>NC_042616.1:755719917-756079799 GCF_901001135.1 Rhinatrema bivittatum
AATGTGCAGGGCCAGGCCCGGAATGGCCTGCAAGGCATTGAGCTGTGCGGGATCCATGGAGTTAGCAATCTGTTATTGTTTGTAAGGTTTTGGGTGGACCCTTGGACACTGTGGCTGCTGACCACGCCCACGGGGGGAAGTCCTGTGAGGGGCCACAGGTCAGGCTCAGCTTTAGGACACACAACACAGATAGATCTTTTATTAACAGTATTGAGGAGCCACCAGAGGTGGCAGTAGTGAGCAGAGATGAAACCCGGCTGGGCTTGTAGTCCCTCAGGCTCTGGAACAGCAGTCCCACAATGGCTGTGCTGTAGAGAAGAGAAACCGAGAGAGTGAGTACAATGAAGTATATGCAGGGTTCTGGAATAGAGCCTCGTTGGTTGAGTTCTCACACAGCGGTTTCTCTCGGTAGGAATCACAGGAACTGGAATAGAGGCAGGCCCTCAAGGAGTGAGTACCTGGTTCCAGGGAACAGCTCTGAGAGAAGTAGATGGTAACTCACTGTAGCGGTATCTTCCAGGCAGAAGTGAAATCCAGGCAGCGAGTCCGGGAACATGGGCCCTCGAGGAGCGAGTACCGGTTCCAGACAGCGACCTGAAAGAGAAGAGAGAGGCCCCCGAGGAGCGGGTACCCCAAATAGAGTAAGTCCAATAATGGAGAGACAGAGTAGCTAGGTATGGAGAGCGAATCCCATCCGTAAGGAATCCCTGACCTTGCTAACTCGATTAGCTAGCAGTAGTGTAGGCTTTTTGTATCCGGGATGCGTGACATCATCACGGGGGGACACCCCTGAGGTTTGCGCCAAAGAAAGTATTCGAAGCAGGGCTGCGCGGCGCGTGCGCCCTAAGGCAGCTGGATAGCATGGCGGGAGGCAGCGCCCAAGCCGGACCGTGGATGCCGGAGAGGACGGCAGGCAGACGCCGCAGCAGCCAATCGTCCATCAACCGTGGGAGTAGTCGCCAGAGGGGTAAGGAGGGCGGAGTGAAGATGTCGGGCAGCGACAGTCGTAACAGAATTTCAAAGTATTATCCACTAAGATGCCTAGATAGCTTTCCTGGGTGGTAGCTCCTAATATGGAACTTAACATCGTCTAACTACAGCATGGAATATTTTTCCCTATATGTATCACCTTGCACTTGCCCACATTAAATTTCTTCTGCCATCTGGATGTCCAATTTTCCAGTCTTGCAAGATCCTCCTGCAATTTATCACAATCCGCTTGTGATTTAACTACTCTGAATAATTTTTTATCATCTGCAAATTTGATAACCTCACTCTTCATATTCCTTTCCAGATCATTTATAAATTTATTGAAAAACACCGGTCAAAGTACAGATCCCTGAGGCATTCCACTGTTTACCCTTTTCCACTGAGAAAATTGACCATTTAATCCTACTCTCTGTTTCCTGTCTTTTAACCAGTTTGTAATCCATGAAAGGACATCGCCTCCTATCCCTTGACTTTTTAGTTTCCTTAGAAGCCTCTCATGAGGGACTTTGTCAAACGCCTTCTGAAAATTCAAATATACTACATCTACTGGCTCACCTTTATCCACGTGTTTATTAACCCTTTCAAAAAAATGAAGCAGATTTGTGAGGCAAGACTTGCCTTGGATAAATCGATGCTGACTGTGTTCCATTAAACTATATCTTTATATATGCTCTGTGATTTTGATATTTAGAATAGTTTCCACTATTTTTCCCAGCACTGAAGTCAAGCTCATTGGTCTATAGTTTCCCGAATCACCCCGGAACCCTATTTAAATATTGGGGTTACATTGGCCACCCTCCAGTCTTCAGTTACAATGGATGATTTTAATGATAGGTTACAAATTTTAACTAATAGATCTGAAATTTCATTTTTTTATTTCTTTTAGAATCCTGGTGTGCATACCATCCAATCCAGGTGATTTACTACTCTTTAATTTGTCACTCTGGCCTACTACATAGAGGCGTTCTGGGAGCCTAACTGGGAGTAGCTGAGTTAGCCAGATAATTTATTTAACCTTTAGTTAACTGGATTATAGTTTGAATTTTTGGGGGGAAAGTTGGAACTCCTTAATTAGTTTGTTGGCACTTGGGGAATTTTTTCCACTTGTTACTGGTGTATGTTGGAGCTACACTCTAGCTATCCCACTCTCACCTGGTGAGAATATTTTAAATCAGGATGAAGGTGCAAAAGCAGCAAAGGAAGTGAATCAAAGAAGCATGTTCAGAGAAACCATTTCTTTTTTGTTGATCATTGGATGTATCTTTTTTTTTTTTTTTTTAAATTCTCTTTATTGAGATCATTGGATGTATTTGGATTCTTATTTTTGTATTCCTGGCTTGGATCCTCTTCTTTTATTTGAATACCAACTACAGATTCATGTTTTCTTTTTTAAGATTTCTCCAGCATGGACTTACTAGGGGATGGAGGGACCCTATTGTGACTTCTTTTCTCCCTATTGTCATAATTTTGGCTTCCTTATTTTTCACTATCTGGCACCTCCTAGAAATATTTAATCTAGAATGTGAAGTAGTCACGGAGATTGTGATCGACAGCACCAGGGACCTGAGAAGAGAAGTCGTCTTCCTTATCCGGTCTTGAAACTGGACCCGGAGCGCCCCTAGTTACGGATAATGCACCAAGATGGGGGACCCGCTACATACAGCTTGAAGAAAAAAAATATATAGGAGCAAAAAAAAGAAGGGATATATAAGAATAATAGATAGGAAATAAGAGAGCCAAGCAAGAGACACAATGTTATCTTAAAGAATTAAAAATGTACTACTGCTCTAAATCTATTAATAGCATGACTAGGGGTAATGCCATAAAATGTATTCACATAGCAAAACCTAAACCTCAAGATTTTTAACTAAGGGTTCGGTTAAAAAGAGAAAAATCCTCCCATCCCACCCCTCCCCTCACCTACAACAAGAAATGCCTTGCTGGGTCAGACTAATGCTCCATTGAGCCAGTAGCCCATCTCATGGACACAGCTGTGGCTGGGAGCTGTTGGAGAAGCACTGTTCTAATACAAGGCTTCACATTTTAGGACTAAGAGAGACAACAGCTTTCTTAACCAAGAAAGTGTTCTCATTTTGTGCACTTGCTAATACAGAAATGAGAACATTTGTGAGTTTACCACTGATATGAAATTGGTGCTTTTTTCCAGGTATCCTGTTTTCGGGTATAGATGAGAGAATGTTCTCTGTTTTAATCTACTTATTTAATAAAGGGTCCGAGCCAGCAATATGGTATACTAAAATTACAGTCCAACAAGACCTAATACCATCACAGTGCACAGGTATAAACAGAGTGCTGTTATCAACTTCACCCGACCGACCGCTGGAGCACTGTAGAAATGCAGACACCAAACAGTTTTTGCTATGGCCAGTTTTTTCAGGTTGCAGAACCAGATTTAACCTCTCACTCCCTTCTACTTCTACTCTCAGACCCATATATCTGACCTTTAGAATAGGTCGTTGAAGTTTAAAAAGCACTGGTCAGGACTAGTTCTGCTGGTTATCTCAGGTAGTTTATTTGGATTTTGTCCAGCTAATGAGTTCCTACAATAATGGTTTAATGGACACATTAACAGCCAGGGCCAGAATATGCTATGTACCAATACTTTTCTAATCTAGAAAATTGTTTGTGCTGCTTTACTCTGGTAGGGAATAAATTTATTTTTTATGGTCCCCTACATTTGGAAACTTTTCTCCTTGATAAAGAATCAAAAAAGGTTATCTAGAGAACTGCTGAGATGTTGATGAATAAAGTAGATAAATATTATCTCTCATTTGAAAATATGAATGTTTATAATTATTTGCTTTTTGTAGCACTTCTCAATTATAATGTGGACCTGAGGTAAGGTAGGATTGATAATCCAATAATTACAGAATTGTTTTGCCTTGATATTTTTTTATATATGTAATGTTTATTTCATGTATTTTATTGATGCTAAAATTGATAAAATCTCAATAAACTATAAAAAAAAGAAAAAAAAAAAAGAAAATTGTTTGTGGGGTATGAACAGAACAGGTTTTCTCTTGGTACTATCTGTGATCTCTGTTACATAAGAGTTGGCCATGTAGCTCCATGTCTGTGGAAGGGGGGCAGCTCCCAGCTGAGTCAGTCCTGTTTTTAGCCCATTGCATGCAGGGAGGCGTAGTTTTTCTTTTCTTAGGGAACACATTAGGGAAATCTGAACTAACCTTCCCTGCATGCAGTGGGGTACAATCAGGACTGACAGATCTTATCCCCCTGGATCTGAATCTATATGACTAAACTTTATTCCCACTTCTTTCTGGGCTAGATAGTATATTGTAAATGATGGCAGAAAAACACACAAATGCCCATCCAGTCTGCCCAGATGAAAGTTGGTGGTGTGATGCTAAGGTAACAATGACAGCTTCTCGACTTCTGTAATTATGTATATCTTAACATGGACAATGATCTAGTGAGGTGGTCTAGAGGGTCAAAGCTTTTCAGATACTCCCTGCGAGGGCTAACCTTTTATAAATGGCTCGGATATAATTACTACTTCACTTCTGCAGTCTTTAATTTCTAAGTTTGGGAACAGCATGGTACCTTAGGGCTTAGGATAAACATGTGGTATGCAACACTTAAAAGGCAAAACTGTTTACAAGCTACATCTTTGAATAAAAAGTCATTGCCAAAAAATCAGTTAAGAATGAATTAACCATTAAAACTTGCAAAATAGCTCACTCTGTTTGTGTTCTAGTTTGAAAAGGCTCTTTCTTTTGCTGTGCTTATGTCAAGCACTTTTTAAAAGTAGGACCCTGCATTTTTTTTTTATCTATAAGAAGGCAATTACAGAAAGAAATAACCAAGAGCTCTGCTTAGTAACCCTTATCCTGCCAGATGAAGTAAGTTATTAATCTTGTCACAGGAAGTACAGGGTGGCCCATAGAAAAGTAGCCTGCCTGCGTGGCACTGGTAGTGGAGGCGGGCTACCTTTCCATGGGCCACCCTGTACAAATATACTCTGGACAGGCTTTTGGCCCTAGAAAGCCTAGAAAGCCCAGTGTTCATGGTACCAAATCTGGCTGACATTTGGATATAGTGTGGCCTAGAGTGCCAGTAATATAGGGCAAAACAAAATTTTAACAAAATGTTTGTCACTGCAGAAGTTATGACCCAGAATCATTTTGCAATTAGTTCTGTCACATGGGGTACCTTTGTACCTTGTAGATGCTTTAGCCCACTGTTTGTGGTATCTGGCTGAAATTTGGATAGTTCACCAGAAACAATGGACAAAAAATATCATAACAAAATCTTTGTTCTATTTCTAAAGTAAAGAGCCCGGGGTAATTTCATGACTAATGCAGTCACATGGGTACATTTGTATCCTGATAGTGTTTTTGTCCTCACAGGGCACACCATTCATGCTATCTGGCTGAGATTTAGATATGCTTTACACTGTCTGTCCTGTTCCAGAGAAGGCAGGACACAGGAAACCCAGGCAGAAACGGACATATACAAAGACTTACTGAGAAAAGAAAACAGGAACATAGATTCATACTGTTGAAGGAATCTCCAAGTGTTTTTATGCTATCTTCTGCTTCAGAAAATGTGATTTTTTTTCTTTTCTGCTTTTAATCTACTCAGTGCTTCTTATCCACTCATGGGCGGATTTTAAAAGCCCTGCTCGCGTAAATCCGCCTGGATTTATGCGAGCAGGGCCTTGCGCGCTGGCGCGCCTATTTTCCATAGGCCGCCGGCGCGTGCAGAACCCCGGGACTCGCGTAAGTCCCGGGGTTTCTGAAAAGGGGCGTGTCGGGGGCGTCGCCGAGTGATGCCGCATTTGGGGGGCGTGGCACGGCGTTTGGGGGTGGGCCCGGGGCATGGCGCCAGCCCGGGGGCGTTCTGGGGGCGTGGCCGCACCCTCCGGGACCGCCCCCGGGTTGGGTCTCGGCGCGCCAGCAGCCCACTGGCGCGCATGGATTTACGTCTCCCTCCGGGAGGCATAAATCCATGGATAAAGGTAGGGGGGGGGTTAGATAGGGCCGGGGGGTGGGTTAGGTAGAGGAAGGGAGGGGAAGGTGAGGGGAGGGCGAAAGAGAGTTCCCTCCGAGGCCGCTCCGATTTCGGAGCGGCCTCGGAGGGAACGGAGGCAGGCTGCGCGGCTCGGCTCGGCGCGCGCCGGCTGCCCAAAATCGGCAGCCTTGCACGCGCCGATCCAGGATTTTAGAAGATATGCGCGTATCTTATAAAATCCTGCGTACTTTTGTTTGTGCCTGCTGCGCAAACAAAAGTACGCGATTGCGCAGTTTTAAAAAATCTACCCCTCAGTGTTTATCACAAATCAGATATAGGACAGCTATTACAAAAAAATGTTTACAATGTACAAATATCACCACAAATAAAAAGTCTACCCAACCCATTCACTTCCTTCCTTATCTCCTAAAAAACCCCTTTATCTCAGCCAACCCACTAAACTCTATCTTCACAAATTACTCACGTGTCTTCAGTTCTCCACCTCCTATAAAATAGCCAACTAAATTGAGAGCCATAAGCATCCATTACTGTACTTTACTTTTCCCCATCTAAACTGATCACCCATCAAAAGCTTCCACAGAAAGCCACAATTTCTTTTTTTTTTTTTTAATTTAGGCTATTCAATTGAATAGAGTTCCATAACCAAGGTGCAAAATAGTGAATGATCTATGCTAAAAATGACAGAAGTTGGGTGGCATCTTTTAAAATTTATAGCATTTAAAAATGCTTAGCATCTCTTTTCAGTAGGCCCTGATAAAAAATATTACAATAAGCCAAACTTCTGGTCACTGATTGATGATTATGGTGGCCAGGTCTTGAAATTTCAAAAAGCAGTGTAGCCTACAAATCATACAAAAACTGGCAAAAGAGTCACAAATCATGTATTTATTTGATCCTGCATAGATAATGCATGAGAATATAAGAAATTACCATGCTGGGTCAGAACGAGGGTTCATCAAGCCCAGCATCCTAAGGCCATAAGACCATAAGAAGTTGCCATACTGGGTCAGACCGCGGGTCCATCAAGCCCAGCATCCTGCTTCCAACAGTGGCCAATCCAAGATACAAGTACCTGGCAAGTACCCAAACATTAAATAGATCCCAAGCTACTAATGCCAGTAATAAGCAGTGGCTATTTCCTAAGTCCATTTGACCAATAGCAGTTTATGAAATACTTCTCCAGTCCAAACTTTTTTTTAACGTTTTTTAACCCATTTGCCATTTGGATGCCCAATCTTCCAGAATCACAAGGTGCTTCTACAATTTATTACTATCTGCCTGTGATTTAACTACTCTGAACTAGGTAACTATTGGTCAATAAATAATAGCTGCAGTTTAAGGTTTCTGCATTATTTATACATAATGAAAAAGATATAATTCAAATAACTATCCTGTTTCCAATAGTGACCAATCGAGATTACAAGTACCTGGTAAGTACCAATACACTAAATAAATCCCATGCTTCCAGTGATGGTAATAAGTAGTGGATACTCCCTAGGTCAACCTGATTAATAGCAGTTTAATGACTTCTCCTCCAGGAATGTGTCCAAATCTTTTCTAAACCCAGCTATATTACCTGCCTTAACTACATCCTCTGGCAATAAATTCCAGAACTTAATTGTGCATTGAGTGAAAAACAATTTTCTCCAATTAGTTTTAAATGTGCTACTTGATGTCATGGACCCTGCCCACGGGTCCTCCCGCGAGCAGGCACTGCTCACCTCTCTGCTGCCCGACACGGCTGGTGCCGCCGGAGTCAGGTCTTCAGTGCGGCCGGAGCCGCGGACCTTGTGCTTTCCTGTGGCCCGGAGGCCGCCCATCGGGTCTCCCTCCATCGCGGTGTGCCGCGGACTTTTCTCCTTCTATGCGGCACGGAGCCACCGCCGACATCATCGCATCCTCTGGGGCTTCAGACTGCAAGCCCCGGGCTGGAGTAGCGGCTGAAGTTGCCCCCAGGGCCTCCTGCAGCGGCTGGAGCCGCTGCCGTCATCGGGGCCTGCTTCTCAGGCCTGCCCTGCTTTGTCGCGACGTTGACGCTGTGCAGGCCACTGTCCACAGTCCTGCACAGCCAGCTTCATGTTCCTCTAGGCGTGTGGCCGCGCCTCTCTTCAATATTTAAAGGGCCAGACACAAGAAGTGTGCTGGCCCCACCTATGGATGGACTTCCTGCTCCAGCCCTATAAAGGGCTGCTCCGTCACTTCAGTCTTCGCCTTGCCAGAGCTCCGTCAGGTCTTCTTCATGGAGCTCCTCTTCATTTCATCTTCTTGTCATGTCAAGTCATATTCATGCCTGAGGTCCTCGTCCAGGTGTCCTGGTGTCTCGTCTTGATCTTCTGCTTCCTGATGTCCTAAGTTCCTTGGTGTCCTGTTCCTGTGTCTTCAGCGCTCCTGAGCCTTCTGGTCCTGACAGGCCATGCTCTCTCGGATGACGTCTTTCCCGAGTGTCGAGTTGCCTACAGGTGGAATTCATTCCTGTGCTCCTGAGCAGTCATGTCCTGCCAGCCTTTGCGGAGCTCCGGATGACTTATGGCTCCGTCGTCGAAGTTCTGCCTTGGCTGGATTCTTCCCTGCGCTTGTCCCGTTCTCAGCGTGGTCCGTGACCAGCCTCCTCGGGCTATGTAGGGCGCGCAGTGGGACAGGGTGGTCTGCAACCAGTCCCGCGGGTGGACTGTGTAGGGCGCCCTGAGAGACAGTGCCAATGTCCTTCTGCCCAATCTCTTGTCTCATCTTGATTTCGTCAAGTTCCTCGTCTCGTCCCGGATGCCGTTGCATCAGTCTTGGTATCATGTTAACGTCTTGTTCCTGATGTTGTCGCATCGACCCTGGTCCGGGATGCTGTCGCATCGACCATCAGTCCGTGATGTCTTCGCATCAGTCTTAGTGTCATGTCTTCAACTACCTTGATGTCATGTCTTGTGCCAGCCCTCATCTCTAATGCTGTCCGCATCAGCCTTAGTAGTCTTCAACTACCTTGGTGTCATGTCTTGTGCCGTCTGCATCAGCCTTGGTGTCATGTCTTCATCTGAGATGCCGTAGCATCGACCTTGGTGTTATGTCTTCATGTCAAGGCCCATCTGCCCTCATCCTCAGGCCAGGCCTGTTGCTCCATGCCGATCCAAGCGGCAGGTCCGAAAGGGCTCGGAATGGTCGGAGGACCATTCACATTCCAACATCCTCATGTTGTTGGCCTTGGGAGCTTGCAGGCCTGGCAGAGGGTAAGACCGTCAGCCATGCTGGAACACGCAGTCAACCCTCGGTTCGGTCCTGGATCTGTCTGGGGTCGAGCTGAGGCCCAAGGGCACACTAAGCACCCCGTTTCCAACAGAATGCAAGGCCTTTCGAGGCCCCCCCACGTAACACTTGATAACTTCATGATGTGCCCCTTAGTCCTTGTATTATCTGAAAGAGTAAATAACCGATTCACATTTACCCATTCTAGTCCTCTCATGATTTTATAGATCTCTCTCAGCCATCTCTTCTCTAAGCTGAACAGCCCTAACCTCTTTAGCCTTTCCTCACAGGAGAGCCGTTCCATCCCATTTATTATTTTGGATGCTCTTCTCTGTCCCTTTTCTAGTGGAACTATATCTTTTTTTAGATGCAGTGACCATTCTGCAGCAGCAGCCAAGAATGCAAATAGAATACTAGGAATTATTAGGAAAGGAATGGAGAATAAAATAGAGACTAACACACTGCCTTTGTATTGCTCCATGGTGCAACCTCAGCTTGAGTATTGTGTGCAGTTCTGGTCACCATATATCAAAAAAGATGTAGCGGAATTAGGAAAGATATAGAGAAGGGCAAGCAAAATGATAAAGGAGATGAAATGATTCCCCTATGAGGAAAGTTTAAAGCGGTTAGGACTCTTCAGCCTGGAGAAGAGACAAATGAGGGGAAGATATGATAGAAGTCTATAAAATAATGAGTGGAGAGGAACAAGTAAAAGTTGATCAACTGTTTACTCTTTCAAAGAGTACAAAGACTAGGGGACATACAAAGTTACTAGGTGGTACATTGAAAATTAATAAGAGAAAATATTTTTTTTTCTCAATGCATAATTAAGCTCTGGAATTCACTGCCAGAGGATGTGGTAAAAGCTATTAGTGTAGATATGTTTAAAAAAAGGTTTGGACAAGTTCCTGGATGCAAAGTCCTTAAACCATTATTAAAGTGGCATTGCAGAAATCCATTGCTTACCCCTGAGATAAGCAGCATGTAATCTATCTACCCTGTTGCGCAGGAGGTGGACCCTTCAGCCGAGGTGGGGTTGACGCTACCTGCAGGGCAAGCCCTACGGGTCCCCACCATCGGTAGGTGGAGCTGGCTGATGGAGGTTGACTGGAGCTTTGCCAATACCAGCCCTCGTTCCCCGCAGGTTGAGCCCTTGGGTGCCGGGGCCGGCTGGAGTTAGGTGGGCCTTCGACCGAAGTCTTACGATGGATGAGGAGGAGGTCAGCCAGGGACTAGCAACGGTAGGAGTTGAAGGTCTGAACTGGACGAGGCAGAGCCCCAGAGACCCGAGTGCCAAATGGAACGAGAGGATGACAGGGGGCGCCCGAGTAAGAACAGGCCGGAGCCTGAGAGGACAAGTCCAGAATAAGTAAAGCAGAGGCATCGTTGAACAGGCTGGAGTCAGGACAGGTGGCAGGCAAGGAGGAATGGCAAGGCAAGGCAATGGTCAGGTCCAGGAGACAATGAATAGCGTAGTCGGGCAAGGCGGAGGTCAGGTCCAGGAGATGATCAGTAGCATGGTCAGGCAAAGCAGAGGTCAAGTCCAGGAGATGATCAGTAGCGTGGTCAGGCAAAGCAGAGGTTGGGTCCAGGAGTCAATCCGTAGAACAAGTAGAGTAAACACAGGACACAGGAACAAGGAAGAGTAACAAGACCAGGATCAGGAAAATGGATGAGACAGGAACCTGGAACATGAAGGATTTAGCAGAGGAGGCAACGAAGTACACAACCAGCATGGAGACTTGTTGCAAAGGCAACTAACTGAGGCTGGGCCCAGCCTTATATACCAGGACCCAGTGATGTCATCATTCGGGGCCATGGGTTGGTTTCCTACCGCGGCCCCTTTAAAAGGAAAGAAGATGCACTCGTGCCTAGGGAGGAGCATGGACACCACCATTCAACAGGTGCCAGATCTTCAAATTGTTGTCCCCAGAAGACAGATTGCTTCCTAGTCTTCAACTATGTCCTTATTTTTCCCAGGCAGTAGAAGAGGACCGGAAAGCTCATCTGCATACTGCTCCCAGCATCCCCCGGGAAAGGAGTCCAGAGGTCACCACAAGCGATCCAGGGATTGAATTCCACAGCACCAGCTTCCAGGGCCCCACACCCTTTGCAGTAGAAGAGGACCAGAAGGCTCATCTGCATACTACTCCCAGCATCTCCTGGGAGAGGAGTCCAGAGGTCACCGCAAGCGATCCAGGGATAGAATTCCACAGCCCCAGCTTCCAGAGGCCCCACACTCTTTGCAGTAGAAGAGGACCAGAAGGCTCATCTGCATACTGCTCCCAGCATCCCCTGGGAGAGAAGTTCAGAGGTCACCGCAAGCGATCCAGAGCCTTTAGGCACGCAAATCTCAAACCCTTCAATTATCTTAGTGAAGATTAATTTAATGGTGGTTAGCTTTGGGAAATCCTTGGACCTATAAAAGTTTGGTGAAAGGTGAAATAGAGGGATATATTCTTTAGAGTTTGTGTGTGTCTGAGGTAATAGGCATGAGACATTTTCTCATTAAAAATCAATCAGGGTCTTATCTAAATCATACTATTGTATCAGCCCTTATTGAAAGTTAATCATCCCCTTGTAGGACACTAGCTGATTAATTAGTAAATTCACCTGTAAATTTAAAGAACTCTCATTCCAACTCCCTTAGTATCCTAAACTTAACTAGGAACTCAATAAAACTAAGATGAAGGCAGCAGTCCAGCAGCAAGAGGGGGGCTTTCCAGTCTTTTGCATTGAGTGTCACATGTATGATTTGTTACCCTCTGGTGAGAGATTTTATGTGTGCACTCAGTGCAAAGAGGTCCTGGCTCTCAGGGAACAAGTCCGATCTCTGGAGGCTAGAGTAGCAGACTTGGAGGAGCTGAGGGAGACAGAGAGGTACATTGATGAGACCTTCAGGGACATAGTAGCCAAGTCCCAAATCCAGTCTGGCAGCCCCAGTGCTGCCTTGGGTCATAAAGGTCTCCCATTAGGAGAACATCACCCTGGTGTAGCAAGAAGTGATCCTGTAGCAAGGACCTGCTCTCCAGATGATGTATTGTCCTCTCGCATTACGGACTCTACCTGGGTAACATCAAGCTAGGTTGAGAGAATACTGCACAAATCTCATCTTTGGATGAGTTTCCTCACTCCGACGGTCATCAAATCTTCACAAGAGCGCACTGTTCTGTTCGTACGTCTCACTTTGAATGTCAAAGTGGCCCCTAACCTCTACACTAATACCTAAACCTCACCTAGAGTGACTAGGTGGGCCTCCCATAGAGATATAAACACCTATCTAGTGTGAGGGCATTATGGCTGGTCTCTCTCTTTCTCTCTCTCTCTCTCATGCATTAAGAGAGACAGAAGCAAAGCAACAGAGATGAGCATGAGTAAAAAAAAGGCTGAGCCAGAATATTAAACCAGAGACACCAAAGGTTGGAAACTATTTTAATACCTGATAGAGAACATAAATTAAGAAGAAAGTAGCTTGGGAAGGGGGTGGAACATGGAGGAAGAGAAAGTCTGTACAGCCCACCTAACCCCTACCCTCATCCCCACTAATCTTATCTCTAATACACAAGACCCTACACAATGAAAACATAACATGGCTCAATAATGACCTTTACTTCCACAAACACTCCAGAACCCCTAGAACACAACATGCTGTCACCCTACACACATAAAACCACCACTCTCGAGTCAACTAGGAAGCGTGCGATAACCACAGCCGGGCCAAGCTGTTGGAATAATATGACACCAGAGTTACGTCAAGAAACATGCCCAATAAAATTTAAACAAAAACTGAAAACATGGCTTTTCCTACAGGCCTATACTTAACCTATATGCTCTCTTCCTATTCCTACAGCTTTGCGCACTAATTTACTTAAGAATACAACCCTAATTCTCTCTCACTACAACTAATTTGTTTTGACATCTATTCCTATCATTTGGATATAAAAGATTTCTACCCCAATCCTTTCTCCCTTATTTCATTTTCTTTTCCCAACTTTGTATTAAAAATGCATCCCATTTATTTATAGGCTTATAAGTTCAGCAATACAACAATGTACCACTATTTTATCCTCTCTTCCATTGTTCCCTCTCCTCCCCCCCCCCCCTGGTTAATAAGTTAAGTTAATTGTAAAGCACTTGTGTGGAACAAGAATAAAAGCACTGCCACACGCTCTCTATGATATCATTTATTTGCATGATGTCATGGTTCAAAGCTTACAGTTCTATACATATATACAAAGTCACATACCTGTCCATGGATATTCAGGTTTCCTCACCCCTCATACATCAGCCTGTCTGTGCGAGAAGTCTGGTCAATTGATTAGGCGAAGAAGGGGAATCTGCAGCACTTCGTACATCTACGAAGGCACTCCAAAAGACTCCTGTCTCGCCGTTCCACCCCTCTGCTTTTTATACAGGTCAGGAAAGTTGCTGATCACTATGTTTTGCCTTGTGTGATTGCCAACAGTTGCCAACAGTCGATAACAGTTGCTATCCCTGTGTTGTCGCCAACAGTTGCTACCACAAAGCCTGACTTATCTCTCCCTTGGGCATAGGCTGGTTGATCAGGCCAGCGTGTCCCCGGCACGAGCAGCCAAAGTCTTTGTTGCACAATCAGTTATTGGCAGCAACATTTTCCTTACAGCACTGTTGCAAATGTTCGTTTTATTTAGCACAGTTACAATGTTTCTGTTAATTGTGAACCGATGTGAGGTTACTAAACAAATGTCGATATATAAAAACTGCAAATAAATAAATAAATAATCTCGGGGTGAGTAGAACTCAGAAGTTCCCAGGTGTGGAGATTCTCCCATTTTGTTCCTGTGCCACACACACACCTTCTCCCATTAATAAAGTCATTAATCTATCACCACAGTATATTTTTATAATTTTCAGCAACCAACCTTCCTGAGGATATCTTAGTTTTTATTTTTAAGTTCTCCAGAGCATGTACTGGAAAGACCATAGTAATGAAGATCTGCTTCTCTTATCTCTACTAGAGAGGTCAGATCTGTTTTCTATGAGCTGGTAATAAGGTCCCTGAATATTTTCTCTTAGATTGTCTCAGTATTAATTGTTCTTCAATATTTGCGTTGCTTTTCATTTCTGATACATATATTATTTTTAAGTCCCAAGGAGAAAAGTGTAAACACTTTTCACTCCAGGGTGTCTTCCCATGCAGCAGGAAAATAATCTGTGGGTTCTTTCATAATACAAAATCAGCCATGCAGATGGTGAAGTTAACAAGGCCTGAGGAGGGAGAGGGTTAGGCAAACACTTAGAAAAACCACAAACAGAACCCACACACACACAAAAGTAAAAGGTTTATTGTAAAAACACAATTTAAAAAAAAGAGGCTGTTCGTACATGACAGAAAACCACCTCCTAACATTCTAAGCTTTCTTTTTTATGACAAATTCTAATTTCTACATTTCAGCATCTCTCTCCACATGAAAGAAAGCCTCCTCTATGTCAAAACAAAGGAGTGGAAGTCCTTGGATAGTGGGGAGCCAAAAGCCAGTGTCTGTCTGTCTGCCCAGCATGTGAAAATATTAAAAAAAAAAATCTTTGTACAGCGTAAAGTTCCCATCTGACAGCTCCTGGATCAGTTAACCTTGCCATGAATTCTGTGTTTAGCTAGCCAGACTACATCAGCAAAAGCAAATTTAGAGGGGCAAAAAATAAGAAGAAATACAACCAAAGAATAAGATCTTTCAAGAAACAAAGGAAACCATGAAACATACAAAGCGAGGACTGCATATAGCACCGATGTTGAAAGGGGATTTAATATAGCAGCCAGTACTAGCTATAAACTGTACCTGATTATTGGCCTATTTGTTTTTTGTTGCATTTATAATCCTAATCTACTTCATTTCCTACAGTTTTACACTTTTTTAAAATATAGGTATGTACAATGTATTATGGTCACATTGTTTTTACACATCTCCTCTCCTGATCCACTTGTCAGCTGTTGTCCTCTGCATGGGATTTGCAACAAGCCGCTGACCCCAGGCTGCTACACCCCAGTTGGCATCCTGTATGTTATGGCACCAGGCCAAGCGTGTGTCATGTTCTCTGTGGCGATATCCCAGCATGGTTCCTGGTGTCCTGCTTCAGTGCTACATCCTGTGGCCTAGACTAAGAGCATGCAGCACTCACCAGTTTTATAGGCCCAGCCTCCAGGATTTACTGTGGAGCAGATTGATGACATCACTGTCACTCTGAAACAAAAGGAGACTTAGTTCCCTTGTTGAGTGCTGGAGCAATAGGTCCTGTGCCATTGTGGTTCCTGGCTCTGTTCTTTGGTGGTGTTTCAGCCTTGCCTCCTGCTGCCTGAATGTTCCAGCCTACTTGAGGTGTCCCGGCCTTGATCCTGATCCCTCTTTGCTGTCTGTCAGCCTTTAATCCTATTCCTGCCTGCTAACAATTCGAATCAGCCCCTTTCCGCTGACAATTCTGAATCAGCCTAAGCAGTGCTGTGTGCTGGTGAGGCTAAGTCAATTCAATAGTGGCCCCTAGAGTCCACTCACCCTGAAGTATGACTGTTTGCTCAGGCCATGGAGCCTGCTGATATTCCCCTGCCGGAGTTTCTGCAGGACCTCTCACAAATGGTCAGCAATAACAAAAGAACCAAGATCACATTATTGGTGTCCTGCAAGACCCATCTCTGTAACTGAATAAACTACAGTCGTCCTTAGTAACAGCCACACCACTTTTAGCCATCCCACATCCGGTCACTAGCCCCATCTCTTTGCAGACTAGCACTGCACTACATCTGCCCCTGCCACCCCAATATGAAGTCAATCCTAAGACCTGCAGGTGTTTCATCAATCAGTGCTTGATCCATTTCGAGATTTAGCCAGCCAGCTTTGCATCAGAATGAGTCAAGGTGGCTTTCATAATCTCCCTACTGTCAGGTCAGGCCTTGGCATGGGCCTCTTCCTTATGGGAGAGAAACGAACCCAGTCTTGCTGATCTTCAAGCATTTCTGACTTGGATCAGGAAGCTCTTTGATGAACTTACTTGAGCACCCTCTGCAGTCCATAAGCTGAGACAAAGATCTATGACAGTAGGACAATTGGGGTACA
The DNA here is from genome assembly GCF_901001135.1 of Rhinatrema bivittatum. Lineage (NCBI taxonomy): Eukaryota > Metazoa > Chordata > Amphibia > Gymnophiona > Rhinatrematidae > Rhinatrema > Rhinatrema bivittatum. Next base: position 755,736,237 of record NC_042616.1, read on the forward strand.
ATTCCACACCCTAGCATCTGAGCTCTCCTGGAATGAAGAAGAGTAGGTGGGCGTGTTTTGGCATGTTCTGTCAGATTGAATCAAAGATGAGTTGGTCAGCTGTGATGCTCAGCCAAGCGGGATGACTTCTTATCCCTGGCTGTGAATGTTGACATCATTTTTCAAGAAAGATTCCAAGATCAGGTGTCGTCCCGACACTCTGCCTGCTTGGCTCCTAGGTTTCAAAGGCTGATATTATCCCCTGCCAGGCCTCCACCACAGCCAGTGCCTGAGGAGGAACCCATGCAGCTGGTTCGAGCCAAGTTGTCTGAAGAGGAGAAACGCCAGTGAAGATGGCTCAACCTGTGCTTAAACTATGTGGGTATTTATTTATTTTAAAAGTTTTTCTATACCGTCATTCAAAAATACATCACAACAGTTTACATAAAGTAACATAAAAACACAGAGTAACTACACCACCTCATGCCCAGAGACGTCAGGAAACACTCATGCTTAGGGTTAATGGGGGAAGCTACTTTAAGCAATACTCACTCCACTCCCCCACAAAGAAATATTTTGACTGTCTACTTAAGCTCCGGAAATATGATACTCTTCTCTGCTGGGTGATAAGTTAGGTGAAAGTCAAATCTCGTCAAGAATAGTGACCATCTGGCCTGTCAAGGGTTGAGTCTTCTGGTGGTTTGAAGATATAGCAGGTTTTTGTGGTCTGTGAATATGGTAAAGGGGTATAAGGTACCCTCTAGTAGATAATGGCACTCTTCCAAGGTTAATTTAATGGCAAGTAGTTCAGGATCACCAATGCCATAGTTTCTTTCCACTGGGGAGAGTTTTCTAGCGTAAAAGACACTGGGCAACAATTTGCCACTGGAAGTGGACTGAGAAAAGATGGCCCCCATGCCCATTGAGGAGGTGTCGACTTTCAGAAAGAAGGGCTGTTGGAGTCAGCCTTCACTTCTTCAAAATAATTAATTCCTGTCAATCATTCCCTCACACTCACACACCTGCCCAACATTCCCCCACCTCCCCACATCCTCTCCTGTGCTCGCTCTCTTTCTCCCACCCCCTCCCTGTCCAGCTAACCCCAAACCTGTTTCCCACCCCTTCCTGTTCAGCAGCCCTCTCTCCTGCACCTCTCCCTGCACCTCTCCCTGTCAGGCATCCCCAACCTTCTTTCTAGCACTCCTATGTAGTGAAGAGAGCATCATTTTTAAAAGAAACGTATATCCCAGGAATGAACTTCATTCAGATATCTCAGGGTATGCTGGATGATTTCAGTTGCTCAGATTTACTGCTAGTTCTTTTCTTAATTTTTGCACTGTGCCAAATGAACTGATTTCTGGAGTTCATAGGATGCAATATCTACAGGCAACATATCCAGGTGTGCTTAGAAATTCTTTAGAATCAAGTTGTGGCAATTTATACAATTATGATTATTTCTATATCTTTCTACATTTTTTTGTCTCCAATTGCATTATTTGGTTCTTAATGACCTCTCTCCATAAGTAACACAGTAGTTGTTTGATGCTGATGCCCCTACTAGCAATGCCATCCTTGTATTTTTCTCTTTTACTACAAGGTCCAGTTTTCTTGCATCAAGCTTTTTATCAATTGGAACGGGAATGTTCCAGGAGATCACAACTTCTGTCAGAGTTGTGATACCAATGTTTTTATTTCTCTTGTTTTGTAATTTATTTTCTTATATCCAATGGCTTGTGATCTTTCTGTGACCAATCTACGATTCCAAAGCTACATGAGAATGAGAGGTGGGCAAGTTGATTATTAGTTTTTTTTCTTATTCTTTGCTGTTAAAGCACTTTCCTTGGGGGTAATGTCTTCAAAAGGGTTTGTTTTGCACATAACATGACAGGAATGAACTTCACTCATAAGCCAGGGTGTGCTGGATACAATCTCAATTTCCCAAATTTACTGCTAATGCTTGCCTCAAACATTTACATTGTGCCAAAAAAGAGCTTCATTCTGGCATTCATAAGATGTACCAAGTATAGACAACACTGTAAATCAGGATGGTAGTGCCCAGTACAAGTGAACTATTTCTGTATCTTTCTACAACTTTTTTTGGGTCTCTGATTGTTCCTCTTGGCACTTAAAGATCTGTCTCCAGAAGTAACACAACAGTTGCTTGGTACTGCTGCTCCTATTTGCATTGCCAGTGTTGTTTCATTATTCTTTAGCACAATGTCAAGTGTTCTTGCACAGAGCTTATTATCAGTTGGAATGCGAATGTCCCAAGTTCTTTCTGAATTGTGATCTTAACATTACTCTGGTATGGTAATACTTAAAGTGATTGCAGAGTTTCCAGTGGATGAAGCATGGTACCATATTATTTAATAAGATGGCTTTCCTTGTAAGAGACAGGAGCCTGATGTACTGGCCAGCGATATCAGTGAAATAAGTGAGACTTATAAGTGAAACACTGTTATTGAAATTAAAGTTATTAACATTTTTTTCAGAAAAAAACATTTAATTTTTGCATACTGCTTCAGTGAGAAATCTGGGATTGATTGCTGCACACTGTTTTTTGATACAGAGTTGAATATTAGACAAACTTACGCACATCTCATTGTCAATGTCAAAAGGTTTTAACCTATTCTTTGTCTTCATTATCTTAAGAATTGAAAATGTGGAATTTAAATATTTGAGATCGCTGAGTACTCATCTTTCAGAGAAATTCAGAATCAATCAACAGTGTGTTATGTCTGGCAACTCATAAGACAGTCCCGCATATCACCACACTCACCTCAGACACCGCTGGCATCTCTTCAGGGCAGGGACACTGCCAGAGGTGACTGCTGCTGCTGATGGCACGCGACACCTGAACGCCATGGTTCTGTTCCTCCCTGATGCTTGCCTACGCGCATGCAATGCGCAGCAGTACTTAACCCCTTTCAGGACAAGAAAACACAATACAATAGGCTTACTGACGAATATATTCGGGGTGGACTGGAAAGGGGTTAAAGAGCCCACGGTGGAAAATGTCCGATGGCACCCTTTGATGACATCAACAGCACCAATTAGAAAAGGAATTCCAGAATAGCATACCAACACCTCAGCAATAGGTCTCTTGCCTAGTTTTGTGCGTGTTGCTCCTGCGTGTCAGCTGTTCCTGTGCTTCGATGTTCTTGTGTTCCCTGCATCCAGTCTTGCCTTGCCCTGCTAGTCTCATCCAGTGTCTCTTCATCTGTCTTCGTCCACCCTTGGCCTGGTCTCCTGGTAATGACCCTAGCCTTGGACCTGACCATGCTTGCCTGCCACCTAGATCTGACCTTTAGCCTTGGACCCGACCACATTTGCCAGCTGCCTGGACCTGACCTTTTGTCTTGGACCTGACTATACTTGCTTGCCATCTCCCCTGACCCTTGGCCTGTTCCTGGTTTCTCCAGTCTGCTGCCTGTCCTGACCCAGCTATCCCTTGGACTCTTTTCATACTACCACTCTAGGTAGTACCTAAATAATTCCTGATGGCTGCCAGAACCCAAGGGCTCAATATGCAGGGGAGGTGGCTGGTATAGGTAAAGCTCCAGTCTGCTCTCCTTCAGAGCACATTCAGCAGCTGTTGATGTAGACCTTGTAGATTAGCCTATGAGGCTGCGTCAACTATGCCACAGCACTAAGGGCTCACTCCCACACCATTCTTCACAGTTTGCTGAGGCCATGAGCTTGGCAGACTCATCCCAGGCCTTACCATTGCTGAGTTAGCTCATCAGCTGAAACAGCAGCAGATCCAACTGAACACTATGGCCAATTATCTTCAGGGTCTGGCTGTTTGCCCAGCTCCCACAGCACATGCTCTAGCACCTCCTGCACCACCTGCTACTCCCATGCTTCATCTATCTTCCCCTCCGAGGTATGATGGGGATCCCACAAAGTGTAGAGGCTTCCTTGAATCAATGCTGAATGCAGTTTGACTTGCAAGCACCCCTCTTTTCATCTGACCAATTCAAGGGTACTTATGTTTAAATCTTTTCATTAGTAATATCAACAAAATGAGAAATACATCAACAAGAATCCATTAGCACATATTATAAAGAATCAAAATTGCACCCTGTTGGATTGGACTCTAATACAAAGAAAAGCTGGAACACTTAAAAGAATATTGGAATTAAAAACCCCTGTCCCCCACCCTCCCCACCAACCACAGATGAGAGTCCTTTATTCAACAAAGGTCCATCAATAAGTATTCAATAGTAAATTCCTAGCCTGGATAGGTAATGAATCCAAATAAGGGAGCCAGATGGTTAGAATTTTCTGCTTCTTGATAGGATGACTACGTCTTCCCAGCATTAATTCCATGGTTAACAGACGGTGAACAGCATTTCTCCGAAAGTCAAAAGAAGGGTCCACTTCCTGCTTCCAATAATGCAAGATGGTGTTGTGGGTGACCAACAAAGCCTTTGAACGCCACAGCCGTTGCTCTTCAGTGTAAGCTCTAGCCAGAGGAAAAAGCCCAAAAACAGCAAGTTGTACAGAAAAAGCCAATTGTAATGACAAAATGTTTTCCAAATAGATAAAAACCTGTTTCCAAAAGACCTGAACATTAGGACAGAACCAGGAGTGCCCTAAGGATCATACATTTAGTACATAGATCAGAGTCAGTTAATCCCATAAGAAAGGCTTGTCTTTGAGAAACATATGCTCTAGGCAACAATTTCAATTACATATCTTGTAATTGCGCATTTTGCGTGAGACCAGGGATATGTCGAAAGCAAGCCTGAAAATCAGTCAAAGGGATAGAGGTGAGCAAGTCTTGGTTCCATTTAGACCATATAGTTTCTAAGGAAATAACTCCAAATGAGAGTTTCAAATATTTAAGACAAAATGATACCTAACATTTAGATGAATCCTCTATATCAAACCAGTCTTGGAACACCTCCCATCCCTTAGCTGCAAGGGCATTTGCGTCCAAGGATCTTACAAAGTGTTGTAATTGTAAATAACTGAAAGTTGGAATAGTAAGATCTGGAAATTTACATCCTAAAGAGTCACAGTCCAACAAGTACCCCTCATTGTCAAGAATGTGAGTCAATAAGAAAACCCCTCCCCACGCCCAAATGGAAAAAACCCTATTGTCCAACCCTAGTGAAAAGGCCAAATTACCAATAATAGGTAAGAAGGGAGATACCGTAGGCATGAGACTCATCTTAGAAATAATACAACACCACACTTTTTGAGCGGATGATATAAGAACATGTGTTTTCAAATAGGGAGAGAGCTGTGATCTAGTGGCATGAAGTATAAACTGGGGATGTGAGGGAAAAGCTAATCATAATCATAATAATAATAAGTGGCCAAAAGCCAATTTCCGATATGAAAAAGATGTATGCTACAATTATAAAGGTGAATATTTGGGAGACCCATCCCACCTTGTTTACTAGGGGCCATCAATTATGTCAAGGGGATCCTAGGTTTATTCCCCCTCCACATGTACCGAAGGAGCTCCCCATGTAGTTGACTAATGTCTTGCTTAGAAAGAAGTAACTGGAGAATACTTAGAGCCATTTAGTAAAAAAGGGAAAGTAGCCATAGTGGTATTCAATAAAGGAGTAATATTATTAACATGCAGGGAGAAAAGATCCGCTGGAATCAAAGTACCTAAATATTTTAACTTATGATCTGCCCATTTTAAAGGAAAGGGGCCCATCCAATCACTCCTCCAATGACCAATAGCCATGGCCTCCGATTTATCTAAATTAAGTGCAAACCAGCGATACTACCTGTTGTGTTCCGCGCCCGCAGCCATCCGTGGGCGTGCCCCCTTACCTCTTCTTCTGACCAGGCCAGTGGCAGCATCAGGGCTGACTGCCCTGCGCCGAGCTCGGCACCCCCGTGCGGCGGTGGCGCAGGCCTTCAGTCTGGTCGCCGGGATCGGAGCTGTCCCTGCTCCTCCCTCGCGGCCGCTGCTGCTCTTTTCCGCAGCCCGGATCCAAGATGGCCGCCACCATCCTTAGGCACGAGGCCGCGCCTCTTCACTAGATTTAAAGGCACCTCGTCCCTTTAATTGCCTTCAGCTGATTCCTATCCACAAGGCCAGAGGAAGTATAAATGGAGACTTCCTCCGACCATTCCTTGACTTGGCAACATCTCCTGTGAGAGTTGTTTGAGTCTGCTTGCTGTGGTGAGTTCCAGCGCCTTGATTCCTTGTTCCAGTTTGTCTTGGTTTCCCTAGTACTTGACTTCGGATTGGCTAGCGGTGATTCCTGGTATTGACTTCGGACTGGCAAGTGGTGATCCCTCGGTGTGTGACCTCGGACTGGTAAGCGGCGACCCTCTGGCACTCGACCTTGGACTTCCTCCTGACCATCGTCTCCAAGGGCCCACCTAAGTCCCAGCAGCCCGGGTCCCTACGGGCTCCTCCCGGGGGGACTGTGGGCTTCCAGGGGTGAAGCTCCAGTCAGCCCTTGCACCTTACGGTTGCTCCTTGACCTCTCAAAGGTCCACCTACGTCCCAGTGGTCCAGGTCCCTACGGGTTCCTCCTGGGGGGACCGCGGACCTCCAGTGGCGAAGCCACACCTCTGCTCCTCGACGTCACGACTCTTCGTCCGCTTCCATAGTCACGCCTGTCTACAGTGCCGAGGGTCCACTGGTCACATCTTCGCTTCCTGCCTCACCACCCAACGGGAGAACCTACGGAACTTCCTTCAAGGTATACCATCCTCCCGTCGGCCCAAGGGTTCACAAGCCTGAGCATAACACTACCATAGTGCAAAATAGTGTGCAGCAAGGTTGAGAGATGGGATTGAGGATCTGTGAAATGGACTAGCAGATCATCAGGAAAGGCCGCAATTTTAAAAGGTTCCTAATTGTGACCGTTGGAATTTGATTGTTTAGGAGTATATCACATATCAGAGGGTCTAAGGACAATACAAAAAGAAGCGGAGAAAGTGGGCAGCCGTCATGTGCCCATGTGTAAGCAGGTTTAGGGGTGCAGGGATCTGACTGCTACAAGACACTGCCAGCTGCCCTCCCACATTTCTTGCGATCCTAAGTCAGGGAAAAGACAACGTGTATTCTCCTCAGAAATAGCATGTGGCACATTTAAAACTAATCGGAGAAAGTTCTTTTTCACTCAAAGCACAATTAAACTCTGGAATTTGTTGCCAGAGGATGTGGTTAGTGCAGTTAATGTAGCTGTGTTTTCAGCTTGGAGAAGAGACGGCTGAGGGGGGATATGATAGAGATATTTAAAATTATGAGAGGTCTAGAATGGGTAGATGTGAATCGGTTATTTACTCTTTCAGATAGTAGAAAGACTAGGGGGTACTCCATGAAGTTAGCATGTGGCACATTTAAAACCAATCAGAGAAAGTTCTTTTTCACTCAACGCACAATTAAACGTGGAATTTGTCGCCAGAGGACGTGGTTAGTGCAATTAGTGTAGCTGTGTTTAAAAAAGGGTTGGATAAGTTCCTGGAGGAGAAGTCCATTACCTGCTATTAATTAAGTTGACTTAGAAAATAGCCACTGCTATTATTAGCAACAGTAACATGGAATAGACTTAGTTTTTGAGTACTTGCCAGGTTCTTATGGCCTAGATTGGCCACTGTTGGAAACAGGATGCTGGGCTTGATGGACCCTTGGTCTGACCCAGTATGGTATGTTCTTATCAGATTTGACAAGACATAGCATTTAGAAAATAACAACAATTCCTATCTCTAACATCCTGGCCACTAAGAAGCAGTTTTTCTTAGAGAAAGTTCTGTATCTGCTCCTTTATGAATTGAGGAAATCCTTACAGTTATTTTGGATTTGAAGCTAGGAAAGGCACCTGGTCTCTATGGATTCTCTGCCAAGTTCTACAAAGTTTGTAAATCAGTGATTGTTCAGCCTCTAGATAATATGTTTAATTTTTTGAGAGACAGGGGTTCGTTAGCAGTGGGTCTGAATGGCGAAGGGGTGTGTGACCCTACCCATTGTGGCTCATATCGTCCGATCTCTTCTCATAAACATAGATCTGAAAATACTTGCTAAGGTATTAGCCTCCCGGTTGGGTGTGGTTGCCCCATCACTTATACATGGAGATCAATTTGGTTTTGTACCAGGATGGCTAGCATTAGATAATGTTAAGAACATAAGAAATTGCCATGCTGGGTCAGCCGAAGGGTTCATCAAGCCCAGCATCCTGTTTCCAACAGAGGCCAAACCAGGCCACAAGAACCTGGCAATTATCCAAACACTAAGAAGATCCCATGCTACTGATGCAATTAATAGCAGTGGCTATTCCCTAAGTAAACTTGATTAATAGCCGTTAATAGACTTCTCCAAGAACTTATCCAAACCTTTTTTGAACCCAGCTACACTAACTGCACTAACCACATCCTCTGGCAACAAATTCCAGAGTTTTATTGTGCGTTGAGTGAAAAAGAATTTTCTCCAATTAGTCTTAAATGTGCTACTTGCTAATTTCATGGAATGCCCTCTAGTCCTTCTATTATTTGAAAGTGTAAATAACTGAGTCACATCTACTCGTTCAAGACCTCTCATGATCTTAAAGACCTCTATCATATCCCCCCTCAGCCATCTCTTCTCTAAGCTGAACAGCCCTAACCTCTTCAGCCTTTCCTCATAGGGGAGCTGTTCCATCCCCTTTATCATTTTGGTTGCCCTTCTCTGTACCTTCTCCATCGCAACTATATCTTTTTTTAGATGTGGCGACCAGAATTGTACACAGTATTCAAGGTGTGGTCTCACCATGGAGTGATATAGAGGCATTATGACATTTTCCGTTTTATTAACCATTCTCTTCCTAATAATTCCTAACATTCTGTTTGCTTTTTTGACTGCTGCAGCACACGATTTTAAAGTATTATCCACTATGATGCCTAGATCTTTTTCCTGGGTTGTAGCTCCTAATGTAGAACCTAACATCATGTAACTACAGCAAGGGTTATTTTTCCCTATATGCAACACCTTGCACTGGTCCACATTAAATTTCATCTGCCATTTGGATGCTCAATCTTCCAGTCTTGCAAGGTCCTCCTGTAATGTATCACAGTCTACTCTGAATAATTTTGTATCATCCACAAATTTGATAACCTCACTCATCGTATTCCTTTCCAGATCATTTATATATATATTGAAAAGCACTGGTCCAAGTACAGATCCCTAAGGCACTCCACTGTTTACCCTTTTCCACTGAGAAAATTGACCATTTAATCCTACTCTCTGTTTCCTGTCTTTTAACCAGTTTGTAATCCACGAAAGGACATCGCCTCCTATACCATGACTTTTTAGTTTTCGTAGAAGCCTCTCATGAGGGACTTTGTCAAACGCCTTCTGAAAATCCAAATACACTATATCTACCGGTTCACCTTTTTCCACATGTTTATTAACCCCTTCAAAAAAATGAAGCAGATTTGTTAGGCAAGACTTCCCTTGGGTAAATCTGTGTTGACTGTGTTCCATTAAATTATGTCTTTCTATATGCTCTACGATTTTGATCTTGAGAATAGTTTCCACTATTTTTCCCGGCACTGAAGTCAGGCTCACTGGTCTATAGTTACCCGGATCGCCCCTGGAGCCTTTTTTAAATATTCTGATCCAAGGCAGCACTAGGGCTGCCAGACTGGATTTGGGACTTGGCTACTATGTCCCTGAAGGTCTCATCAATGTACCTCTCTGTCTCCCTCAGCTCCTTCAAGTCTTCTACTCTAGCCTCCAGAGATCGGACTCGTTCCCTGAGAGCCAGGACCTCTTTGCACCGAGTGCACACATACAATCTCTCACCGGCGAGTAAAAAATCATACATGTGACATTCAATGCAAAAGACTGGAAAGCCCCCCTCTTACTGCTGGACTGCTGCCTTCATCTTAGTTTTATTGAGTTCCTAGTTAAGTTTAGGATACTAAGGGATTTGGAATGAGAGTAGTTTAAATTTCCAGGTGAATTTACTAATTAATCAGCTAGTGTCCTACAAGGGGATGATTAAACTTTCAATAAGGGCCGATACAATAGTATGATTTAGATAAGACCCTGATTGAGTTTTAATGAGAAATTGTCTCGTGCCTAAAAATCAAGGGTTGAGTGGGTGGGAAAGACAGACTCTAGAATTAACTATTTCTGGCTTGCTTATTACCTCAGTTGGTGGGTTCAGCATAATAGAATTCTGGCTGTCCTTTTGGCGATAGACACTGAGAAGGCTTTTGACTGAGTTCATTGGGAATATTTATTTCAGGTTCTGGAGAAGTTTGGGCTGGGCTCTTTTTTTCTCACCTGGATCCAAGTGCTCTATGAGGAGCCAAAGGCTAGAGTTAGGGTCAATGGGAGCTATTCGGATTTCTTTGATGTAGGTAGGGGCATCCATCAAGGGTACTCATTGTCCCCTCTTTTATTTGCACTATCTTTGGAACCTTTTGCATGGTCAATTAGGAGCTCTGATTTAGTTAAAGGGGTGTCAGTAGATGGGAAGTCATATAAAATTACTTTGTTCGCAGATGACCTTTAGTTTACTTTGAGGGACCTGGATCGCTCCCTATCAGTTCGTCTGGGAAAATGAGGAGATTTGGTTCTGTTTTGGGGTTTAAAGATAACGAGGATAAATCTGAGATTTTAAATTTCTCATTAGATAGTACTCATGTGTAGCGTTTGCGTAAGGTGCTTCCTTTTAAATGGGCCTCTGGCTTAGTCAAGTATTTGGGAATTTGTTTGGGGTCTGATCTATCCTTTTTATTCTCCTTAAATTACACTCCTCTGTTTCAAGAAATCTGTAGGGACTTGGAAAGGTGGGAAAGACTAGAGTTGTCTTGGTTTGGGAGAATTTCTATGATTAAGATGAATGTATTACCCCAATTCTGCTACTTTTTCCAAACTTTACCAGTGTCAGTTCCCCGCTAAGGTGATTAGAAATTGGCAGAAAATCTTGAAGTGCTTTATCTGTAAAAGGCACCCTCCATGGGTTGTGAGGTCAGTACTATACAGACCCAAAAGCCAGGGAGGGCTGGGAGTTCCAAATTTGGAAATTTATTAGTTGCAGCCCAGTTAAAAGCTATATAGGAATGGCATTATAAGAAAGGCTTGGGTGGATTTAGAGCAAGATCTTTTTGAGAGACCATCACTAGATTGGGTTGTGTGGCAAGCGAGTATTTCCAAGCGTGACCTTAGTAACAGTTCACCTTTTATTGGACATATTTTGAGGGTGTGGCGCTGGTACCATATTTGGCTGGTGGGGGACAGGCAGTACAGGCAGTCTACATCCTTTCTCCATAATAAGGATTTTCCTCCGGGGAACTCACACAAGGCTGTGGCCTTTTGGAAGATATTAGGTATTGAAAGGCTGGATCAGGTTTGGGGAGCAGGTTCTATTTTATCTTTTGAAATGCTTCATCATTTATATCCACTGGAGGAAAATGACTGGTTTTCATATTTGCAGTTAGCTTCGTTTGTGCGATCTATAAGGATAATTTTGGATTTGAGTGGCATCAAATCAATGTTTGAAGTTCTTTGTGCTAGGTCAGATAAAGTTACTAGGATGATTTCTAGAATTGATTTCCTTCTCATTGTTCTGCGGTGGGAATCTGATCTTTCTGTTGCTCTGGATGAGGCAGAATGGGATTTGTGCTATCAGGGGGTGGGGAAGAGCTGAGTTTCCTCAGTGATTTTGGAAAACGGTAATAAAATTTTATACAGATGGTATTTTACACCAGAAAAGCTGGCTAAGATATGCCAACAAAGATCAGAGGCTCCCAAGTATAAGTGTGGAGCCTGTGGTTCCTTTATTCATGTCTGGTGGACATGCCCTAAGGTTGCTGAGTTCTGGGGTATGGTACTAGAATTAATAGCTGATATTACTGCTATTCACTTTCCTAATTCTCCTAGGTTATTGCTGCTTTTGCTGGGTTTCCCTGATATTAATAAATGGGTTAGGTGTCTCATTGGCTATATTCTGGTAGGAGCTTGGTGTGACTTGGCTGTGGGTTGGAAGAGGGAGGAGGTTCCTCAAGGCATCACTTAGAATCAAGGCTGTCTCGGTTGTTTATATTTTATAAATTAACCACCCGACTACAAAACGCTCTGCAGAGATTTGAGAAAACTTGGAGGGCTTATATAGTGTGGCGGGCTCAAAGGAGAGTAGTTTAGGAGATATGTGTTATTTTTGATCCTTGAGTGGGATGACTTACCAGCACATGTGTCCCGATCCTGGGGGTTCTGATGCTGTGAGGTGGGTGGGTGGGTGGGTGGGGGCAATAGCCAGGGAGAGTGGAGGAGGGGGCTGGTGAGGATAACACAGAAAACAAATTGTTACTGGGCTTTTTTCTATTGTGGTGGGATATAGTGATATATGTTATGTTATGCTGGTTCTGTTTTGATACTACTGTCTGTACTTGTGGTTTTTGATAATAAATTAAAAATTAAAAAAAAAAAAAAAGTTCTGAATCATGGGTAGTTTCACACATCATAAACCTTAGCTTGCAAAATATATCAATATTTATGGCTAACTTACCCCTGATTCCAGCTTCAGGCGATACCTCTGTTCACCTCTGAAGCAGGTTCTGGTTGGAGAGCTGGAGACATGTGACAGGGGCTGACCAATGGCACCAGTAGCCCCTGTGTCATAGTAGGTCAAAGGCTATCGGTGCCATTTTGAAACCAGCAGCCGAGGGTGTGAGTGCAGGAGATGGCTCCCGGACCCCCAAGGAGTTTTGGTAAGTCTTGAGGGGGGGGCCAGGAAGGTGGGGGGGGGGGGTTGTTTAAATTGGCTCCTTTAGACAGCCGAAAAATTTGGCAAAGATTCGTTGTATTCGTGGGGAATCGCAATACGTTTCGCTTCCCCACGAATACAACGAATATGGCCCTATATGTTGCGGATTACCAATTCGTAGGGAACGAATGCACACCCCTAATAAATACTCCCCACCAGTATGCAACGGCCAAATAATTGCCCCTCTACAAATATATATCGACCCTCAGGATCCTGCATCACTTCCAGTTGCTGAAAATGTATATATTATTGCTACACCTTCTTTATGAGCAGTAGTGGATGCATGATATACTTGTCCAACCCATTGCTTCTGCAGCTTAGAATGTTCAAGCGTAGTTAGATGTGTTTCCTGAAAGAGCATTACATCTGCATGAAATCGCCTCATAGCCTGTAAAAGCTTGAAATGTTTCAACACATAAACCACACACATTCCATGAAAGACATTTAATGGTCTTAGCCATCCGTCCCCTCCAATCAAAGAAAATAAGAAAAAGGAATATGCATTATCGTAGGATATAAGAGAGATACCCTCCAGCCTAGGTTGCACCTCAAGAAAAGCAAAATTGAACAGGTTCTGTGAAAAAGACTCCAAGAAAATGAAAAATCATCTATGGTTACATCTGTGGACTTCCCTTTACCCAACTCCTCAACTTCTCCAAGAAAGAAAATAGAAAAAGAAAAAAAAATACATAGATCTAACCATCTAAGATCCACACATAGGGACTCATGGTTCATGCCGTGAGGACTCCTCCCCCTCTTATAATCAGAAAAAGCAGCACTGACAAAGAGGATCAGTAATAAAAAGAAATATAACCAGGTCAGCAGCCTGCTATACACCTAAAACCAGAAAGCAAACATTAGTGATGCAAAACTAAATAGCTTACTGCATAAACAAGTCAAGTATTGTCCAGATTTTGAAGAAAAAATGCTGCATCATGCAGAGTGAAAAAGAAATGTGCCTTGCCTTGATACATGATCTGCAGTTTAGCAGGAAATAAGAGAGTTATGCACAAGTTTTTCTTGATCAGTTGAGTACAAACAGTGCCACTCTCGCAGAATAGTCCTGATAAAGTAGAATTTTCCTTCCCTCATATTGCAAAGCAGACGATCGCCTATAGGCCCAAAGAATATAAATTTTATAGGCGAAATTATGAACTCAAAACATGTCCACATGTGGTTTAGAGTTCTGTCCATCCTGTGAAGAGTGTAATTATTGTTGTGAACCCATTCTGTGTGCTCTCTCCAGATGTAAGGGCCCTTTTTGAGAGTGAGAGCCAGGGCTTGTGGCAGCCGTTTCCAAGGTCTCCAACAGATGAGACTCAGGATCAGATTCAGGGAAGCCAATCAATCAATTTATTTATTTATTTGATTTTATATACCGGTTTACAACAATACAAAAATATTTCAATTTAAAATACAATATAACTGCTTAAGACACATAAAATTCAATAAATGGTGTCTATATCTTTCAGCGAGTTCCGCAGCATTTTCTGATAATGCTGATGTAAGCATTTGAAGGAGGTGAGTCCCAGATTCAGAATGAGCGGTTGTCATATACCATTTACCCCCCCCCCCCCCCCCCCCAACCAGTCTCTTTCTCACACCAGGAACCTTCCCTGACCAGTCTCTCTCACACCATTCACCCCAACTAATCTCTTTCTCTCTCACACATCAATCACCTCCCCCAACTAGTCTCTGCTAAGAACATAAGAAATTGCCATGCTGGGTCAGAGCAAGGGTCCATCAAGCCCAGCATCCTGTTTCCAACAGAGGCCAAAACCAGGCCACAAGAACCTGGCAATTACCCAAACACTAAGAAGAACCCATGCTACTGATGAAATTAATAGCAGTGGCTATTCCCTAAGTATAACTGATTAATAGCCATTAATGGACTTCTCCTCCAAGAACTTATCCAAACCTTTTTTGAACCCAGCTACACTAACTGCACTAACCACATCCTCTGGCAACAAATTCCAGAGTTTTATTGTGCGTTGAGTGAAAAATAATTTTCTCCGATTAGTCTTAAATGTGCTACTTGCTAACTTCATGGAATGCCCCCTAGTCCTTCTATTATTCGAAAATGTAAATAACCGATTCACATCTGCTCGTTCAAGACCTCTCATGATCTTAAAGACCTCTATCATATCCCCCCTCAGCCGTCTCTTCTCCAAGCTGAACAGCCCTAACCTCTTCAGCCTTTCCTCATAGGGGAGCTGTTCCATCCCCTTTATCATTTTGGTTGCCCTTCTCTGTACCTTCTCCATCGCAACTATATCTTTTTTGAGATGTGGCGACCAGAATTGTACACAGTATTCAAGGTTCGGTCTCAACATGGAGCAATACAGAGGCATTATGATATTTTCCGTTCTATTAACCATTCCCTTCCTAATAATTCCTAACATTCTATTTGCTTTTTTGACTCCTGCAGCACACTGAGCCGACGATTATAAAGTATTATCCACTTTGATGCCTAGATCTTTTTCCTGGGTGGTAGCTCCTAATATGGAACCTAACATCGTGTAACTACAGCAAGGGTTATTTTTCCCTATATGCAACACCTTGCACTTGTCCACATTAAATTTCATCTGCCATTTGGATGCCCAATCTTCCAGTCTTGCAAGGTCCTCCTGTAATGTATCACAGTCTACTTGTGATTAACTACTCTGAATAATTTTGTATCATCCGCAAATTTGATAACCTCACTCGTCGTATTCCTTTCCAGATCATTTATATATATATTGAAAAGCACCGGTCCAAGTACAGATCCCTGAGGCACTCCACTGTTTACCCTTTTCCACTGAGAAAATTGACCATTTAATCCTACTCTCTGTTTCCTGTCTTTTAACCAGTTTGTAATCCATGAAAGGATATCGCCTCCTATCCCATGACTTTTTAGTTTTCTTAGAAGCCTCTCATGAGGGACTTTGTCAAACGCCTTCTGAAAATACAAATACACTACATCTACCGGTTCACCTTTATCCACATGTTTATTAACCCCTTCAAAAAAATGAAGCAGATTTGTTAGGCAAGACTTCCCTTGGGTAAATCCATGTTGACTGTGTCCCATTAAATCATGTCTTTCAATATGCTCTACGATTTTGATCTTGAGAATAGTTTCCACTATTTTTCCCGGCACTGAAGTCAGGCTCACTGGTCTATAGTTACCCGGATCGCCCCTGGAGCCTTTTTTAAATATTGGGGTTACATTGGCCACCCTCCAGTCTTCAGGTCAATGGATGATTTTAATGATAGATTACAAATTTTAACTAATAGATCAGAAATTTCATTTTTGAGTTCCTTCAGAACCCTAGGATGCATACCATTCGGTCCAGGTGATTTGCTACTCTTTAGTTTGTCAATCTGGCCTACTACATCTTCCAGGTTCACAGTGATTTCGTTCAGTTCATCTGACTCATCACCCCTGAAAACCATTTCTGGAACTGGTATCTCCCTAACATCCTCATTAGTAAACACGGAGGCAAAGAATTCATTTAGTCTTTCTGCAATGGCCTTATCTTTCTTACCATTCACCCGCCAGACCAGTCTCTCTCTCACATCCAGTCATCCCCAACCAGTCTCTCTTTCTCATAACCAGTCTCACCTCCCCTGAACAGTCTCTCACACACAAATCAGTCACCCCCTGACCAGTCTCTCTTGTCCAAGCCCCTCTCCTCCCCATCAATGTTCATTTCAGATTAGAATATTAAAGTACTAGAATAACTCCAGAGCAAAAATCTATTGCAATGTTTTCCCTCCACTCCAGCCTTCCCCTGACTCCAAGTGCCTCTTAAACAGGCGGAGGCATGGGGAGGGGCCAGAATCAGATGCATGAGCTTTTGTCCTTGCAATGCTGCTGCCAAAATGGGGCCTACTGAGCACTCTTCCCATCTATGTTTCAAGCACTGCAAATCTGCCTCTGCTCGCGATTCTTCAGACCCTTGCCTCTCCTACTCCCCCACTCCAACTCATGGTGGATTTGCTGCCTGAGCAATGTGGCTCTCATCTCGTCCTGGGAATGACCTCCCCCACCATTCATTTCTTCTCCCATCAACCACCTCCATTCTTGCACAAGGAGCATTTATATTATCAACATTTCTTAACTGTTATGATGGCAGCAGCGGTGGCAGGCAGCAAAGATTACAATTTCAAGCTATACATGCAGCGGGGACCTGGACAGCACTTTAAGCCGTATTTTTCCAGGGGGTGTAGAAGTCCTGCTCTGCCGGAAGAGGAGCTCACCATCATCCTATGTGGGCAGAAAAGATTTTTGCCGGAAGAGGTTAAATTTGCAGTGGGCTGTGACCCATTTCCTGGTGTTTTGTGACACACTGGTTGAGAACCACTGCTGTATAGGTTAACATTAGCAAGCCTGTTATCTGTCTCCATCAGCTGTTAGGGGAGTACAAACCCATGCATCTGGACTGGTCTAGCTGGATGAAAAAGAATGTCATTCTGTAAGAATGTTTGAATTCTGATATGCTTTCTATGAATTTACCATATGTATGTTGGTCTGTGTTATTTTTCAACTGGGCATGCAAATAAAGTTACATGCAACAGGAAAGTTAAGCAAGTAAGATTAGGAAATGCATACACACTGGATCTCATCGCCAGCGAAGCCAGTGTAGTCAATCCCAAAGGCTAAAGCCTGAAGTTTGCTGCTGAAACTCCTACTCTATTCTCTCTGTTGCTGATCAGACTGGCAGGAGAAGAGCAGTAGTGCATTAGGCTATGCTATCCAGGGCCTTACTGGTGCTTTGAACTGTTTGGTAGTATGTTCGCTTTGAAAATTATCCAAAATAACACACACAAACTAACCTGCACAAAGTTACAACTGCTCTTTGCAGCACTTAATTGTATGTGGGTTAATTTAAGTGCACACTTTTTAAAATCAAACATATGCACGTAAATCCCAACTCCACCTCTAAAACACCTATATTTTTATGTGCATAAATGTATGTGCAAAATCAGATTATATGTATATTTTTATGCACACAATGTCCATGCAGTATTATAAGGAGCCATTTACTCGCATAAACCTATGTTTTAATAACATAAATAGCTGAGAATTACTCCTTAATGCATATTAAAGAAAATTGTTGAGTTACAGATGTTAGCTTTGAATTTGTTACCACCTCCTGGCAAGTTTTTTTCCTTCCCATGTTCATATAAATGCTAAATATCAATTTTATAAAAGTTTCTCCATTATAAACATTGCTCAGGTAATACAATCACAATCCTTTCATCCCAAAAGGCCAGCATTTAACACAATTTTATACTACAACTGGGACTCCAATTTTAAATTGTTTTAAATTGGTTTTAAATTGCTGATAAAAGATAGAACTAATCAAGCTTGGATTCTTGTTAATCCATTAATTTTTTTTTTTATCATAAAGGCAACATAATCACACACAATTTTACAGAAAACATCAGCAAGACCAGTCAATGCATGTATAGTAAAAAAAAATGTTTATTAACATTTCTTTATTAACACAGAATAACTAAAATACTGTCGAAATGCTTTAAAAAAATATTTTCCTATGGCTGGGTTATCTTCCAAGCAAATACTTCTTAACCAAGAGCACACTTTTATTTTAACCACCCAGAGAGTTCACACTCTTCCCCTTCTAAACTTCCTATGCCCCTTTCTCCATGTGCTTCAGGAATACTTTCTACTTAGATCCAGAATTTCCTGACTTGGCAGATGAATAGAAGAATCATGTCTGCTCTCCCAGCCTACATGGTACCAATGCATTAAAACATGAACAGAACAATCTTATAACAAAAAAAAGAAATAAATAGAGAGACAATAAAACAGCAGCAAATAAAAAATAAAGAAAACCAAAATGAAAAACATATAGAAAAGTAAAACTGCCTCTATTTTAAGGAAAGACTTGACAGTATTTTTTTTTTAAGTTGAAAGATTTCTAAATAATGTTTAATGGGTTAATATGGATGTCAAACCATACAGGCACCAAGTAGGTGAAAGCTAATATTTAAAATGATCCAAACTTTGAAAAGCAGAAATGTGGATTTTTTGGAACCCTGATATAAAAATAAATATTTTGTTCTGATTTACTAAGGTCTACTGATCAGGAAAATATATTTTCCATCTTATTATCACTAATTCTATGTACCTGAAATGGCACATTGCTGGAAATCCGTTATTTATGTCTTATTTTAAAAAAAAAATGAAAATTTTGATTTTTGTGGAAATCAAAATAGGTACATCTGCTAAAATGACATCATTATCACAAGAAAATTCTCTGACAGAAATGACATCTTCATAGAAAAATCTCGCATTAAAAAAACCAAACAAAAATGCCACCCCCCCCCATCACATGTTTTACTGCTGCATGTGCTGCTTTAGAAACCTGTGTGAAGCTGTAGTTAAAGTGGCGACCTAAGCGAGAAAGAGATGAAAGGAAAGCTTTTACCATTCTCTAGGGACACACTGCATTAACACAATCTGCTGCTGGAAAGAACCGCATCAGCACAGATTTGATAGCTGCGTCTGCTTCTGCTTCCATATACTGTATTCTTCATCAAAGGCTGGCAAGGGCTAGAGGGGGAACATGATGCTTGGAGGGCAGCTGGAGGACACGGGCAGTGGGTTCGGGCTGTCGCAAAAAAAGCGGACTGCCCCATTTCAGAAAGGAATGGAAGGATTCTGTAGGTGGGGGGGAAGCACAACGGTAGTTTCATATCCAGAGAATGAGCAAAAATTACTAATGTTAAACTATTATAGCAATTCAGGGATGGTACCAGAGAATGATACTTTTTAATAGCTTTTAGAAAATCTATGAAGTTGGTACATCATTCAATGAGTCAAAAACGGATTTTCTTCTATTATATACAGCTCCCTACATCCACCACGAAATAGATTATTCAGAATACTCTGTAAATGTTCTTTAGCTTCATGGGCTTCGCCTCAGTCTGAGAGAGAGGGAGAATGGATTGATCGACCACTGGCCGGGCTGTTGGAGAACGTAAAGGGCTCCCGTTCCTTTTCTTTGCTCTCATGCTTGTGTTTGTGCTTGTGCTTGTGTTTGTGCTTCTTCTTCTTCTTCTTGTGCTCATGGTGGTGGTGGTGGTGATGGTCGCTGTGCTTTGATGAAGTTGATTCTTTTGTGAACACTGAAAGGGGAGTTGCCGGCACTGGCAGCATATGCAAGTCCAATGAAGACTGTTCTTTACCTACAAATGGACAAATTGAATCAGAAGTTCTTATCTTAAAGACAACAATGGGAAATAATTCCGCAATATTGTGAACCTGCTTTATCAAATTTGTACTTAAAAGATATAATATTGTAAAACAACCATCTGAATTACTTATTTATGTATTTATTTAACACCTTTTCTATACCGGCATTAGTGGGTCCATCACACTGGTTTACAAAGTAACAAAATGGTTGAGAATACATATAACAGGGCTAGTAAACAGTAAGGTGGGGGGCACACTTGAGGCAGTAAAGAAGGATAGAGCAACTGCAGAGAAATTTTTTAACAAGATAAATAAGAAGAGATATATCGATATAATACAAACTCTCAATTACCGAACTGAAATAGAAATAAAAGTAATTGACTGAAGCTATATACATAAGTGAGTGAAGTATGATTGATTGATTGTAACTATATACATAGGTAGGTAAGGTATAATTGGCATTATATATGTCTGTCAATTAAGGTGTAAATATACATTGGAAAGGTAAGTTGGCATTATATACATATGTAAATGAGGTATAAATATATACAGAATATCTGAAAAGGGCTTTTAGAGGGGCTTTTGACTGAAATGTATATAGTGTGGGGGGGGGGGGGGGGCTGTTAATCAGGGAAGGCAAGTTTGAACAACCATGTTTTGAGTTTCTTTCTGAATTTAAGGTAGCATGATTCGAGACGGAGAGTAGTGGGCAAGGAATTCCAGCGTGCCGGGCCAGCAATTGTGAGGGCGCGTTCTCTTGTAGAAGTAAGATGCGCTGTTTTGAGGGGGGGCACGTGAAGGGATCCTTTGTTGATGGATCTCATAGGTCGATTTGGGTGCGTCGCCCTGAAGGGAAGGTTGAGCCAGTTGGAGTGGTGAGAGTAGATGGCTTTGTGGATGATGGTGAGAGTTTTACTTGTGGTCTTCTATTCCTACATACAGTACCTGCAAGTGAACATAAACTTTTGCACTGGCTAAATTGTTTTTAAAACTCACTGCATTGTACCTGCAGTGAAAAAAAAGACGTGGAGGTGAGAGATCTTAATCATCTAGATGTTAATACTGACCTGAGGAAAGAAGCGTTAGCTCCAGAAAGCTAGTCAAGAAAAGTATTAAGTTATTGTAATAAAAAGGTATCACCTTGTATATTTTTTTGCTTTATTTTTGTTAACCTTTATTTCTCTGTATTCAAATAGACACAGCAACTACACTATTTTATACAAGATGTTACTTGGAGCTTATCTGCTGCAGATGACACAAGGCCTACATCACAGTGTTTGTCCAGATGGAGCAGAATTAAATAAGGAGTGAGTTAAG
Organism: Rhinatrema bivittatum; assembly: GCF_901001135.1. Lineage (NCBI taxonomy): Eukaryota > Metazoa > Chordata > Amphibia > Gymnophiona > Rhinatrematidae > Rhinatrema > Rhinatrema bivittatum. Next base: position 755,757,468 of record NC_042616.1, read on the forward strand.
AAAGTTTGATGAGTGATCGAGAGACTGCTAACTAAAATGTAATGCAAACAATTTTAGAGTTATACATTTGGGGTACAAAAATAGAGGACAGCAGTAAATGAGAAGGGATGAGATACTGGAGTACACCAAACAGGAGAGAGATTTATGTGATCATATCTAATGATCTCAAAGTAGCAAAACAGTGTGATAAAGTAGTGATGATAAAAGAAAGAATGCTAGAGAGAACAGTGAGTGGCTTTACTAGCGGTAACCAGGAAATACACGCAGGGCAGTTTTCAAAATTCATGTATTCTCACGTTCAATTTCAAATGAACTGCTCTATTTCCATAAGGAAATAAAAAAGAGAATGGATTCTAAGTGTCATGGGGGCATCAAGAACACATGAAAAGCATGAACCAGGAGTCACTAGATACTACTATCTGTGATCCAAAAGTTATTGGAGGTGGTGGGAATGATATACAGACATGATGGTATCTTTTAAGACCAATTTCTGTGAAGGAAACTAGGCTATAGGTATGAACTAGAACAGGCAGCTTTCAAAATGCTCAATTGCATCATACTATGCTTTGATCTACTGAGATTTCAACTGAACTGAAGGCCCTTTACTCTTTCTCTTTAGGAACAAAAAAGAAACAAAGATTCAAAGTGTTGTGAGTGTCAAGAGACCATGAAACGTGTGAGCTGGAGTTCATGCGTGCTCTGTCTGTGGCAGAAATTTGAAAATGGATGAATAGTTTAAGAGTTAATGGAGGAGAGCACAGACAGACCAATGTATATGGCTTGTTTTCTGCAGAGAACTAGGCCTTAAAGAATGTTTCTGCATAGGTCACTGGTAAGACCTCATCTGGAATACTGTGTCCACTTCTGGAGGCCATACTGCCTAAGAATATAAACAGACTAGAGGCAGTGCAGAGGATGGCTATCTAGCTGGTGTACAGTCTGCACCAGAAGTCCTAAGAAATGAGACTTAAAGGACCTAAATACATGTATCCTAGAAGAAAGAAGGGTAGATACATGAAACAGCTTCCTAGTTGATATGGTAAAGGCCAAAACAGTAACAAACGTCAAGAAAACATGAGATAAACCAAGAGGATCCTTAGTTGCAAGGTATAAGGATAAAGCGAGCAACTGGGTAGGCTCTACAGTATTGCATCAGGAATAGACTGATCAGAGGGACCATGCAGTCCTTGTTTACTGTCTTACTGTATTTTTCTGTGAATGCTGTAATGCAGAGTTTTGGGAGCTGTATTGATACTAGGGAAACTGGATTCTTTCCAGGCTGTAATACAATACTTTTTATTGGCTCAACAAATTAATAATTCAAAGATGATGCTGATTCTTGTGTTATCATGTCTCATCACAAAATGCAGGAAGAGAAATGAACTAGATAAGAATTGGTTAAGAAAGGTGCAATAGTACTAGGAATTGGTAGTTTTGGTTATAGCAAATACAGAAATCTTACAGTGTGTTCATCTTTCACACCACCCAGGAGCAGAAAAATAATCTATACATACTGCTAAAAGAGGTATACAACCTTTGACACACACTAAACTATTTTTGCAGTAGGCAAGCCTTAACAATGGCATTTACAGATTAACTTCTATTAGCCCTAAAATTTTATGTGCCCCATTTTAAAAATTCTGTTGAGTAAAAAAAAATAAAAATCACACTGTTACTTTTAAGAGTCTGGTTGAATAACACTGTTCTGGAGGCAGTGTTTTGTTGGCAATCACCACTCTACACCTAAGCATGCTGCTATGTTGTTCATACTGGGGTAGATTTTCAAAGGGTTACACGCGTAACCCCCAAAAACCTACCCCAAACCCCCCCTGCGCATGCCGAGCCTATCTTGCATAGGCTGCCGGTGCGCGCAAAGCCCCGGGACGCACGTAAGTCCCGGGGCTTTCCTGGGGGGTGTGTTGGGGGCTTGTTGCGGCCGGCGCGTCATTGGGGGCATTCCGAGGGTGTGGCCATGGCCTCTAGACCAGTCCCCAGACCGGACCACAGCGCGCCGGCGGCTGGCCCGATGCGCGCAAGTTACGCCTGCCTTGGGCAGGCGTAACTTGTGCAACAAAGGTGTGTGTGTGTGGGGGGGTTTTAGATAGGGCCAGGGGAGTGGGTTAGGGAGGGGAAGGTGCGGGAGGGTGAAAGGAAAGTTCCCTCCGAGGCTGCTCCGATTTCGGAGCGGCCTCGGAGGGAACAGAGGCAGGTTGTGCGGCTTGGTGCGCGCAGACCCCGATTTTGGGTAGCCTTGCGCGTGCCGACCCCGGATTTTAACAGATACTCATGTAGCAATCCGGCGTACTTTTGTTTGCGCCTGCTGCACGAACAAAAGTACGCGCGCGCGTAATTTTATAAAATCTGGCCCACTGGGCGGTAGTGGGAGTTACAATTTTCAGCGAAGTTCCTAAGTTTCTATGGAATACCAACATGAATATTCATCATGGTGAAAGTACAACTCAGAAACACACCATCAGATACAAATTCTGCTCTACTGATCTATGAATCAAACTAACAGGTTCCTACAATGGTAAATTACACCAGATATCTGTAAATAATAGACCTCATCCCCTCAATTACCTGACATAAGCTCCAAAAACAAGTGCAATGATCTTGCCCTCTTCTTCCAAAACAAAATTTCCACCCTCACAGCTAATTTTCCCCCATACACCCCCAACTCTCTCCCAACCAACACCTCCGCATCGCTCACCCTCTTTGACACCACCTCTGCCTTAGAAATTGAAACCCTCCTGAAGAAAATTAAACCTTCCAAACATTCCTCGGACATCATTCCCACGAATCTACTACTCTCCATCCCTAACACAATTGCTAAACCCATATCCGAATTAATCCACTGCTCCCTTACACAGGGTAGCGTCCCCACCATTCTAAAACAGGCTATAGTCAAACCGATTCTCAAAAAAACCAAACCTTGACCCCAAAGATCTCTCTAACTTCAGACCCATCTCTAATCTTCCCCTCCTAGCTAAAATCACTGAAAAAATAGTAAACTCTCGTCTATCTGAATACCTTGACCATCACAAAATTCTCTCCACTTCCCAATTTGGTTTTCGGAAAAACCTCAGTACAGAAACGCTCCTATTATCCTTAACAGACTACGCCCTCAAAGGAAATGACAACGGCAACTCCTACCTCTTAGCTATGCTTGACATATCAGCTGCTTTCGACACCATCAGCCATAGTATCCTAATTAGTCTTCTCACAGATATTGGTATTACTGGAACAGCACTACTTTGGCTAAAAACCTATCTCCAAAATAGACACTATAAGGTCATCCTGGGCAACTATGAATCTGACCCCATCAACTTCAACCATGGCGTCCCCCAAGGCTCTTCTTTATCCTCTACCCTATTCAACATCTACATGTTACCTCTTGCCAAACTCCTCTCAAACGTAGGTATCATGCACTACATATATGTGGACGATGTCCAAATACTCATCCCATTTTCAGACTCCTTACGTAAAGCCCTCCAAGTCATGGAACAACTGCCTCACCTCCATCAACCAACTTCTCACTAAAATGAACTTAGCCCTTAACCCCCACAAAACTGAATTAATTGTCATCTCCTCCAACCCCTTATTTCATTCCAACCTCCCCTCTCTTCTCAAACCCATTTCACAACACGCATAAAACTTAGGTATCATGATCGACAACCAACTATCTTTAAAACCATTCATCAAAGCCACCCTAAAAGACTGCTACTTCAAGCTACACGTTTTGAAGAAATTAAGACCCCTCTTACACCTTTCTGATTTCCGCACCGTGCTCAATTCCATCATCTTCTCCAAAATTGACTATTGTAACTCCCTACTCCTATGCCTCCCAGCCTCCACCATCAAACCACTACAACTTATACAGAACACCACAGCCCAAGTCTTAACCAACTCTCGCAAGAACGACCACATTACGCCCATTCTGAAAGACCTTCATTGGCTCCCCATTAACTCGAGAATACAATACAAAACCTTATCCCTCATACATAAATCCCTTGTGAACGAAAACACGCAACGGCTTCATGAGCCTCTCCAACTCTACTCCTCCATCAGACCCACATGAACAGCATACCAAGGAACCATCCAGGTATCCCCGAAGCTCACCAAACTCGCTTCCACAATGAAGAGAGCTTTCTCAATAGCAGGCCCCTCAATAAGGAATGCCATGCCCGCTGATCTCCACACAGAATCTTGCACAACGAAATTCAAAAAGAAACTGAAAACTTGGCTATTCAAACAGGTCTTCTCCTAACCTTTCTACACTCCACCTCCTTCTCCACAGGATTCAGATCTAATCCTCCTCTAAACTTCGTCTCCCAAACGGTACTTAGTTGGGTCTCCCTCCCCATTTGTTTCCCCTCCCCCCCAATTTTACCCAATGCATTCCATATGCTAATGCCTCCCAATTTTACTTAATGCACTCCATATGTTAATGTTAATACCCTTCTCCATGCTACCCATATACCCGGTTTCCCGTTTATCATACATCCTGTTCCCCATATGGTCCATGTTATTGATTACTATATAATGAAGTTTATTTTTTTTGTTTGTGCTCCATGTACTCTTTGTGCCATGCAATTGGTGTTCTATCGATTACTATGTAATGAAATTTATTCTATTCATATGTGCTCCATGTACTAGAGCGCCATTCTATCAGCGCTCTAGTTCTATGTTCACCGATACGATGTGAAAACGGTTATCGGTATATAAGAAACTACAAATAAATAAATAAATAAATAAATAGTGATTCAGACTCAAGACAATGCTCCACAGATATATAATGTTACTTAAAGGAACTCAGAAGTAATGCTTTTATAACCTGGTGAAAGTAGTCTATGTGTTGGTAACAAAATGTTTGGATTACTGTAATTTACGCAAGAAAGAGTTCAAGTATTTAAGACTATAGAAGTAATTTTTAAAAGGATTTATGTGCGCAAAACTGTAATTTACACATGTAGATGGGCTTTTGAAAATTACTAATTTTATGTGCCAAATTCTTTTGAAAATTCACGCCTAGTTTTTTTAGGCAGCTTAACTTTCAAAAACAGATCTCAAATTTAATTTAATTTACATACTTATATTTTACTTCCCAAGGCTTAACACCTCCTTCCAAATCAGATGATAAAGTCACAATCCAAAAAATATAAATATATCCAATAATAAAACAATACAAAAATTAGCTTTGCTGTACTTGCCCGTTATTAATTGAAGCATTTACTGACTTTCCAACAAGATGAAAAATTGTAAGTTTGCATCAAGATTAGTACTACTCAGAATATAAAGCTCTTGTTATTCAAATATAATGTCCATAGAGCAGTGTATATGGGTGTATAAACTAAAATCCCTTATAGGACCAGGGCTAGCAGGTACTTCCCAGAGTGAGAATTCAGGCCACAGGGTATTTGCCAGGAGAGAGGAATAAAAGCCCATGCTTAGGAAGGAACAAAAAAGCCAAGATCAGGAGGAGAAAGTCACAGGGATTATGCTAGAACCCTATATGTTTGACTGCCTTTATTCTGATGTAACACTGCTGAAGTAAGCAGGCTTTTGCTGTCTGTTTATGTAAAGAATAAAAGTGTTTTTCTGTTGAAAGCTGAAATCTGGCTGGTTTTCCGTCCTCTGGCACACTCCTTGAAGCCAAGACTGCTCCACGCTATCACATATGTGGTAGCAGTGGAGTTTTTGTCTGCCCACCAAAGACGAACGGGCCCACACTACCACTTTTGCCTTCTGGGCATGGCTGCAGCAGCAGCACCAATAGTTGGATCCTTTGGGCTAGTTAGAAAGGGAACATTAAGATAAAGCTAAAAGACTAGGTATTTTTTTTTTAAAAACTGAAAGAAGACTTTTTCCTCCCATGCCTTCTTTGAAGTGGCTGTATACCTCTAAGTACAGAGATGTTCTGGCTACAGCCCAAAAATTTCAAGCTAGCATGGAGCAATTACTCCAGGTCCTCACAGAAGGGGAACAGTTACAAAGTGTTATGACTGTCGCAGCCTGACGTCTCTACTCTGCCCTCCTTACCTCTCTGGCGACTCCTCCTGCAGTTGACGGACATTTGGCTGCCGCGGTGTCTGCCTGCCGTCCTCTCCGGCGTCCCCGGACCAGCTTGGGCGCTGCCTCCCGCCATGCTGTTCAGCTGCCTTAGGGCGCACGTGCCGCGCGGCCCTGCTTCAAGTACCTTCAGTGTCGCGAACCTCAGGGGCGTCCCTCCTGTGATGATGTCATGCATCCAGGATACAAAAGGCCTACGCGATTGCTAGCTAATCGAGTTAGCAAAGGTGTCCTAACGGATGGGATTCGCTCTCCGTACCTTGCAACACTGCCTCCTTCGAACCTACTTTATTTGAGGTACCCGCTCCTCGGGGGCCTCTCTCTTTCTTATTTTTCAGGTCGCAGTCTGGAACCGGTACTCGCTCCTCGAGGGCCCATATTCCTAGACTTGCTACTTGGACTCCACTTCTGCCAGGAAGACACCGCTGCCTATAACATCTGTGAGCTACCATCTCTATCTCTCAGAGCCATTCCCTGGAACCAGGTACTCACTCCTCGAGGACCTGCCTTTACTCCAGCTCCTGTGCTCCACACTGAGAGACCGCTGCGTGAGTACACTACCAATGAGGCTCTGTTCCTGAACTCTGCATATCCTGCTACTACTCACAATATCAGTTCTCGCTATTACAGCACAGCCATTGTGGGATCGCTGTTCCAGAGCCTGAAGGACTACAAGCCCAACAGGGCTACTTTCCAGCTCACTACTGCCACCTCTGGTGGTTCACCAATCCTGTATAATAAAAGAACTAGTGTGTGTGTCTCCTATGCTGAGCCTGACCTGTGGCCCCTCACGGGACTTCCCCCCGTGGGCGTGGTCATCTGCCACAGGTCCAGGGATCCACCCAAAACCCTTACAAATAATAACACAAAGCATCATATGAGACCAGTGGGCCCAGCAGCAAGTCCTGCAAGAACAACTGGACAACAGATTTCCTTGATGCAGAGAGCAAAGGCCATGCAAGCTACTCCAACCTGGCATAACCCTTTGGCTCTTGTAATATTTAAGTTGACTCCAGGGGAGGACCCACATGGTTTTCTAGTAAACTTTAAATGGACAGTCCACTTAGCAGGGAGAGAATCAAAGTGGACTATCGACCTGGGCAATTTGTTGAGCAGCAGCAGTCAAGCTGCATTCCAGGCTGCAAATCTGGCTGGAGGGGCCACTTATGCAGAGGTTAAAGCCTCCATCATTGTGGGGAATACTCCCGAACTGTATAGACAATAGTTCTGGCAGGGAACCTACCAGCCAAGAGAAAGTCCATGGAATCTTTATAGATTGAAGGATGTAAGATGGAAGTGGCTTCAGCCTAAGGGGAAGATTGGCATGGAGGGGACCAACCTGATTCTCTTGGAGCAATTTTTAGACGGCCTGCATCAGACTAATACAGCAGTAGGTACGCCAACATTTGAAGCTTAGAATCCACTTATGCCTTCTACCAAGCCCAATTAATGCCTGAGTGCACCAGAATACAAGAGAAATGGTCACCACCAGATCCTGGAATCCACAGTCTAAGAGCGAGGCTCCACTACAGACCTCAGAGAAGGACCAGCCACAGGTTTTAGACTCATTGTCATGCTTCCATTGTAGAGAGGCCATTTTGCAGGGAATGCCCTTGGACTGAGGAAGATGCTATGGGTATCATCTTAATGACACGCCACATTTGTAACATTGTTGATACACCTCATTCTGGACAATAATTTTGTGGTCTCAATTGAGATGGATGGGTGTCTCTATTCAGGCCCTGGTCAATCCTGGCAGTGTAAAAACTCACATCCAGAGAGTTAGTTAAATGAATCCAAAAGACTATGAACATATAGTGACTCTAGCATGCATTCACAGAGACTATTTGCAGTAACTTACCACAGAGATCTCTCTGAAGACACCTGCTGGACAGACTAGACTTGAAGTGGGAGTAAATCTATGGCTCTCATATCCTGTCATCTTGGGACATGATTTTTCCGTCTTTGGGACCCATTGAATCCAGTTTAAGGCTGGATCAAGTGATTATGGACATGAAGAGTTGTTTCTGGAAAGCCCAGGCTTATATGTGAGTGATAACCCAAACCCTGATGGCAATATTGCCAAGGGAAAGCTGGATATTCCAGGTACTTAGATACCACAGTAGGTAGGCTTACTGGGACAAATGAGGAAGCATGAGCACACCAGGAACCCTTAATTGGTCCCCCAAAATAGGCAGCAGAAGGTAACCCGGAAAAGTTTAGATGGTTCCAACTAGAAGATGGTTCCCTTAAGTTTGCCTAGTGGCATGCACAAGTGATACAGGGGAAGTCAGTCCCTGGCTTAGAGGCCTACAACTTGACTCCATCCCCCCTTTAGAAGAAGAAAAGTACAGATCCAGTACAGAGCTGGAAAGAAAAATAGAAACAACTAGCTTCCTTTCACTGACCCTGACAGAGACAGACTGTCAACGCAAGAAGGTTGAGCTGAGGGGAGAAGGTATATGAAGGGGTGTATAGACTATAACACCAGTATACTTTAAAGTACAGGGTTCAGCTATCTGGCTCAGTCCACCTTAAATACCCAGAATGGGAATTCAAGCCGCAGGGTATTTACGAGGGGAGAGGAATAAAAGTTTAGACTCAGGAAGGAGAAAAATAGCCAGATCAGGAGAATGTCACAGGAATTATGCCAAAATCCTGTATGTTTGAATGCTTGACTTTTGATGTGGCATTGCTGCAGTAAGCAGGCTTTTGCTGTCCTTCTGTTTATGTAAAGAATAAAATGGTTTTCAATAGGAAAGCACGAGTCCAGCTGGTTTTCTGTCTTCTGACATGCCTCGTTGAAGCTAAGGACTGCTCTTCAATATCACACAGTGTTACTCACATCCCAGTCCTCAATGGCTGGTTTGCAGGACACTTCTAATGAAAGTGCATGAGATAAATTTACATACATTTAAGGTGGTGTGCATACAAATTTATCTCATTAGGGATATCTTGAAAACCTGACCCATTTTGAGGATTGGAAGTGAATACAACTGGTATAGAACATTCTGGCCAACTTTTTTATCCTACTGTATGCACAGGTTAATGCATATCTGTAGATTGCAGGTGGACATTTCTATGCACAAATAAAAGGCTATGTACCAAGTCCATTTTTTTCTGCAACCATAGCAAAGTCTGAATATGTATGGTGGTTATGCAAGTTGCTTAAGAGAGCAGGTTTCCTGTTTCCTCTCTCTACCATTTCCATTTCTTGTTGAAACTCCTTGATCTTTTTGTCCTAATATATATTGCATTTACTTAAAACAAAAAAAAAATAGAAACAAAGATGTACACCAGTGGCCAGCGGTTGGTGTTCCACCTTCACGGAGCGAAAGGATGGAGGGCTGCCATCTCCCAATTAAAAAAAGAAAAAAAAACAAACAAACAAAAAAAAAAACCAGGGATGGGTTCATGGGCTATAGGTATTACCAATTATTAGGCTTATTCAATTACCAATTATTAGGCTTTTCAATATTTGATAGTTAATGTGACTTTCAAGGCATACTTCACTTTCAATGCATATCCAGCATAGCTCCCTGCTTCAACGGCAGGGGAGAAGAAAAACTAATACTTCACGCATATCTCTGCTTCAATGGCAGAGAGCTATGCTGCTGCTTACCCAACTAATCAAACTTAACATTTCACTTGGAAGCAGCTCCATCACTGCTCTCTACATTAATAGTGGGGGTGAAAGGGAAATAGAATCTAAGGTTACTAAGAGCCAAGAGAAACAGATAAGTATGAGAAAAAAGAAGTGTGAAGCTTGCTGGGCAGACTGGATGGACCGATTGGTCTTCTGCCGTCATTTCTGTTTCTATGTTATGTTTCTATTTTTATTTTAAATACAAAGGAAGAGCAGGATCTGGGGATAGTTGTATATGATGATTTTAAGGTGGCTAAAAAGGTGGATAAAGAGACTGTAAAAGCCAGAAAAATGCTTGGCTACATAGGGAAAGGAATGGTCAGTAGAAAAAGAGGTGATAATGCTCCTGGTGAGACACTTGGAATACTGTGTACAATTCTGGAGACCATACCTTCAAAGGAATGGAGTCGGTTCAGAGGGTGGCTACTAAAATGATCAGTGGTCTTCATTCTAAAGCATATGGAGAAAGGTGAGATAGGGGGAGATAGCAAATGTTGCTTACCTGTAACAGGGCTCCATCCTGTAACAGGGCTCCTTCCTGATGATGGGTGACATCATCAGGATGGAGCCCAATCACGGAAAATTTCTGTCAAAGTTTCCAGAACTTTGACTGGCCCCTACTGGGCATGCCCAGCATGACACTAACCCTGCAGCCATCAAGGGTCCCCCTTCAGTCTTATTTGAAAGCTACAGGCAGTGCCAAAAAATAAAATAACAAAACGTTATGAACCCAACACCGCGGGGCGGCTGGCGGGTTTCGTGAGGACTAACATCCTGCTGTCCTGTGAGAACACCTGTTATAGGTAAGCAACATTTGCTTTCTCACAGGACAAGCAGGATGGTTGTCCTCACATATGGGTGAGTACCGAGCTGAGGATGTCTGAACATGCACCAAATGTACCCTAAGGCGTGCAACAGGCACAACAACTGGGGTTTGGTAGAGGGCATCCTGAACCCCTCCGGGCAGGCGGAAGGGTGTTGGTACGTCACATTGTAAATAGGTTACGAAGGACAGACTGGCTGAAGATGGAATCTTGTCTTCCGGGTTTGTCCAAGCAATAGTGGGTTGCAAATGTGTGGAGAGAACTCCAGGTGGCAGCCCTGCAAATGTCAGAAAGCGGCACTGATCGTAGGTATGCTACTGAAGTCGCCATGGCCCTCACAGAGTATGCTTTAACACGGTCTTGAAATGGAATGCCCGCTTGTGATAGCAAAAGGATATGCAGTCCGCCAACCAGGAGGAGAGAGTCTGCTTACCCACAGGCTTCCCTAACTTGTTAGGGTGGAAAGAGACGAATAACTGAGTGCTTTCCCTGTGGGCAGCTATACGGTCTAGGTAAAACGCTAGAGCTTGTTTACAGTTAAGGGTATGCAGAGCCTGTTCTCCTGGGTTGGCATGGGGCCTGGGAAAAAAGGTAGGTAGTATGATGGAATGATTAATGTGAAACTCCGAAACTACCTTAGGCAAAAATTTAGGGTGAGTGCGGAGTACCGCCCGGTCTTGCAGAAATTTAGTGTAAGGCGGATAGGTAACTAGAGCCTGCAATTCTCTAACTCTGCGAGCTGAAGTGATAGCCAAAAGGAAAATCACTTTCCATGTGAGATATTGAAGGTCACAGGAGTGAAGAGGCTCAAATGGTGGTTTCATGAGCCGACCCAAAACCAGATTAAGGTCCCAAGAAGGGGCCGGAGGACGTAATGGAGGCTTGATGTGGAGCAAGCCCTTCAAAAAGTGTGTTACAAGGGGTTGTACTGATATAGGGACATCCCCGACACCTTTATGGAAGGCGGCTACCGCACTGACATGCATTCTGATGGAAGAAGTCTTAAGACCTGACTCTGATAGATGCTAGAGATAGTCCAGAAACTTCGGGATTGGACAAGAAAAGGGGTCAAGGGACTGAGAAGAGCACTATGACTTGAACCTTTTCCATTTGTAAGAGTAAGATTTTCTCGTGGAAGGCTTCCGTGAAGCAATCAAGACACGGGAAACTGGTTCAGAAAGGTTAAGTGGCTGAAGAATTAACCTTTCAACATCCATGCCGTCAGGGACAAGGCTTGAAGATTGGGATGGCGTAGGCACCTGTCGTTTTCAGTGATCAGAAGTGGGTCCTGTCCCAAGGGAATATGCCTGTGGATGGAGAGATCCTGTAGTATTGGAAACCACACTTGGCGTGGCCAGTGAGGTACTATCAGGATCGTGGTTCCCCTGTCCTGACGTAACTTCACGAGAGTCTTCGAGAGAAGAGGAAGTGGAAGGAATGCATAGAGCAGACCGGTTGCCCATGAGAGGGAAAATGCGTCTCTAGGCTGAGAGTGTTTGCTGCGAATGAGAGAGCAGTAGTTCTCCACCTTGCGGTTTTGAGGAGACGCAAAGAGGTCTATCCGAGGATATCCCTATTGTTGGAAGATGGAGTTCGCTACTGAGGGGTTGAGAGACCACTCGTGTGGTTGAAAGACGCAACTTAGCTTGTCTGCCAACACATTGTCCACTCCCGGCAAGTAGGTGGCCCTGAGGTACATCGAATGGGAGAGGGCTTCCGCCCAAATCTGCGAAGCTTCCTGACACAGAAGGAAGGAGCCTGTGCCTCCCTGCTTGTTGATGTACCACATGGCCACCTGGTTGTCCATCTGAATCAGGATGACCTGATTTGAAAGGCGATCCTGAAAAGCCCTGAGAGCATATCTTATTGCTCGAAGCTCCAAGAAATTTATTTGGTGTTTGGCTTCCTCTGGAGACCAAGAGCCTTGTGTCTGCAGATCGGCTACGTGGGCTCCCCACCCGAGGTTGGAAGCGTTGGTGGTGAGAATGATTTGAGGATTCGGAACCTGGAAGGGCAATCCCTGGAGGAGATTGGTCTGATTTTTCCACCAGATGAAAGACAGATGGAATGAGTTGGGGATGTGGACAATGGACGACAGAGGCTGAATAGCTTGAGTCCATTGAGACCTCACAGTCCAGTGCATGAGTCTCTTGGCCAAGTGGGCCATTGGTTTGACATGGATTGAGGATGCCATGTGTTCCCAGGAGGACGAGAAATTGGTGTGCAGTTGCAGCTTGCTGAGACTGCAGCTGTTGAGCAAGAGACACGAGAGTCAGTGCTCGTTGTCGAGGCAGGAAAGCCTTTGCTTGTAAGGTGTCCAAGTCTGTCCCAATGAACGACAAGGTTTGAGATGGGACTAAGTAGGATTTGTCGTAATTGACGAGAAATCCTAACGAACTTAGAGTGTGTAAGGTTAGACTGAGGAACGACAGAGCAGCTTGCTGAGTGAGAGCCTTGATTAACCAGTCATCCAGATAGGGGTAGACGTGAACACCTTGTGTCCTGAGGAAGGCTGTGACGACTAGGAGGCATTTTGTAAAGACCCGTGGTGCAGATGCTAGGCTGAATGGAAGCACTCGGTATTGATAGTGCTTGGGGCCTACTAGGAACCTCAGGTACTTGCGATGAGCTGGACTTATCACAATATGGGTGTATGCATCCTGGAGGTCCAGAGAGCAGAGCCAGTCTCCTCTTTGTAGAAGAGGTAGAAGCGATCCCAGGGTGACCATCTTGAACTTTTCTCGCTGGAGGTACTTGTTGAGGGCCCGGAGGTCCAGAATAGGACGGACGCCTCCCGATTTTTTGGGGCTTAGGAAGTACTGGGAATAGAACCCTAGGCCTTGCTGAGAGTATGGAACGGGTTCTATTGCTCTTGACTGGAGAAGGAAGGAGACCTCCTGATCCAGAAGACTGGAGTGTTCGGATGTCCTCCATGTCTGTAGAGGTGGGGAGTCTGGTGGCAGGGCGAGAATGTTCAGATGGTAACCCTGAGCAATAATTGCCTATACCCATTGGTCAGATGTGATTGAATGCCACATGCTGTGGAAGTGGTACAGTCGACCTCCCACTGGTATGTGCGACAGAGGAATCTGGCTGCTGCTCTCTAAGTGGAAGTCAAAAACCTGAAGCAGGTCCTGGTTGAGGAGCTGCATGTGGTTTTTGTTTTCGGGCTTGATGAGACTGCGGTTTTTGATAAGGTCTCGTGGCACGGGATCTAGTTGGTGGCGGGGAAGACTTCTTCGGGCGATAGAATGACTTCTTAGAGTCCTTTCTGAAGGGCTGTTTTGAGGAGAAGTCAGAAGGCATCAAAGAGAGCTGTTTTAGGATCTCATGATGGTCCTTTAATTCTGCCACCGTCCATTGGATCTGTTCGCCAAACAGACTATCGCCGACACAAGGTAGGTCGGATAACTGGTCTTGTACTTCTGGACGAAGGTCAGAAGACTTGAGTCAGGCCCACCGTCTTGCCGAAATAGCAGTTGCAGACACTCTGGTAGAGGTGTCAAGAATGTTATAAGATGTTCTAATCTCAAGCTTGCCTGCCTCAAAACCCTTGTTTACAAGGGTTTGTAATTGTTCTTGAAATTGCTGAGGCAGGAAGTCTGAGAAGTCCTGAATCTGCTTAAAAATGGCGGCAAGCTCTACCATGACCGAGTGGTGATCCAGCTGTGATTTTTGAAAACCTAGGGCTGACTGCACTAAATAAGAAGTGTCAGCTTTCCTGTGTACTGGAGCAATTGATCCAGGATTTTTCCAGTTCTTCTTGAGGAGATCGAGAAGGACATGATGGATGGGAATAGAGAGTATTACCTTGGGGGCATCAAGGAATTGGAGCAACTCCATCATCTGATGCCTATCATTCTGTTCCGTCTGTAATTGAAAGGGAACCAATTCAGCCACTTCCTTCACAAAATTTATAAATGAGAGGTCCTCTGGAGGAGAACGTTTCCTACTCTCAGTGGGTGAAGGTGGTGAAGGTAAGTCATCGGTATCTGATGAAGTATCATCACCCAGGTATCATAAGGATCAGCAGCTTTCCCCCTATAGGAAGTAGAGGGGGACAGGGTGGTTGGATACCTGAAGGTCTTGGTCTAGGCTCCGAAGGAATCGGAGGAATTATCGGAGGCACCGATGATGGCATCGAGGGCATCGATGGATGACTCGGTGGCGCCGATGGACGTATCGGCATCGATGGCTGAGGCAGAACTCCGGATGGAGGGATGCGGAATGTTATTTCTCCTCCCTCCATTCGGATGATGCTGTCAGTGGGGAGGGCATCGGAGCCATCGGAGACCCGGGAACCATCGGTGGAAAGGCAGCCATTAGCGCTTCCATCCTGGATAGCAGCGATGCCAACGCTACCGGAATCGAGTCGATGATCAGTTCCACAGACGGTGCCGGAGTTGGTCCCGGGGAAACCTGAAGATGTTGCATCGCCTTGTCGATGGCCTCCTGAACCATCCGGTCCAGTTCTTCTCAGAGACCTGGAGCAAGCAGCCCCGGCTCCGCAACAGAAGAAGGAGGCAGAAGCATAACCAGAGGGACCACTGTTAAAGGCGGAGTCGCGGCTCCCGATGGCAAGGAATCTCTAGAACGAGGAATCATGAGATGAAGTTGAAAAGGGGTAGATTCAGGAGTAATCTTACAAAATATTTCTTTACAGAGAGTGTGGTGGATGTGTGGAACAGCCTTCCTGTGGAAGTGGTGGAGACAAAAACAGTATCTGAATACAAGGAAGAATGGGATAAATACAGGGAATCTCTAGAGAAATGATGGGAATTGTAAAGCTAAACTGATTGAGCAGATGGGCAGACTGGATGGGTCATAGGGTCTTTTTCTGCCGTCGTGTTTCTATGATGTTATAGTGGATGATCATCTGGGATCAAGTGACACTGGATAGTGCAGTTCAGTATTAGAGTGCAAGAGATGAAGGTTCATTCAAAGGCGAAGGTCCTAGATTTCAGGAAAACTAACTTTGTAAAATGGGGGAATTACCTCAAGGAGTCATTAGCTGGATGAGAAAATCTAGGAGAAATAGAAGAGCAATGGGCAAAACTAAAAGGAGATATACTAGCAACTACCCTTTTTATTAGGAAAGTAAAGGTCAGAGGAAAAAGAGGCTGCTATGGTTTTCTAAAGAAATAGGTACAAAGGAAAGGAAGAAAAGATTAGTGTTCATAAACTACAATAGATCACAAAAGGAGGAGGACAGGCAACAATATATAGAAAAGCTTAGAGAAGATGGTAAAGTAGTCAGGAATGCAAAAATTCAAATGGAAGAAAAATAGCAAATATGGTAAAAAAAAAAAAAAAAAAAAAAAGAGTAAAAACTTTTTTAGACATGTTAGTAATAGAAGAAAGTGCAAAAATGGCATTGAGAAATAGAGAAGTAAAGGACAGGAATATCTAGAAAATAAGGAGGAAAAAGCAATATTGCTTAACAAGTATTTCTTTTCAGTGTTCACTATGGAAGGGCCAGGAGTAAAACCACATAAAACGAACACAAATAAGATTGGAAGTGAGGTAAACCTCAATTGATTTTCAGACAAGTGTGTCTGTGAGGAGCTTAAAATAGATAGGGCAATGGGGCTGCATAGGATACATCTAAGCTCCTGGCTCTCAGAGAATGAGTCCAATCTCTGGAGGCTAGAGTGGCAGACCTGGAGGAGCTGAGGCAGACAGAGAGGTATATAGATGAGACCTTCAGGGACATAGTAGCCAAGTCCCAACTTCAGACTGGCAGCCCAGGTGCTGCCTTGGAGGAAGAAGGTCTCATGATTGGAGAGCATCAACATGGTGCAGCAGGAAAGGATCCTGTAGCAAGGGCCTGCTCTCCAGGTGGTGCATTGTCCTTTCGCACTGAGGATATCTCCCCAAGGCCTACTGTCCAGGAGGGAAGGGTTAGGTCAGCCGTCATAGTTGGTGATTCGATTATTAGGAATGTAGACAGCTGGGTGGCTGTTGGGCGTGAGGATCACCTGGTAACATGCCTACCTGCTGCGTAGGTGGCGGACCTCACGCATCACCTAGATAGGATTTTAGTCAGTGCTGGGGAGGAGCCGGCTGTCGTGGTACACGTGGGAGGGAGGTTCTGGAAGCCAAATTTAGGCTCTTAGGTAGAAAGCTTAAATTCAGAACCTGCAGGGTAGCATTCTCTGAAATGCTCCCTGTTCCACGCGCAGGTCCCCAGAGGCAGGCAGAGCTCCGGAGTCTCAATGCGTGGATGAGACAAAGGTGCAAGGAAGAGGCATTCAGTTTTGTAAGGAACTGGGGAACCTTTTGGGGAAGTGGGAGTCTCTTCTGAAGGGATGGGCTCCATCTTAACCAGGGTGGAACCAGACTGCTGGCGCTACCCTTTAAAAAGGAGATAGAGCAGCTTTTAAACTAGAACAAAGGGGAAAGCAGACAGTCGCTCAGCAGCGCATGGTTCAGAGACTGGTATCTTCAAAGGATACTAATGATGCATTAGAATTAGGGCATCCCGACAGTGAGGTTCCAATAATAAGAAAAGTAATCCAAGTGCCTGTAACTAAAAACTCACTTGAGCTAAAAATATCTAACTTATCCCTATCAATTAAAAAGCAGAATGAAAATACAAACAAAAAAAACACTATGAAATGTTTGTATGCTAATGCCAGAAGTCTAAGAAGTAAGATGGAAGAATTAGAATGTATAGCAGTGAATGCTGACATAGACTTAATTGGCATCTCAGAGACATGGTGGAAGGAGGACAACCAATGGGACAGTGCTATACCGGGGTACAAATTATATCGCAATGTCAGAGAGGAGCACCCGGGAGGCGGTGTAGCGCTTTATGACCTGGATGGCATAGAGTCTAACAGGATAAACATCCTGCATGAGACTAAATGCACAAGTGAATCTTCATGGGTAGAAATCCCTTGTGTGTTGGGGAAGACTATAATGATAGGAGTATATTATTGTCCACTTGGTCAAGATGGTGAGACTGACAGTGAAATGCTAAGAGAAATTAGGGAAGCTAACCAAACTGGTAGTGCGGTAATAATGGGAGATTTCAATTACCCTGATATTGACTGGGTAAATGTATCATCGGTACATGCTAGAGATATAAAGTTCCAGGATGGAATAAATGACATTTTTTGTTCAGGAACCGACAAGAGAGGGAGCAATTTTAGATCTAATTCTCAATGGAGCACAGGATTTGGTGAGAGAGGTAACGGTGGTGGGGCCGCTTAGCAATAGTGATCATAATATGATCAAATTTGAATTAATGACTGGAAGGGGGTCAGTAAGCAAATTCACGGCTCTTGTGCTAAACTTTCAAAAGGGAAACTTTGATAAAATGAGAAAAATAGTTAGAAAAAAAACTGAAAAGAGCAGTTACAAAGGTAAAAAGTGTGCAAGAGGCGTGGTCATTGTTAAAAAATACCATCCTAGAAGCACAGTCCAGATGTATTCCACACATTAAGAAAGGTGGAAAGAAGGCAAAACGATTACCGGCATGGTTAAAAGGGGAGGTGAAAGAAGCTATTTTAGCCAAAAGATCTTCATTCAAAAATTGGAAGAAGGATCCAACAGAAGAAAATAGGATAATGCATAAGCGTTGGCAAGTTAAATGTAAGACATTGATAAGACAGGCTAAGAGAGAATTTGAAAAGAAGTTGGCCGTAGAGGCAAAAACTCACAGTAAAAACTTTTTAAAATATATCCAAAGCAGAAAGCCTGTGAGGGAGTCAGTTGGACCGTTAGATGATCGAGGGGTTAAAGGGGCACTTAGAGAAGATAAGGCCATCATGGAAAGATTAAATGATTTCTTTGCTTCAGTGTTTACTGAAGAGGATGTTGGGGAGGTACACGTGCCGGAGAAGGTTTTCATGGGTAATGATTCAGATGGACTGAACCAAATCACGGTGAACCTAGAAGATGTGGTAGGCCTGATTGACAAACTGAAGAGTAGTAAATCACCTAGGCTGGGTGGTATACACCCCAGAGTTCTGAAGGAATTAAAAAATGAAATTTCAGACCTATTAGTAAAAATGTGTAACCTATCATTAAAATCATGCATTGTACCTGAAGACTGGAGGATAGCTAATGTAACACCAATATTTAAAAAGGGCCCAGGGCAATCCGGGAAACTACAGACCGGTTAGCCTGACTTCAGTACCAGGAAAAATAGTGGAAAGTGTTCTAAATATAAAAATTACAGAACATATAGAAAGACATGGTTTAATGGAACAAAGTCAGCATGACTTTACCCAAGGCAAGTCTTGCCTCACATATCTGCTTCACTTTTTTGAAGGGATTAATAAACATGTAGATAAAGGTGAACCGGTAGATGTAGTATATTTGTATTTTCAGAAGGAATTTGACAAAGTTCCTCATGAGAGGCTTCTAGGAAAAGTAAAAAGTCATGGGATAGGTGGTGATGTCCTTTCATGGATTACAAACTGGCTAAAAGACAGGAAACAGAGAGTAGGATTAAATGGACAATTTTCTCAGTGGAAGGGAGTGGGCAGTGGAGTGCCTCAGGGATCTGTATTGGGACCCTTACTTTTCAATATATTTATAAATGATCTGGAAAGAAATATGACGAGTGAGGTAATCAAATTTGCAGATGATATAAAATTGTTCAGAGTAGTTAAATCACAAGCAGATTGTGATAAATTGCAGGAAGATCTTGTGAGACTGGAAAATTGGGCATCGAAATGACAGATGAAATTTCATGTGGATAAGTGCAAAGTGATGCATATAGAGAAAAATAACCCATGCTAACACAATGTTAGGTTCCATATTAGGCGCTACTATCCAAGAAAGAGATCTAGGTGTCATAGTGGATAACACATTGAAATCGTCGGTTCAGTGTGATGCGGCAGTCAAAAAAGCAAACAGAATGTTGGGAATTATTAGAAAGGTAATGGTGAATAAAATGGAAAATGTCATAATGCCTCTCTTTCGCTCCATGGTGAGACCGCACCTTGAATACTGTGTACAATTCTGGTTGCCGCATCTCAATAAAGACATAGCTGCGATGGAGAAGATACAGAGAAGGGCCACCAAAATGATAAGGGGAATGGAACAGCTCCCCTATGAGGAAAGACTAAAGAGGTTAGGACTTTTTAGCTTGGAGAAGAGATGGCTGAGCGGGGATATGATAGAGGTGTTTAAAATCATGAGAGGTCTAGAACGGTTAGATGTGAATCGGTTATTTACTCTTTCAGATAATAGAAAGACTAGGGGGTACTCCATGAAGTTAGCATGTGGCACATTTAAAACCAATCAGAGAAAGTTCTTTTTCACTCAACGCACAATTAAACGCTGGAATTTGTCGCCAGAGGACGTGGTTAGTACAATTAGTGTAGCTGTGTTTAAAAAAGGGTTGGATAAGTTCCTGGAGGAGAAGCCCATTACCTGTTATTAATTAAGTTGACTTAGAAAATAGCCACTGCTATTACTAGCAACAGTAACATGGAATAGACTTAGTTTTTGGGTACTTGCCAGGTTCTTATGACCTGGATTGGCCACTGTTGGAAACAGGATGCTGGGCTTGATGGACTCTTGATCTAACCCAGTATGGCATGTTCTTATGTTCTTATTTTCTAAGCCTTTTCTAAGCCCTTTTCGCGTGCGATAGGTTGCCGGGGGCGGAGTCAGGGAGGTTAGGAGTCGGACGCAGCATTATCTTCGTTGGTGGCGATAAAATAAGGACTGTTATCGTCGCCAGTAATTTGCCCATTAGCATCACCTCTCACTGTGGCGCTATTGGGTGCGAAAGCCGGCAGCGATAACACTGCAGTGGTGTGATTGGTGCCGGCTTTCGCAGGCCCACCTGCCCCCCCCCCCCCCGCGCTGGATTCACCATTCTCTACGAGAATGGAAAATCCAGCCCTTAGGGAAGTAGTGGCAGCTCCGCTGGCTGACTATTTCAAAGCTTCTTTGGAGTTATGAGTAGTTCCAGAGAACTGGAGACAGGAGGATGTGGTTTCTATTCACAAAAGTGGAAATAAGGAGGAGGCTGGTAACTACAGGCCAGTTAGTCTTACCTCTGAGAAAATTAATGGAATCTCTGCTAAAACAGAGGACAGGGTAGTTTCTGGAATCCAATTGCAAGATCTGAGGCAGCATAATTTTACCAGAGGAAGACCTAGTCATAAGAAAATAAGAAGTTGCCATACTGGGTCAGACCAAGGGTCCATCAAGCCCAGCAACCTGTTTCCAATAGTGGCCAATTCAGGATACAAGTACCTGGCAAGTACTCAAATGGACAGATAGACAGATCCCATGCTACTAATGCCGATAATAAGCAGTCCTTAAGTCAACATAATTAATAGCAATTTATGGATTTTTCCTCCACAAACTTTTCCAAATCTTATTTAAACCCAGCTACATTAACTGCCTTAACATATCTTCTTGCAATGAATTCCAGAGCTTAATTGTGTATTGAGTGAAAAATAATTTTCTCCGAATTGTTTTAAATGTACTACTTTCAAACTTCATGGAGTGACCCCTATAATCTGAAAGAGTAAATAATAGATTCACATTTACCTATTCAAGTCCTTTCATAATTTTATAGATTTATATCATGTCCCCAACTCAGCCATCTCTTCTCCAAGCTGAACAGCCCCAATCTCTTTAGCCTATCCTCTTAAGGGAGCCATTCCGTGCCATTTATCATTTTGGTTGCCCTTTTCTGTACCTTTTCCAATGCAATAACATTTCCCTTTTGAGATGCGGTGACCAGAATTGCACACAGTTTTCAAGGTGCGGTCTCACCATTGAGCGAAATAGAGGCATTATGACATTCTCTGTTTTATTCACCATTCCCACCCTAATAATTCCCAACATTCTGTTTGCTTTTTGACTGCTGTAGCACAAAGAGATGACGATTTCAATGTATTGTGCACTATGATGCCTAAATCTTTCTCCCGGATGGCAACTCCTAATATGGAACCTAACTTTGTATAACTACAGCATGGATTATTTTTCCTTATATGCATCATCTTGCACTTGTCCACATGAAATTTCATCTGCCCAATCTTCCAGTCTCACAAGGTCCTCCTGCAATTTACCACAATCTGCTTGTGATTTAACTACTCTGAATAATTTTGAGGCATCTGCAAATTTGATCACCTCACTCGTCATAACCTTTCCAGATCATTTATAAATATATTAAAAAGCACCAATAAGACTACAGATCCCTGAGGCACTCTATCTTTTTCCACTGAGAAAACTAAACATTAATCCTACTCTGTTTCCTGTCTTTTAACCAGTTTGCAATCCACAAAAGGACATTGCCTTCTATTCCATGATGTTTTAGTTTTCTTAGAAGCCTCTCACGAGGGACTTTGTCAAACAGCTTTGGAAAATCCAAATACACTACATCTACCGGATCACCTTTATCCATGTTTATTAATCCCCTTCCAAAACAATGTAGCAGATTTGTCAGGTAGATTTTTGGGTAAATTCATGTTGGTTGTGTCCCATTAAACCATGTCTATCTATATGTTCTGTCATATTGTTTTTTTTAGACTAGTTTATATAATTTGTCCCTGTACTGAAGACAGGCTCACTGGTCTACAGTTTCCTCAATCACCCTTTTTAAATATCGGGGTAACATTGGCCATCTTCCAGTATTCAGGTACAATGGGCAATTTTAATGACAGGTTACAAATTACTGGTAATAGGTCTGAAATTTCATTTTTCAATTCTTTCAGAACCCCGGGGTGTATACCATTCAGTCCAGGCAATTTGTTACTCTTCAGTTTGTCAATCTGGCCCACCACATCTTCCAGGTTCACCATGATTTGGGTCAATTCATCTGAATTGTCACCCTTTCTGGAATGGGTATCTCCCCAACAAAGAAGCAAAGAATTAATTTAGTCTTTCCATGGTGGTGTTATCTTCCCTAAGAGCCCCTTTAACCCCTCTATCATCTAACGATCTAACCGATTCCCTCACTGTCTTCCTGCTTTAGATATATTTGAAAAGTTTTTTATTATGAATTTTTCCCTCTATAGCCAACTTCTTTTCAAATTCTCTCTTAGCCAGACTTATCAATGTTTTACATTTATTTTGACAATGCTTATGCTATTTCCTATTTTATTCAGATGGATCTTTCTTTCAATTTTTGAAGGAAGTTCTTTTGGCTAAAATAGCCCCTTTCACCTCGCCATTTTACCATGCCGGCAATCATTTGGCCTTCCTTCCACTTTTCTTAATGTGTTGAATACAAATGGACTGAGCTTCTCAGATGGTATTTTTAAACAATGTCCACACCTGTTGTACACTCAACATTTGTACCTGTACCTTTCAGGTTTTTTTTTTTTTTTAATTTTCCTCATTTTATTGATGTTTCCCTTTTGAAAGTTTAGTGCCATCATTGTAGATTTACTTATTGTCCCCCCCCCCTTCCAGTCATTAATTCAAATTTTGATCATGTTATGATCACTATTGCCAAGTGGCCCAACCACTATTACCTCTCTCATCATATTCTGCATTCCACTAAGAATTAGATCTAAAATAGCTCCCTCTCTCATCAGTTCATAAATTAATTGCTCCATGAAGCAGCCATTTATTCCATCCAGGAATTTCATCTTTCTAGCCTGTCCTGCTTTTACATTTACCCAGTCAATGAGATCAGGTAAATCTAATCAGTTTCTTTGAGTGGGTGACCAGAGTTGGATCAAGGGAGAATGCTAGATGTAGTGTGCTTGGATTTCAGCAAGGTCTTTGACACCGTTCCACATAGGCAACTTGGAGGTGAGCCTCTTTTAATGGAAAGAATGAGGGATCATGAGATGATGGTGAAAGGGGGTAGACGAGTAATATTAGGAAATATTTCTTCACAGAGAGGGTAGTAGATGCATGAAAAAGCCTACTAGTTGAGGTGGTGGACACAAAAACAGTATCTGAATTCAAGAAAGCATAGGATAAACACAGGAGATCTCTGAGTGATGGGATGGGGCAGACTAAATAGGCCAAATGGTCTTTTTCTGTTGTCATGCTTCTATGTGTTTATTTTGAATGGGTTATTTGGAAATATTCCCAACAGGTGTAATCTGTAGCCTTCTTTACAATTCAGAAGACCCAGATATCAGAAGTTACAGTGTGTTCATAGTTCACGAATAACCTCAACTTCTATCCTACAGGATCTTCTGGGATAGACTGAGATTCTGGGTCTCTCTTCTGGATTCAGCCAAAGTCTCATACCCACGTTTGACTGGGTGGCCATTATAGTGCTTAGAGCTCGTCTAGTCTCAATAGCAAGGCACTGAGCTCTACTATCTCAGTTGCATAGTACCTGGGAAACATTGCTTTTTAAGGAAAAAACTGTTTCCTAGATGAATCACTATGAAACCTCCAAGATGTGAAGGGTGGTTTGGAGGCGCCAGTGGGTAGGGCTGAAGCATGGAATGGTAGTTTTTCATGAACTCTTGCACTTCCTTAACCTTTACTCTGAAGATATTTCCACCAATTCAAGGCACATATACAAGCTTCCTCATGAAGGCCTGAGATTTGTAACCATGAATACCTGCAGGCATTAATAACCAAGGCAGAGGCTCTTGGTGTCATTTCAAATGAATTGTAGGTCATGCAGACCAGATGCTTCTCACACACCTCATCTGTTTCCATCAGGTAACGAAACTGCCTGTTTCTCTTGAGGGATAACTTTAGTGAATTCCTGGGTCCTTTGCAGGGTTGTATGCAATTACCATATCAGTAGGTATGTAGGACTGGAATATAGCTCATCATGCTCTGCAGGGCCACAGTGGTCTCAGTAGACAAAAAGGAGAGGAGCTATGAGGCTGCGACAGTGCTGGATTTACTGCACATGGGCAGTAAAAGGCTTTTGTCCATGTCAGAAAGCTCTAGAAGCATTTGTCCATTTAATGACAGCTTCTCTTAGCTTTTTCAGGTGTGAGACTCTGAATTGTTTGTCTTCACAAAAATATTACTGAATTTGTTTTAATTTCCATATGAACTACAATTTCAATTTATTAGCTGGTTCTGCTGCATCTTTGTAGGCTGTGATATCTTTTAAATGACCAATAAGATAGTATAGTACAGGAGCTTTCAATACCTTCAACTTCTTCAGACATTCAGATGAAAATCTGAGGAAAGTTTCTCTGATTTCTTGACAGTTCATATAGTACATCTTTTTTCTTGTTGATGCTTTAAAAGGTTTTACAATGTACTAAGAATCCAGTTTTCTCTAGGACCAATATGGCTCCTGTTACTCTACATTAGAATTAAAAATATCCAGTGCATCCACTTATTTGTTAACTACTGAGTTTTTAATAGCTTAGAGAACACAGTTTAGATTCTCTTTATAGTAAATTGTTGAATGTATCAACTGCAAAAGACTTCTTCAGGAACTGTGGTGTCATCTGCAGGTATTATATACTAAATAATCTGTTAAATAAACTTTGTCCTCTTTAGGTATGTTTGTCAAAAAGCTGACTTTAGGGTATATTTTATTGGCTTTGTCTACATCTAAAAGGATGCTTTGAGGGACAGATAATTTATTGGCAATGCTGGTGATCACATACATAATTTGTTTTGGTAAATGATCTGCCATAAAGATTAATTCAAATCACATGTTACTTTTGCATCCTGTAAACCAACACTGTTGAAAAAATAAACACGCATTTCCAGTTTTAATTTGGAACCTGCTTGTAGCATATACACTAATATGACATCTATTCCCTTCATGAGGCTGATTGTCAGCAGATGTTTTACAAAAACTGCAATTGAAGAACTGCCATTTGATACTGCTGAAGTCTGCTTTGAAGTCAACAAACACCCATACATTCTCTGGCAGTGCTGTGCACTGTCAGATGCACTCTGTTTAACTCGTTGAAGAAACACATCAGCTGTTAGTATAGAAGTACAAAAGTTCTCTCCACCTACTGAAGAATTGATCTTTCCCCAGTAGGGGAGTAACATTAAATAATAGCTAGTGTGTTTGTCAAAATATTTTTCCCATGGGCAAAGAAAGGGAGTGAAATCTTTTACAAAATACAGCTCAAGAAGTTCAGTTTTCAAGTGTTCAATATGGAAATTTCTATAAATTTGAATAGGTAAATTAAGAAAAAAACGATCTGCTTCATTCATGTGAACTAGAATAAGCAAGTATGACTTCCAGTGCAGGCATATTCAAGAGGTGAAGCACTAACTACATTTTAAAAATCTATCGGAACCTCAAAAGAAAACAAACTAACCTTTCAAGAACCAGGTTTCTTACCACAGCTATTGCCTCCAAGTATAGAGAAAGACATATGTAAGGAAATATAGTACACCTACTGTCAAAATGTAATAAAATACATACTGAATGCCATACTAATTCTTGCGTAATTCCTTTTAGAGGATAATTTTCAAAGAGACAACAGTGCTTGCAAGCCCGTGAGTGCCTGCAAATGGTTCAATTTCTTTGCAATATCCCACGAGGTGCAGTGCCACCTACTTTTTTTTTTTTTTAATCTGCATACTTTTCAAATGCAAGTGTAAAGTATGGGGGGTTAAATCTGTAAAAAACAGGTGTGGAGATTTCAAAATGAAATCCCTGCATTTGCTTTCTTGGGCCCGTTTCAGTGCTTCCCTTTTTCCCTGCTGCGAACCTGAAGCATATTTGAAAGGGAGCTGTTCTGGGTTCCCATGGAAATCACTTTAAAATTTGCCCCCTTACTGAAATAAAAAAACAAAGCACAGAAAGGGATGCATGCTTGTTTTTAGCCTAGTTTCCAATAGGGAACCTAGTCTTATAGTCAGGCCGATGCAATATCTGTGCGGAAAAAATGAAAGCTCATGATTGACCACCCGCTTTCCTCACGCGCGCCCATCCACCTCTCCCAGGCATGCGATGTAGTAGGCAAATGAGCTGCTGCATTAAAAAGGAGGCGCTAGGAGAAAGTCCACGTCCCTAGCAGCTCCTCGGCATTGGGCGTCCAGGAGAAGTGACTGTGTACAGCCATGGGTTATGAAATGGTCGCTTGGAAATTGAGCGTCATTTTCCTAACCTGACCGCCCTCAAGACAATTTTTTTTTACGTTGCTGCTTTCTATGCTTCCTCCAACTTAATATCACCATGATATGAAGTCGGAGGAACCACGGAAAAGCAGTTCAACTTTTGGGGCTCCTCAAAACTTAAAGCTAGTTCCAGGGCTGGCATTAATTTTTGAGGGTTAAAATGTGTGCGTGAAGTGCATGGTTATTTTTTTTATATCGGGGAATAATAGCTAATAGCCTCATCAACGTGGCATTTACATGTAATAACTGCTATTAGCTACTCCCTAGTTTGGACACGCTGACCCCCTTATTGCATCAGGGGTTATGGACAAGCGTCCAAAATGCGGGTCAACCTGTGTGCTAGCCTAAGCATAGGGTATTGCACTGGCCTAAAAGTGTGTCTGTTCTTTCCCTAATAACCTTTCAACAGTCCATCTAATTTTCTTTAAATTTTTGCCACAGATTGTGAGCATTGGATATACTTTTCATGTTCCCTCAGCCTGGTTTTCAAGATATCCTAATGAATATGCATGAGATATATTTGCATGCATATTTCATTACAAATATCCTGTAAACCAAATGGGTTTGGACTGCTTGAAGACTGGTATTGGTTACCCCTGCCAGACAGTTCAGTTAAATTAACTTCTGGGAGGTCAGATTGTCACTACGCACTGGCTCAAGATCACACTCTGATCTCATCAAGCATTTTGAAAGCTGACCTGTTAATGCTTGGCACTGAACATTTTGAATGATGCCTTGCAATTTATTAATAATCATACCCAACTGCAAATTCTTATACCAAAGAAGGAAATAAGTCATGTATTGTTCATATCTCTTTGTTTTATTTTGCTTCTTAATACAACCATTTAAAATAATTAAAATCAGGTATATGATATTGTTTTAATAGAAGATGATAATTTCATTAATATTCATTGCAAAAGTATTACATACTTTGCAATCAGTACAACCTGTACTCCTGGAGGAATTTTGTACAAAAAAATTTAAAATTCTGTGCACAAAAACTTAAAATTCTGCAAACTTTCCATTGGTCAAAATAACATAATATACATGACAGTCTTTAAATAATAGAGAGACATAAATCTTATTCAGTATTTTCACCGCTAAGGGTCATCAATAATCATCAGTTCTATGGGATACAATTTTTAGAATTTTTTAAAATGCTTATAAAAAGGCATACTTCCCATTCAATGTGAACATCTAGCATGACATTATGTCACGTTTTGAATGACTGCTTCAGAGGCTTCTTATTCATTCTTAGCTGGCAAACAATATATATACGAAAATTTCCATGATGCCGGAAAATCACATTTGCGTCAACGTATATATACGAAGGTTTCTTTGATGCAGGCAATGATTATTGATGACCTTTAGCGGTGAAAATACTGAATAAGATTTATGTTCTGCATCCACGGGGTGTTATAATGGTCCATCTTCTTGAAACAAAAGGGTTTCTCTGTGTGAGATATACAGTTTGAATAAGTAATATTTATTAGACTTTGCAACATTTTTGTCTGTATAATTTTTTCATTTGCACTTCTTTTTGGGACTTTTCTTTTTGTGAGTCTTTAGTACCACGGATCAGTCCAGACTCCTGGGTTTTGCCTCCCCTCCAGCAGATGGAGACAGAGAAGTTTTCACAAACTCTGCCCTATACCCTGAGGTGCCACCACAGTCCGTCAGTATTACTCAGTAACAAAGCAGAATGGATCAATACCCAACTGAACGTATACAACAAACTCATTGTCCTAACTGGCTCACTAAACCCCAAAAGGGAACATAAACCAAAGAACACTGTGAACAAATTGATCTTCAGATTTGAAAATGGAAAAACACAGATCGAACGAGCGGACTCTCCATTGCCTCTTATGCCTCATGTGGGCGGGACTCTGGACTGATCCGTGGTACTACAGGAATGAAAATTATCAGGTAAGAACCAATTTTCCTTTCTCTGTACGTACCCGAATCAGTCCAGACTCCTGGGATGTACCAGAGCTCTCTTTACCTGGGATTGGATCCGGGGAGGCCCGCTCGGAGCACTCCTTCTCCAAATCCCCCTGAACTCGGATCTTGAACATCCAGCCGATAATGCCTTGTGAGAGTGTATAAAGACTTCCATGTAGCCGCTCTGCAAATCTCTTGAGGCGAAATAGAACGCTGCCTGCGCCCGTTTAGAATGTGCCCGAAGACCCACCGGTAAGGGCCTACCATGCAGTAAGCTGAGCTTATAGCCTCCTTCAGCTAGTGGGCTATCGTAGCCTTTGAAGCCATATTCCTCTCTTCAGACCACTCCACAGCACAAAAAGGTGATCTGACAGACGAAATGTGTTAGTAAGCTCCAGGTACCGCAGTAAAGCCCGAACATCCAACTTCCGTAAGTCCCTCGCGAGGGGATCCGATCGGTCCAAATCCGGAAAAGATGGGAGCTCCACCGACTGATTCAAATGAAAAGAGGAAACCACCTTTGGAAGAAAAGACGGAACCATCCGTAAGGAAATCCCCAACTCAGAAATCCGCAGGAAAGGCTCCCTGCAAGACAACGCCTGAAGCTCTGACACTCTTTGAGCAGACGAAATAGCTTCCAGAAATATCACCTTCAACGTGAGATCCTTCAGCATTGCCCTCTTCAAAGGCTCAAAAGGCGGAGCACACAGAGCTGTGAGAACTAAATTCAAACTCCACGAAGGACAAGGATGTCGGATCGGAGGCTATAAGTGCTTTCATCCCCGAAAGAAACGAGCCACATCCGGATGAACCGCTAATGCTACTCCTTGAACGGTACCCCGTAAACATCCAAGAGCAGCCACTTCCACCTTTAGAGAACTACATGACAACCCTTTAGCTGGTCCAGCCTGTAGAAAACACAAAATGTCAGACAGCGACACCTGGATTGGGACCACCTCCCGTTCTACGCACCAGGCTTCACCCTGACATAAGCTAAGGACGTGGAAGGTTTGCGTGACCTTAAAAGGGTAGCGATTACTGCGTCCGAATACCTTTGCTCTTCAAACGCCGCCTCTCAAAAGCCATGCTGCTAGACAAAAGCGATCTGCCTCTTCCAAACAGACGGGTCCTTGATGAAGAAGAGCCGGGAAATCACGCAGACGTAGCGGGTCTGCTACAGCTAGGCTGAGCAGATCTGCAAACCATTGGCGTCTCGGCCACTCTGGGGCTACTAGAATCACCTCCGCCAGGTGAAGTTCTATTCAGCGGATCACCTTTCCGATCAGAGGCCAAGGAGGAAACACATACAGCAACACGTTGATCGGCCATGAGAACACCAGAGCATCCACTCCTTTGGCTCTGGTCTCCCGGCGCCGACTGAAGAAGCTTGGGGCCTTGGCATTCTTGAATGTCGCCATCAGATCCAAGCTGGGAGTGCCCCACTTGTCGCATATGAGTTGAAAAGCCTCGTCTGCTAACTCCCACTCTCCGAGGTCGAGACGGCTTCGACTGAGGAAATCTGCCTGAACGTTGTCGACGCGCGCTATGTGGGACGTCGCAGTGCTGACTAGATGCTGTTCCGCCCAGTGTATCAACTGCTGAGCTTCTTCCACCACTGGACGACTTTTGGTCCCTCCTTGGCGACTGATATATGTCACTGTGGTTGCATTGTCGGACAGTACCCTGACTGACTTCCCCTGGAGAAGGGGAAGAAAAGCTTGCAATGCCAAAAATACTGCTCTGGTTTCCAGCCGGTTGATTGACCACCGAGACTGAGACCATTGTCCCTGTACGGATTTCTCCAGACAAACCACTCCCCAGCTGGACAGGCTGGCATCCATAGTCACTACTGTCCACTCGGGCATTACCAAGGAAACCCTGCGTTCCAAGTTGTCCGAGAAGAGCCACCATTCGAGACTGGACCGTGCTGACTCCGGAAGAGGAAGGGGCAGATGAAATTGCTTGGAGACTGGATTCCACCGGGAAAGCAATGCTGATTGTAAAGGACGCATGTGAGCAAAGGCCCAAGGCACCAACTCCAGCATGGAAGTCATCGATCCCAGGACCCTCAAATAATCCCGGACTCTGGGAGAGTGTTTGGCTAATAGGTCCCGAACCTGACCCTGTAGCTTGCAAATAAGGTCCGCTGTAAGGTAAACTTTCCCCTGCTGCGTATTGAACAGTGCTCCCAGAAATTCAAAGGTTTGCGAGGGAACCAGGCGATTCTTGGCCTCATTGATCACCCAACTGAGCAACCTCAAAAGCTGTAGTACTCTGTGAATCGCCGACTGGCAAAATCCTTCTGATTTGGCTCGAATCAGTCAGTTGTCTAGGTAAGGATGTACCAAGAATCCTTCCTTCCAAAGCTGCGCTGCTACCACCACCATTACCTTGGTGAAAGTCCTGGGAGCGGTGGCAAGCCCGAAAGGAAGAGCCTGAAACTGATAGTGATGATCCAGGATGGAGAACTGTAGGAATCTCTGGTGGGCTTTCCGGATGCCGATATGCAAATATGCCTCTGTCAAATCCAGCGACGCCAGAAATTCTCCCTTTATTTCTGAAGCAATGACTGACCTCAGAGTCTCCATGTGGAAACAAGGCATCCAAAGGCATCTGTTGACTCATTTTAAATCCAGGATGGGCCGGAAGGTCCCCTCCTTTTTGGGAACCACAAAGTAGATTGAATAGTGGCCTTTCCTCCATTCCGCAGACAGAACTGGTGTAATGGCACTCAGTTCTAGAAGGCGCTGCAACGTCTCGAGTACTGCCTTTCGTTTTTCCTTGTACGAGCATGGAAAGACTAGAAACCTGTCCCGAGGATGGCGTACAAAATCTAACACGTAACCTTGTTTTATCATGGTTAGGACCCACTGGTCCGTCATCTTGGTCCATTCCTCGTAAAATAGGGATAGTCTGCCCTCCACGACCGGCCCCGAAGAATGGACCAGCCGCATTTCATTGTGAGGATTTGACTCCAGGGGTAGACTGGGAATTACTGGGTCTACCGAACCGGCACCCTCGAAAGGACTGAGACCATGTCTGTTGTCTGTTTGACCCCTGCCGAAAGGAAGGACCTGAAGACCTGGAAGGGTGAAACTTCCGATTTCCCTGGAAACGAGACCGAGCAGCAAAGGAGCCCCTTGACCTGGGATGGTCCTCCGGCAACCTGTGCACCTTATTCTCGCCCAAGGACTGAATCATGTCTTCCAACTGCTTTCCAAACAGTAACTTGCCTTTAAAAGGCAACAAGCCGAGCTGAGCTTTCAACGAAACGTCCGCAGACCAATACCGCAACCACGAAGTCTGCGTGCAGAGACGGCTGACACCAAGGACCTGGCCGAAGTTCGCAACAGATTATAAAGTGCAGCCACACTATAAGCGATCGCTGCTTCCAGCCGACTTGCTTGGCGAGCTTCACCCTCCGAAACACCTTCATTGGCCTGTAGCTGCTGAACCCGGCGAAGGCCCGCATGTAAAGAAAAACTACTACACATAGCCGTACACACTCCCAGAGCGGAAACTTCGAATATCTTCTTGAGCTGAAGTTCCAAATTCCTATCCTGCAGGTCCTTAAGGGCCATAACCCCCGTCACCGGGATGGTGGTCTTTTTGGTGACCGCTGCATCCACCTTGGGAATTCGGAGCAGCTCTAAAGCTTCCTCTGGCAAAAGATATAGCTTATCCATAGTCTTACTCACCTTCAAGCCTAGGTCCGGGTTATATCATTCCCGGAAGAGTAAATCCGTTACCAAGAAATGAAATGGAAAAGAGGTGGTGGGGCCCAACAAAACCGGATCCATGGACCCCAGCTTAGTTTCCTCTGGCGGCACCTCGAGCCCTAACTCCCCCAGAATCACGGGGATAAGAGGCCCCAGTTCCTCCTTTCTGAAGAGACGAACCACCTTCAGGTCATCCCCTTCCACAATCTGGGAACTGCAGGCTGTGTCCGGTTGCTGATCCGCATCCCCATCCACCCCGGTCGGGGGTTTGGGCTGCAAGTCCTGGTCCTCCGAGGAATCCGAATCAGTGTGATGCACAATAGACCTTAATTGCTTTTTAAGCTTTGCAGGACCAGAGCCCCCTTTGACCCTGTCCTGGCCCCCGTGGACCTGGACCTATTTCGAGCAGATTTGCAGGGATTTAAATCGGAAAATTTTGCCGCAGACTGCTTCTTGCCAGATTTCTTGGCCTTAAAGGCTTTATGCATAAGTAAAACAAATTCAGATGAGAAGGAAGATGAAGAGGAGGAGTCCAAAGCCCCCTCAGGGCTATCCTCCATGTCTGAAGAGTCTGGGTCTCCTGGTTCACTGCCCCCAGCGGCCATTTGTTGCAGGGATAAGGTGGGAGGTAAAATCCCCTCCCCCCCATCGCGGCCCTCGTGGCTTCTCTAAACGTGCCCAAAATGGCTTCCGTTCCTTCGCTCAGCGGGAACGGATCAGCTGTAGCAGACCGCGATGTAGGAGGCCCCGAGGAAACCTTGCGCGCCCCGTGCTTACCGTCTCGGACTAAAACGGAAGGTCCCTCCCCCCGGGGAGACAAGCGGAGCAAAGTCCGTCGCGAGAGAGTCGTGTGCGCGCCGATCAGCTCGCGCAGCAAGCCGAGCTCAGCGACAAAACAGACCGCTGAGGAAAAATACAGAAACGCGCAAAATTAACAGCGACCCGACCGGCAGTAGCAAGGAGGGAAGGGAGAGTCTGCGCGACAAAAACCTTGTGCTTTTTTTTTTTTACCAGCTAATCGGCACTGCAGACGTCCTTAGGTCCTGCTCCTTCTGGGGGGAGTGAATTGGGCTCCCTGGTATCACCCCCAGTAGTACTCTCACCTGGCAATAGGGCCCTCGACCCTTACCAGAAGCTGCCTGCAACACCAGAGAGGATGGTCCCCTGAGGACCTCACAACCCTCTGGGTGGCTGAAGAAATCGTCTCTCCGATTCCTATTTGATTTGTTCCTTTTTTTTTTTTTTGTAAGCCTACTTTAATAGCAAAGAAACAAACCCTTTCCGTCTAACTTCCTATCAGCTCTTTATCCTTTCATATTTTTTTTTTACACTAAATAATCAGAACAGACTGTGGGTTTTGCACCTCCACCATCTGCTGGAGACAGAGAAATACTGATGGACTGTGGGTAGTACCTCAGGGTATAGGGCAGAGTTTGTGAAAACTTCTCTGTCTCCATCTGCAGGAGGGGAGGCAAAACCCAGGAGTCTGGACTGATCCGGGTACGTACAGGGAATTACATTTTAAATTAATACAGAAAAAAGTTATTACTTAAAGATGCAGAATTTTAAATATTTTGAGCAGAATTTCCCTAGAAATTCACTATGTGTCCCTTCCACTCTCTCTCCCTACTTCCCTGCCACTTTGCCCTCTCAGGCCCCAATTCCTCCACCTGCAAGTATCTTTCCCCTCCAACTTTAGGCTTAACCCCTTCCACTCTATCTCCACTCCCAGAGTTTGACCCCGCTCTCAGTACTGTCCCTCACACAGGTACCCTCTGTCCCTCTCTCTCTCTCTAGTGCACATACACAACCCCTCATACCAGCTCCCTCACTCTCTTGCACACAAACATCCCCTCATATAGGGTCCCTCTCTCTTGCACACACACCTACACAGGCTCCCTTTCTCTCTCACGCATACACCCTCACACAGGCTACCTATGTCTCTCTCACGCACCCCTTCACACAAGCTCCATTCTCATACATACACAATCCCTTCACATAGGCTAGCTCTCACACTAAAAAGCACCCTCACATACACACAATCTCACACACATACACACTCCTTCACAATCTCTTCACATAGGCTCCCTCTCTCTGGCACCCACACTCAAGTACTCCCCCATGCTCTTTCTCACCCCCCCCATGCTCTCTCTCACACATACACATCTCTCTACACACACTCACCAGGCCTTCAGCTTCGCCACGAGCGGGACACACTCCACTCGCTGCATGCTGGGGCCTTCATCTTCACCGCTCACGGGACGCTGGGGCCTTCATCTTTGCTGCAAGTGGGATGTGCTGCGCTCGCTGCATGCCGGGGATCTCCTCTTTGTCATTTTCTATGCAGAATTTGGCAATTCTGCACGGGAGGGGGGGGGGGGGGGAATTCGGCGCAAATTCTGTGCTCTGCAGTTGCACAGATTTCCCCCAGGACTAAACGTGGTCCTTATTTTTTTCACTCTGTTAGAATTATAGCTGATCGGAGCCTGGCTATAATCTCAACTCATGGCGAGTAGTAATTATAATTTATAAAATAGACAAGAATGAATAGATATGAAAATCATGGTGGACATTGTGGTTTAGAATTGGGATGTCAAGCTTTTCACCTACAGGTCATTGGTTAAAAATAGCTCAGATTGGTTGTAGCAAAAAACATTATCATCTGAAAACTGTTTACTGGTGTATGTGAAATGAGCCCGGTGACCAGGAACCCCATATCATTAAAAAATAATGGCATTAACAAATGCTACAGACTGATATGCTTGTTTATTTATCATTCATTGCTAGGTGTCTCATATGCTATTCCAATGCCATTATCCTTGCACCACTGTAATTTATGCATAGTACTCTGTATTACAGCATCCAAAACCTTTCCAAATGCATTTTTACATAGCTGTGTCCAAAGTGCTCTTTGGCAGGCATTCATGAAGCCCAAGAAAAATATGTACATATGACCAAAACAGGTATTGTTTTAAGTTAACCAAGACGCTATCACTCTCTAGGTTAACTGGGCTGTGAGAGCGACAGGCTGTAGCCTACAAGAGACCTTAAACAATCCATCTAGCTAAAGAATAGCCCCAAAATTGGCAGACTATTTTTCTTATACAAAGTTTACTGTTCCTTTGGCATCAAATATATGAGACAAGTACTAGGTTAATCTTGCAGTGAAATCTTTCCAGTGCTGTTTAGAAGATTCATCTGGGCAGCTTCAAAAGGATGTTGAATAAAATATGAAAGAAAAACATGGTCTCCTTTTGATAAGGGAAGGTGGTGGTCTCCCCTTGTACTAAATATTTTAGAGCAAAGAAAAACATTTTCAAGCAAGAAACCTGACATTATGAAACTTAAGAAACTCAAATAAATCTTTTATGTGCGATAAAACATATGAGCAAGTCTTAGAGGAACTATTATTATTTTAAAAATATTTTTGTTTCCTTGTTGAAACAAATTAAAACAAGGTCATAATTATATTTTATAATTTTAAATATTTAACCAGATATGTCTGCTAGGTGGATCCTGATTAATTGGATTTGTACCAACAGCAGCTCACATGAATAGTTCTTTATAGAAGATAGGGAACAAATAATAGACCATTATCTTTTGGTTGCAGGAGGACAGATCTTTTCAGTTTATTAAAATATGGAAACATAGAAACTACAGTATTTATCCTTGCTGTCAGTAAGATTTTAGTGATTGCTGGAAAGAATTCAGAGCATATCTTTTGGGTTTCTTCCATAAAGCAGTGCCTTTGATAATAAAAACTATGCAAGATTCATCCAGTTTTCGAGTTTTTAATTGTGGGGAGGGGAATAATTTCAGAATCATGCAGTGTGCTATAAACTACAATTCTTTACTCTTACCTGGTGTTGATGGCCTTTCCAGCATATTCAAATGATGGTAGATGAAAGCTTGACTATCATGGACAGTATCCATATCAATCTCTTCCTCCTCTTGCGAGTTTGAGAACTAAAAATGAAATGATAAACACTGACTATAAACCAAGAGAGTACTGTTTTCTTCCAGGGGGAGAAACACAATTTTAATACACAAAATATACAAAAGATTTCAAACAAAATACACAAGGGAGTAAAGAATTTTAAAAATTGCAATTCCTCCTCTAAACATCTGCTGGCACAGAGAACTTTAAAGGGGCAAAATCTGTGAAAGTTTTAAGGGCATCATCTCAACTCTCTGATATCTGAGAAGGATTATTTAGAGGCACCCCAGTTAAAAAATGCTTTGACAATGAATACCCTACATATTAGAAGCTGGTTCTGCATTGAAAGTACATACTCTAATTTTCAGTTTGACTTTATTGTTGTCGTCATTTTTCTCCAAAACTTGACCAGGTTCTAATGGGGATCCAAGTGGTGTGTCTGCCTTCCTTTTTATTCCCTGCTGATGGACAGGTATACTGCATGGCTCTTCTTTCAGAAAGAGATCATCATCCTGAAACTGTTTATAAAGATCTGAGTTAGACTGACTACTACACAAGGGTGTTTAGTATATCTCATAAATAAAACAAATACTGAACTGACAATATTAACCTGGAATTAAATTTATGATTGTGTTTAAAAAAACATGATTTCATATTTGCTTCTTACAAAGTAAACTAACCATACATTAGATATCTGTAAAAACCGAATAAACCACCACACACCGATCGAAGCTATTTTTCAACTATGTCGTCATTAAGTGTGCAACAGTTTGTACCTTTTAGGAAGGCTTGACATTTAGTACAATAGTTTTATTGCTATTTACAAAATTAACATACTCATGTAATTAGAAATTGCATGATCTCCAATCTACAGAAAATGTATTACAATCATTCTCTTTAAAATAATGGAGTGCAAAATCCTCCAGTTTTATTCCTTTTAATATAGTAGCTTCTCAAATGGTTAAAGTATAAAGGCACTTTGGGCCTGGTTTTCAAAAGCATTTACTCACTTAAAAATTGGTTTTACATGTGTAAATGCACTTTACCCATGTAAGTGGTTTTTGGAAAATTGCTACAATATATGCCATTGAACTGTCCATAGGATTTACTTCTGTAAGTTCATTTTACGAGCGTAAATTGCTTTTGAAAATTGCTACAATAGTATGTTACATTTACGTAACTCCTTTGAAAATTCACCTGCATGTTAGCACCAAGCCTTATCAGTAACATCATACCTAATAAAACTGTCTGCTTTGAAATATAATTTTTTCTTACAGTGCTTTGAAATCCAGGTAGCTGGCCATGAAGGCTAGGATTAGGCAAAGGTTCCTGAATGATCATCACTGGCTCTGGAATGATGGTAGGGTTAAGCACAGCCTTCTTTTCCTTCAGATTAAGAACCAAGCCAAGCTCTGGTAATGGCAAACAGGAGGGTCTACTGAGTCCAAACAGAATATGATAAAGGTCCACAGCCCCACACCGAAGCCTCCAGTCATGGGAAGTACCTAACAAGAACAGCGACCATTAAAATACAATATTCGCCTAAACAGTTTAGCTGCTTCCCTTTTCAGCGTCATTTTCATTTCTATCGCAAACTACCTATAGGGGTTTCTTTTTTACAAGCATCAATTCAAATCAACAGTCACAGAGTTTTCAAGTTCCCTCAGCCTGGTTTTCAACATACCCTAATGAATATGCATGAGATATATTTGCATGCATATTCATTACAAATACCCTGCATAGGCAAAAAGATAAAGTAAAATACAGTTTGCCAAGTAAAATGAGATTCACTTGCTTCCTAATGGACATGTGAGCACGCCGAGTGATACATTGCAATACAGAGTAAGAAAGAACAATCTGTTTCGATAAAATTCAACCCAGCAAACAAAAGCTGGCCTGGAGGGGATACCAGAAATACAGTACTAGATTTGAGCATAACAGCTCTTCACATCATTCCTGGCTGTAGCTAAGGCTATAAAGTCCTCATATTCAAAAGCTACACACTGTGCAATTTCAGTTACACATCATGGACCACCTATGTACAGCAGTACCCGCTCATTAAGGAGGTACATTTTCAAAGTCATTTCTATGCAGAAAGCCCAGTTTTCTATGTATAAAATGGTGGTTTTAAAATTGAACCGGGCTCAATGTGAGTAACGGTATGTGCAGAACCCACTTTCACATGTACCTTTGTACTCACTGAGGAGAAGCATTTGGATGGGGGGGGGAGGGGGGGAGAGGGGAATGGGGCGGAGTTGTCACTTACCTGCATAATGTTTGATTTTAAAAAGTATTTGTGAAAGTTACCCAGAACAAGTTACGCCTTCTTTTGGGTAGGTATATCTTTGTGTGCAAGATCATTTATGCAGGTACTTGACCAATTATTTGTGGATTTTCAATGCATTTTGATACATGTATGTTTGCTCTGAAAATACTTGGTAAAATCTGCATGTACAGACAATCATTATGCAGGTTGTTAATAAAATTACCCTCTAAAGAAACTAAAATAGTTTTGTATTCACTCAACATTGTTGTTGTTGTGTTTGTGGCATTGTGGACCCTTGGTCGAATGGAGATTACTCCGCCCACGGGGAGGGGCCCCGTGGGGAACCACTGCGATAGGCTGAACTCAGGTAGCAGACAGTATGGATAGAGGCTTTATTGTACTGCTGTAGATAGATGGTAATGCAGGAAGGTAAGGCACTGATCCAGGAAGTGCCAGTACGTTCAACAGGCTCAGATGTGAAGTCTCTCCCAGATGTTTCACGATAGGCGGAAGCCCGCAGTGCGGGTAACATCGCATCTGGTGGGTGGAGCTGGAGCATCGGATCGTAGAGGTACTCACAGGAATGATGGTGTCTTCCTGAGGGTGAAAAGTTGGTACCGAAGGTCCGTGGTGCAGGATATAATGGCTGGTAAGCCCTCGAGGAGCGAGTACCCGATATCCGATATCCAGAAATGTAGAAGAGAGAGAAAGACCCCCGAGGAGTGGTTGTCTAGCTAAGAGGACCCCGAAGGGTAATTGGAAGCGAGAGACCCCCGAGGAGCGGGTATCTTGCGCTTCTACTGGAGCGAGGCCTTGGAGTGAAGCAGCGTCTAAGTGAGCAGCTTACAGTGGTCAGAATAGCTTAAACCGAAGTCCTTGCTAACTCAAGGTGGTAGCGGAAGCAGAGGCTAGATACACACGGAGGTACTGATGTCATGCGGAGGGGCCGCCCCCCGAGGTTCCCGCCATGACATGTATTTGAACATAGGAGATGTGCGTGCTCGCGCCCTAGGAGGCCACGGGAGTGAGCATGGCGGATGGGGACACACATGCTGGTCTGCAAACGCCGAGACCCTCGGCACCGGAGGCAGCCGTCTTGCCCAAAGAGAGAGAAAGGGGAGAAAAAAAGGTAAGGCAGAGCGGTCGCGGCTGTCTGCGACTGACGGACGCAACAGTTGTGCAATAGATATATGTAGCTAGGAAAAGAGACAGTATCCTTCTGTAATGTGGGATAGATTTGGAATCATCTCTTTTGTTCTGTCAGAGCTCAGACATGTCATGGAGGGAGGTGAAAGCAATGAGCACTACTGTCACAACCACTGTGGGTGAAAAGGATATTGTAAGGAGTTAAATCTCAGAGGAAACTTCTCTAGCCCTGGACCTCAGAGGGGTCCAATAGTAGCCAGGCTGGACTTCTGGAGTCTGGCCTGAGGAGGGCTGACTGGGGAGGTGGAGAATATAAATAAGGTGAAATATGGAAAAAGTGAAATTGTTTACCTATAACAGGTGTTCCTGGAAGACAAAGGGTGATGTCATCAGACAATGCCAACATGAATTACATTCCACAGTTTTACATGAAAAATGCGATGGTGCGAGGAGGAAAGGTATGTGTAACTGGCAATACCTCTGTCTTCCGAGAACATTGCTGCAGGTAAGCGACTTTGGTTTCTCTGAGGACAAGGTGAACCACTTACTTAAGCATTTTCTTCAACAAAATGGGGAAAATAACAATACTGCCAGCAACAAGGTGGAGCCACTCAATTTGGTGGGTTAAAAATGTCCTTTAACAGAAGGACAATCCTAAAATAAAAAATAGGTCCTATGGGAGCTGGAATTGGGCTCTAACATTCAAAGAGACCCTGGAGAATGGATTACCTAAATGTGCTGTCCAGAGGTGATTTTCTAAAAGAAAAGATCCTGGGTCAGGAGGTAGCAAATGGTGGAGAGTGATGCCTTGTTTCTCTCTCTGATCATCTATCTTCTTGAATAGAGAGGTTGCTGTGCAGGACTTTTTCTGGCTGGCAGGCTGAGCTCTGCCAGCTGCCACTGGTTTCCTCCTCTCTTTCCTCCTCTCTGGAAAACTGTTGCCTTCTATTGAAAACAGACCTTAAGAAGTACATCCAGTTTTTTGTTTAATATTGACTCAGTAAGCCTGGAATTGAGAACATTAATTAAACAGTAAATTGCATATCCTTTTGTACTCTGGCAAATTTTAAGGCACTACAAGCATTTTTAAAACTCATGGGCTGGCACTTCCTGGCTGTTGATTTTGCCATGCACCACCACCACCACCAAACAAAGCGAACTCTCAAGTCAGATACTTTAGTCCAAAGGAGTCCAGGGACTCAAAAGTGGCTTTTAATAGCTAAGATATAACTGCCTTGAGATCCAATGATACAGCAGAAAGTATGATGGGAAGCTTCAAATGAAGAAAGCACCGCAAGAATCTTATAAATAATGTTTGTACAGAAATCCGTCTCCCTTCTCCTTCATGATGGTATATGCCAGTTACACTCAGGTGTACAGTGAGCGCTGGTCTGGAACTCAGACTCAGAGATATGTAAAAGGCATTCAAAAAGGTTTCTGTATGGGTCAGGAAAAAGGATCAAGAGCCTGGCTTGTCACACTAGTGTATTTATTTATTTTGTTTTAGATTTTTATATTCCGTTTTTTGGCACTTCAGAGCGTATTACATTCAGGTACTGTAAGTATTTCCCTATCCCCTAATGTCTTGGCCGGCAGCGGTGTCAGAAAGCCACTGGGACCTCTTGCAGCAGGGACGCTGCCATTTCTGCAGGGCTGGTCGTGCTGCGCACACCCTTCCTGTCCAGGAAAATCTGGCCGTCACTGCCTTGATTATGTCAGCGCGGCTATTTAAGCACCAGCTATGCTCCAGCCTGGTGCATCAAGAATAGGTCCTCCTGCCTTGCAATGTGTGTTGCATCTTCATGTGCATTGTCTCGCTGTCCCTGTTCCTGCCTTGTTATCCTGCAGTTTTACCTTGCCTTGTCTATGCCCTTGCCCTTTCTCTATTACCTTGCCTGTCTTGCCCCTCAGTATTTTGTCTCTGTCTGTCTTGGCCTGATTCTTTGGTTCTAATCTTTGCCTTGGATTCTGACTTTGCTTACTGCCTGCCCTGACTCTTGGCCTGCTAGCTGGACATCATCTGCTCGCTACCTGCTCTGACCACTGTCCATATCTGACTCTCTCTGACTGCTCCTGAAGGGAGAATCGCCTAAGTCCTGCTGGCCCCTGGAACCCAAAAGGCTCAGCGCGCGGGGAAAAGGGGCTGATGCAGGTGAAGCTCCAGCTCCAGTCCCAGTAAAGGTGTGTCAACCAGCTGTCAGCATGGGTCTAGTAGGTTCACCTACTAGTCTGTGTCAACTACATCACAGCCCAAGGGCTCACAACTGTGACAACTAGACAGTAAACCTCCTCCATTTATGACCTTCTACTAGATTCCTTTCTAGATGCCAGAAGTAAGAAATTTTATTTCCTGCTTATTCTGTTTCATTTGATGCAAGAAAATCGGTATATAAAAATAAATAAATAAATAAATAAATAAGTATGCAAGACACTGAGTCAGAGAAACCACAATAATGTATTACCTTGCTCTCAACATCCAGGCTATGAGGTCTAGGGGTTGTAACTTGGGATGAAGCAACTCCTTTGCTCTGCAATATAAGAGCTGGAAAAATCTCCAATTTGATTGGTTTCCTGATGGCTATATCCCAAGAGGGAGCTATGAATATCATAATCCCCTCATCTATTCTGAGTTTTTCCTACTAGCTATCACACGATATGCATACCGAAGTTCCCTTCTCCAAAGTAGGAAGAAAGCATCCGATGCTAATTTGTTCTCTGAATTCTTCCTGGAGCAGAAAGTGGTCATGCAACAGCTCAAATCAAGAACAAACAGATATGTCTCGGGAGTTCCCAAACGACAAATGATCCTGTTAATTAGAATTTGATTCAGGGACCATTTCGGAACATTTAGCTGGCAACTTAGACTGTCTGCCAGATAAGTAGCTCTTTGGCTCATCTGGTAGTAGACCGTTCAGTTCCATAGTCTGACAGCTTCCCAACACAACAGGAGAGAGCTTGTTTCTTCCTGCTTTCTCAGGTAGAAAATGGCTACCTTACTATCTGTTTGGAGCAGGATGATTTTGTTGGCTGCCTAATTTCTGAAAATCCTTATAAGTGAATTTTCAAAGGGGTTCTGCACATAAAAATAGCATTTGTGAGGAGGAAGTGATGTCACCGGTCGTAATGGCGCCGTGAAGCTGGAGCTTCGATCCCCGATTTTTCTTAACCCTCATATAGCAGGGTAATCTGCCCCACTTAAGCGGTTAAACGCAGTAATTCACTTTGGCATGACTTAGAGATGCTGGCTAGGAAGAAAATTGTGGAACTGAAGCAGGTTTTGTTTGATCTGCTGACAGCGAAAAAATCTGGAGGCCTAATGGAGGAGGAAGCCGAGGAGCAGGGCAGTGTTGTTGCAGCGTTTTCCGAGCTCATCACCACAGGAAACAGCAGTTGTGCCAATTGACCTGGTCTTGTCCCAAAAAGACTTTCAACACTGGTTCAGCGAGCTGCGGGAAAGTATGGGGTCTTTAAAGCATGAATTGCAGTTGAATGCGGCTGAGCTATGGCGCGAATATGTCAAGCTCTGTGGTCATATGGTCTACTTTTGGATATGCTGTGGGCGGAATGGCGGGATTTAGCAGTAGGGGAGATTGTTTTTCAGTTAGATAAGGCTAAACAAGAGCTTTTTTGAAGGAGGGAATAAAGCGGGTAAATCTTTGGCCATGAGGCTTAAAACCAGGGTGGTTCAAAATCAAATTCTTAAAATTAAAGATAGAACTGGTGCACTGCTGTCCGACAGTGATAACATTAGGTCTAAGTTTATCCAATTTTATCAGTAGTTATACTCCAAACATGAGGATATTTCTCAGTTCGATACAGACGCTTATTTGGAGGGAATCTCTTTGCCCAAGATTGATCATTTGCAGCAAGAATGTCTTAATAAAGAAATTTCTGAATTTAAGGTCTCCCAGGCTATTAAAGAATTGAAACTTGGGAAGGCCCCAGATATAGATGGTTTTTCAGTGGGATTTTATAAACAACTGAGTTCTGTGGTGGTGCGTCCCTTGACAGTGGCTTTTAATCACTTAAAAGGGAGTTGAATAGTGAAGAGGTCAACCGGGCTGGCATCACCATATTAGCAAAGCCGGGTAGGAATGCCACTCTATGTGGTTCATATAGGCCCATCTCACTCCTGAATCTGGACCTAAAAATTGTGGCTAAAATTCTTGCTAATCGGTTAATTAGTGTAGCAGATAATTTGATCTATCCAGATCAATCGAATGTGCTGGGTAGGTTGGCGGCAGACAATGTGAGAAGGGTGATTGATCTGGTGGGCACAAGACTCCAAGCTCCCTTTTGCTTTACTTACTGTTGATGTTGAAAAGGCTTTTGATTTAGTTCATTGGGAGTATTTTTCTGTTTTGGACAAACTGGGGTTGGGTGGCAATTTCTCATGTTGGATTAGGAAACTTTATAGCAATCCTAGTGCTTGTATTAAAATCAACAGGGATTATTTGAAGATCTTTTCAATAGGCCGGTGTACGAGACAGGGTTGCCCTCTTTCTCCACTTCTCTTCGCACTTTTGGAACCTTTGGCAGCTTATATTCATGAATCCAGGGCGATTCAAGGTGTTAGGGTGGGGGATCAGGAATATAAACTTTCAATGTTTGCTGATGACATTCTTTTAACAGTTGCTTATCCTGAGAGTTACATGATACCTTTAGTAAATTAATTAGCCAGATTCAGTAAGGTCTCGGGGTATCAGCTAAATGCAGATAAGTCTGAATTTTTGAATATTACTCTCCCGGAGATGCAACTTGCGGAGATAAAGAAGAGGTATCCTTTTAAAAATGTCCCTTCTAAACTGAAATATCTAGGTGTGAAGGTGGGAGCCAACCTAACAACTTGTTCAGACAGAATTATGATGGAGTCTGGGAGAAGATTTTGGGTGATCTACAAACCTGGGAATGAAGTGAGTTATCCTGGTTGGGTAGGATTTCGACTATTAAGATGAATGTCTTACCCAGGCTCAGTTATCTTTTTCAGACCCTACCTATTGAGGTTCCTACTGATTGCATTAAGGTCTGGCAGAGTAAACTTCTGCACTTTATTTGGAGGCAACGTCCTCCCAGAATCAGCAATAAGGTACTATTTTTACCCAAAAGCAGAGGTGGGTTTGGTGTCCCCTGTTTGCTTTGGTATTATGTTGCTTCACAGTTGTGTGCTGTCTTTGATTGGCAAAAGGGAGGGATGGGGAAATGATGGGTAGTGCTGGAGAAGGATGTCCTTCAGTGCTGGAGACT
Organism: Rhinatrema bivittatum; assembly: GCF_901001135.1. Classification (NCBI taxonomy): domain Eukaryota; kingdom Metazoa; phylum Chordata; class Amphibia; order Gymnophiona; family Rhinatrematidae; genus Rhinatrema; species Rhinatrema bivittatum. The sequence goes on from NC_042616.1 coordinate 755,802,262, forward strand.
GATGTCCTCCTGCATCTTTAGTTTGGCTGCCCCATAAAGGTAGGGTTTTACCCCGCTCTGTATCACCGCCTATTGCCCTCACTTTTAGGGTGCGGGATAGCTGAAGGGTAGCTTGGTGGGGGATAGAGATTATTTTTACAGATCACCAATTTTTTAAAAAATCTTCTTTCCCACCAGGAAATTCCAAGATTATGGTGAGATGCTAGGAGGAAAGAGGCTGTTCTAGGTTGGAGCACATTTGGCATGGTGGGAAGTGAAGAATTTTCAGTTGTGGTGAGCAATTTTGGTCTTTCCTCTTCTGATTATTATTTCTTGTTGCGACCGTCACTTTGCCTACCTTTCCTTTTCTGCGGCTCCTCCTGCTCTTCATGGACTTCTGGGTGTCCGCTGCCGCGGTGTCCGCCTGCCGTCCTCTCCGGCGTCCCCGGACCGGCTTGGGTGCTGCCTCCCGCCATGCTCTTCAGGTACCTTAGGGTGCGCGCGCCACACGGCCCTCATTCTTATTTCCTCATTGGTGCGTTCCTCAGGGGCGTCCCCCTGTGATGACGTCACGCTGCCCGGATATTTAAGCCTACGGTATTTTGCTAGCCGTTGAGTTAGCAAGGGGGAATCTTACGGATGGGATTCGCTCTCCAAACTCAGCTACTCTGCCTTCCAACTTCCATTGGACTCTTTCTGCTAACGGGGTACCTGCTCCTCGGGGGCCTCTTTGTTTCTTTCAGGTCACTATCAGGTAACCGGTACTCGCTCCTAGAGGGCCCATGTTCCCTGACCCGCTGCCTGCATCTATCTCCTCTTCTACTTGGAAGAATTCGCTACAGACACCATCAGTGAGTACTACTATCATCCACTTCTCAGAGCTGTCTCCCTCGAACCAGGTACTTGCTCCTCGAGGGCCTGCCCCCGTTCCAGCGCCAGTGCCATCTCCTACGTGGAACCGCTGTGTGAGTACTTTGCCAACAAGTCTCTCTACCTCCAGGGATCTGGTACTCGCTTCTCGAGGTCCAGCTCTCCCTATCTCGGGGCTTCTCCATATTTAGGATTCTGTGAATGTTCTATTGTACTCACTTTCTCAGTTCTCTCCACTACAGCACTGCTACCGGAGAAACCGCTGTTCCAGCATCCTGGGGAATACTAGCCCAGCTGGGCTACATCTTCTACTCGCTACTGCCACCTCTGGTGGATTCTCAAACTGTCTAAATAAAGAACTATCTGTGTTTGTGTGTCCAGAGCTGAGCCTTACCTGTGGCCCCTCACGGGACTTTCCCCCGTGGGCATGGTCAGCTGCCACAGTGTCCAAGGGTCCACCCAAACCTCACTAACTATAACATTTCTATATGCAAATGTGTCATTTCCTTTCACAAAAGGAGGTTAGGGCAGCTTTAAGCCGGGGAAAGACTTTCTTTGAGGGTTTTTGAGACAAGGCTGGGGTTCTTAAGAAGGGTATTTCTAGAATCTATAATCTTTTAAATGGGGAGCTGAAATTTATTCCCTCACATATTGCTGGCTGGGAAAGGGATCTACAATGTTCTTTGGGTGGGCACTGTGTGGGCACTGTGTTTTTCTTTTACAAAACAAAGTTCCATTACTGCTTTGATTGTTAAACAAAGTTATACGATGCTTTATCGTTGGTATTTTACTCCAGCTAAGTTGCATATATTATATCCTAATGTGTGATTTGTGCTGGACGGGTTGCGGTTCATCTGGTACCTTCTTAACCATGTGGTGGGATTGCCCCAAGATAGCCATTTTTGGGGATTTGGTTGTACAATTGATATTTAAAATAGTGACAGAGCATATCCTTAAGGATCCTTTGTTTTTCCTTCTAAATAACTCTGTTAATCCTATGATGTTCTTGTCCCATCAAATAATATTAGCTGTTAAAGGGGAGACTGGGTGCTTTTGGAAACAAATGGACATGCCACCTCTACAAAGAATTATTCAGAGATTGGCAAAGGTGTATTATTTTAGTAAACTTACAGCTGTACGGAATAAACAACTGGGCAAATTTGAAAAATGAGGCAGCACTATCTTCATTGGCAAGCTAAGGCCTAATTGGTTTGATAAACTCTGAGTTGTATTTAGAACCTCAGGGGTGTTTTGAGCTGTTGATATGGGTGTGGGGAGGGGGAGGAGGGAGGTCTTGGAACTTATTACTGGATGAGAGTGTTATTTTGCTAAGGTTTAAGATTCACAACTTATTTGATGAGATTTTGGGGGAGGTTTTGGTTGGGTTAAAAGGGGGGATTGGGTGTGCATCTCATTCAGTAGTGTTAGTAGTCGGATGTGAGAAGCTCGGATGTGTCACTTGAAGTTAATGATACTAATGTATTTTGTACACTGGGTATGGTTGTAATTTGTGAAATTACGATGTATTCCTTTACTGTCAAATCCCAATAAAATTTAAATTAAAAAAAAAAGCATGTGCATGCATATATGTTATTTTAGAAACATAGAAAGTACATGTGTATTTTCAGTTTTGTCCATATATTATACAGGGGGGAAAAAAGGACCGATCTAGGGGCAGGGTTCTGAAGTACACATGGCAGTTGCTATTTTGTATGAGATAAATGTGTATACATTACCAAATTTATTCATACACATTTACACTTGGAATTGACTCCTAAAAGTGAAATTGGACTGATCTGTTTGTAATTTTTTAGTGGTACGTCTGAGTGAACTGGTGGAGTGCTAGAGGGTCTAGATGAACTGGAGAAGGAATTGAATGAACTAACGGAGGTATCTGTAAACTAGTGATTCCAAATATGCGTGCAAGTATTTTCAAACTGGCATAAGAAACACAGAAACATGATGGCAGAAAAAGACCGTATGACTCATCCATCCAATTAATTTAGCATTATAATTCTCATCACTTCCTTAGAGATCCCCTGTATTTATTTCATACTTTCTTGAATTCATACTATTTTTTTGTCTCCACCATGTCCACTGGGAGGCTGTTCCTCATATCCGCCACCCTCTCTGTAAAGAAATATTTCCTAAGATTACTCCTGAGTCTACCCCCTTTCAAACTCATCTCATGACCCCTCATTCTGGAGTCTCCTTTCTACTGAAAAAGGCTCACCACCTGTGCATGGAAACCTTTGAGATATTTGAATATCTCCATCATATCTCCTCTATCTTGCCTTTTCTCTAGGGTATACATGTTTAGATCTTTAAGTCTATCTCCATATGCTTTAGAATGAAAACTACTGATCACTTTGGAAGGCACTCTCTGGACTGACTACATCCTGTTTATATCCTTTTGAAGGTGCGGTCTCCAGAACTGTACATAGTTTTCCAAGAAAGGTCTCACAAGGGACATTATCACAGGAGCGTTATTACCTCCTTTTTCTGCTGACCATTCTTCTCCCTAAGCAACCAAGCATCTTTTTTACTTTTACCGTAGCTTTATCTAACTCTTTGACCACCTTAAGGTCAACAGATACAATTACCTCCAGATACTGCACTTTCTTTGAGCTTAGAAGAATGTCACCTCCGTTACTCTATCTTTCCTTTGGGATTTTTCATCCTAAATTAATTACTCTGCATTTTTTAGCATTAAATCTTAGCTGCCAGACCTTAGACCATGCCTCGAACTTTGCTAGATTCCTCTTCATGTTTTCTACTCCTTTATGGCTGTTCACCTTGTTCAGATTTTGGTATCAAGAGCAAAAAGACAAACTTTTCCCGACAACCCTTCCATTATGTCACTCACAAAAATGCTGAAAAGAACCAGTCTGAGGCACACTGCTAGTAACAACTCCCTCCTCAGGGAAAACTCCATTTACTAATACCTTTGTCGCCTCCCACTCACCCAGTTTCTAACCCAGTCACAGTCTCTGTAGGATCCATATCAAGAGCACACAATTTATTTATAGGTTTTCTGTGTGGAATCGTGTCAAAGGCCTTGCTGATATCCAAGTACATTACATCTGGTGCTCTTCCTTGATCCAACTCTCTGGTCACCCAATCAAAGAAGATCACATTCGTTTGACAAGATTAAAATCTGGTAAAACCATTCTGCCTCAGATCTTGCAAGCCACTGGATTCCAAAAGTTGCACTATCCTCTGTTTTAGCAGTGATTCCATTAGTTTGCTCACCACAGAGGTAAGATTAACTGGCCTGTAGTTCACAGCCTCCTCTTTACTTCCACTTTTATGAATAGGAACCACATCCACCCTTTTTCAGTCCTCTGTAACTACTGCTGACTCTAAGGAACACTGAGAAGGTCAGCCAGTGGAGCTGCCAGGACATTTCTAAGCTCCCTTATTACCCTAGGATGTATCACATTCGCCCACATTGCCTTATCTATTTTAAGTTTAGTTAGCTCCTCATGAACACTACTTCTTTAGAAAACCATAACGTCTCTTTTCTCCTCTTCCCTTTATTTACGTTCCTAACAAAAAGATTATTGCCCTTATATCTCCTTTTAGTTTTGCCCACTGCCCTTCTACTTCCCATCCAGTTAATGACTCCTTGAGATACTCCCACATTATGGGGTAGATTTTCAAAGGGTTACGCGCTTAACCCTCAAAAACCTACCCCAAACCCCCCCTGCGCGTGCCGAGCTATCTTGCATAGGCTCGGCGGCGCGCACAAGCCCCGGGACGCGCGTAAGTCCCGGGGCTTTCCTGGGGGGACGTGTCGCGGCGGCACATCACCTGGGGGCGTTCCAGGGCGGGGTCGCAGGCGTGGTTCCGGCCCAGGGGCGTTCCGGGGGCGTGGCTGCAGCCTCCGGACCAAAACATGGTGCGCTGGCAGCCGGCCCGGGCAGGTGGAACTTCTGGAATAAAGGTGGGGGGGAAGGGATGGGTTAGGTAGGGGAAAGTGGGGGGAGGCAGAAGGAAAGTTCCCTCCAAGGCTGCACGCGCAGGCTGCCGATTTTGCTCAGCCTTGCGCGCGTCGATCCTGGATTTTAAGAGATACGCGCGGCTATGCGCGTATCTATTATAATCCCGTGTACTCTTGTTTGCGCCTGGTGCGCGAACAAAAGTACACGTGTGTATAAATTTGTAAAATCTACCCCTATGTGCATACTTTATAAAATACCCGCTTCCATGTTTAATTCTGGGTGTTTCTTCATTCATTATCACAATTATTTAATATTGCATGCATGTTTATAAATTGGGTAGAGAACATTATGTGTTTTCTTGCATTGGAAATAATCTGTGTGCTTTCTGAGCAGAAATACTCAGAATTTTATAAACAGTGCACCTCCCACTAAACCGTTTAGCATTAATCTCCACATGTCCACTTATGCAAGAAAATGGCATACCACAGACAAGTTTGAAAGTTAGGCTCTTACTGCATAGTATATTGATCTTAACTCCAGAAGGCTGATGTGAAGCCATTTCTCCTAACACATCAGAGACATTGGGGGTTTAGACCATTTAGATGAGCTCCCTAGTCCAATTGGTTTGAACAACTGAATATGGTTTGGAATGGCATGCCCTTGGTCAGATTGGAATGGGAGAGCCATAAAGTCAGGGAGTCTGACCTTCTCTAGTAACATAACATAGTCAATGACAGCAAATACAGATCAAAATGGACCATCCAATCTACCCAGCGAGATGGTTAGGGTTGTAATTACTGCTCTGTGTAGCTACCCTCACACACAGGCCGATTCAGTAAAGTCTGCGGGAGAGCGGACGAATGGCCAGTCGCTGGTGCGCGCGATTCAGTATGCAAATTAGGTGGTGCGGTTGAAACGGGCAAAAGGAGGCGTCGGTTCTCGAGCCCGCTGACAGCCACGGGCTCGGAAACCGGATGCGGGCAAAATTGAGCGTCCGGTTTTCGGCCCGACAGCCGCCGGCCCAGTTTAAATTTTTTTTTTAACTTTTTTTACACTTCGGGACCTCCGACTTAATATCGCCAAGATATTAAGTCGGAGGGTGCACAGAAAAGCAGTTTTTACTGCTTTTCTGTGCACTTTCCCAGTGCCGGCAGAAACTAGCGCCTACCTTTGGGTAGGTGCTAATTTCTTAAAGTAAAATGTGCGGCTTGGTTGCACATTTTACTTACTGTATCTCGCGGGCATACCTAATAGGGCCATCAACATGCATTTGCATGTTGAGGGCGCTAGGTGCCACGGGTTGGACGCGCGTTTTCCTCCCCTTACTGAATAAGGGGTAAGAGAAAACGCGCATCCAAGGGCAGGTTAACAGTGCACTCCATCAGAGCGCACTGTACTGTATCGGCCTGACAGAAAGTTATGACAGGTTACCTTAGTGCTTTATTGCCATCCTCATGTCAAAAGAATTCCTGTGTTTATCCCATGACCTTTTGAATTCCATCACTAGTTTTTACTTCACAACCTCCTCTGTGAGGACATTTCAGGCATCCACCACCCTTTCCATGAAGAAAATATTTTCTGGTATTGTTCTTGAATTTATACTGATATGTTCCTGCAGCTCTGAGTAGCTTGATCCCACTAGAATTTAAATGTTCATTGGTGATGACTCAAATGAAGACATGTCAGAGGAATTATTTGCAAAAATGTATATTTCACCGATCTAAAAGATTCTCAGTGGACTAGAGTAAAAAAAACCCCATAAAATACAAACAGTCAAATAAAAGGGAATGACAAAATGGGGTTAGAGAATAGTATAAAACTCTACGGGATTATCTATAAATGGTAAACAAATTCATCCGAAAGATTAATCGTACCTAAAGAGCAAACAACTTTTAGAGTAGTGGGAGATAATCCATGACAGACTCCAGCAGTGGTTGGCCCTCTAGTTGCATAGCTATCGACAATATCAATATTGATACACTGTTTCCAACTCTTCCGTCCAGTGCTACTTTGATCCTTCTTTCCAACTCCTCCTCAAAACCTGCCAATGCTAATACCACAAGGGGAGCAGGATAGGTGGTCACATCTGACTGGGAAGCTTGAGGAAATCAGTGGCTGGCACCTGGATTTTAGGAGGCTGTCATGATTTCCCAAAGTGATGCGAGGATGAATTGTCCTCTCTGCACTAACACTTCAGGGGATGTATGGCCACAGCCAGAATCTCCATGCTCCCGGCATTGTGCACAGATAGGGACCAATTCCAATGCTGCTTAGCCTTTGCCCAATGTACACTATTGGTTCTCCTTGATGCTGGTACCGATTAAGTGGAATCCTTCACTTTCATCTGGTGGGCAGAGCAAAATTATAGTTCATCTCATTGGCCTCTTTGGGTGCTTGATGTTGAGGAAGTTTTCTTACTTACTTTAAACCAAAAAACAATAATTGTAAAATGGAAACATGGTAGGTTCAAAAACTGACCACTCAAAAGAGCACCATCTTTATGGCTGCCATCTGGTCTTTCTCTTATAATCATTAACTAACCACCTTCCACAAAGACAACATAAAGATGGTGCTCTTTTGAGTGGTCAATATATGAAACTACCACTTTTCCATTTTACAATTATTGTTTTTTGGTTTAAAGATTTTTGTGAACAGATATAGAACACTTTTTTCATAGTTGAAAGTGGAAATTTTCAGATATTGCGGAGAAAGTTTTCTTGACATTGATGCACCACTCGTATTCAGAGCTGCTCCCTAGTCCTTCAATGTCAGTGGGCTTTTCTATTAGTTCTAAGAGGAAATAATGTCCTCTGGGAGTCATCTTCTAACATGTAGACATTAAGGACTTCTTCCAGACAGAGCACACATCTGTCATGATGGTCCATGACAGACATGAAGTGTTTGCAAAGGGAACGTTTATTACATCTACTGGTCCTCTTCTCCTTTGGGGACATCAGCCAAAACATGAGAAGCAAAATAAAATGACTCAATGTTTTAAAGAAAAACCCTAGTGATGCTGCTTGATGCACCATTATTGATGCAAACTTGAAGAAAACTTGAAAATATGACCAAAAACTTACCTTGCAAACATAAGAGGACTGAAAGAAAGAAATGGATACCCAGCAAAAACATACACAAAAGTATTAAGGAGAGAAAAACATGTGAATGTTGGGATCTGCGGAAAAACAGAAACTGGAAGGGGACCCATTGGACAACATTCACATGCTCACGAGAGTATGCAAAAGCTTCTAGAAGCTTTGTAGTAAACTTCATTGGCATGGGCTTCATTGGATAATGTCACTCACCTGCGAGGGTTTAACATTCTATTTATCCTTGGAGAATAAACAAAAGTATTTGCTATTTTTAAAGGCAAAATTAAGAAATTTTCTGTTTCTGATATCTGGCAGATCTTACTTCACTGAACTATTAACAGCCTTCTATGCTACCCTTTAGTGAATGAGCTTTCAGCCATTCACTAAAGGGTAGCATAGAGGGCTGTAAATAAATAGTAAATGAACTGATGTAAAAGAGAACAATAAGCCACAGTGTCCAAGAAGACACCATAAATTACATATAATGCTAATGTATAGAAGGCTGTTAAAAGTAAGGGACATAACTAGGCATAAGTAATGAAAAACAGGTAAATGTAAAAGATCCAGCATTTTTCATTAGGCAGCTCTTTTTCCACAAATGTAGAAAATTAAAATGTTGCATTAGTCAGGAAGGAAAAACAAAAGATATAAAGAATCATTATAAAACAATCTAAAATTTAGTATCATATTTACTTTTTTCTCATTTTAGCTGGCTTTAGTAAAGTTACTGCATTCAGCATAAAGAAGTTTATTTAGGCCTTATTCTACAATATGGAAGTAGTTTGGAGTGCCATGTCATCCTTTCTTAACCAAAGAGTTGATCTGAAAGAGTGGCAGCTTCCTTTTCAGACTTCAGCCAGCTGGAGACCAAAAAATGGTCTGTTGCGTGGTAACTGAATGCTAAATTCTGGGAAAGTAGTAAAAGAAAGTTTAAGTTCTGAATAATACAAACCTGAATTCATAAGTTTCCAAAGCTGATCTACCAGATCTTCGTTGCAGAGGGGCGACTCCATGTTTTTGCTAAATGGTGGATTTTTTGTTAGCATGTGAAGGATCTTATGCCTGACAGAAAAATAAAAACATTTTTCTGTTATCCAAAAGAAAGTGGCATTTTAATATCTTAACTGTTTCTGTAACTACTCAGATTCTTATGAATTCTAAGCAAAATAAAGGGCATAAAATTATTGTACAAGAATATTTTTCATGCACATCAATTACATGATAAATTAAAATCTACTCAGAATACCTGGCAGGTAAACAAATCATAGTTTACTGATTTGCTTGCCCTCTTGTCCAGTAGTAGATCAAAGATTACAAAACAAATAAAGACGTCAAGTCCCATCTTATCTGCCCATTTTCTCTACCTGATTGAAGAGTGCTAGTTTTACCCTGGATTCCCTAGAACTAAGCCTCTGTCCTAACCCTCTCTTGATCAAAGCTCTAGAAAATTTCTGCATAGCCAATTCTGGCTATGCAGGAATTGCTATTAAGCATCCCTTCCAAAATATCAACATAATACAATATCAGTTCTAGTCTGCTCTGGAGACCTCACATATTTTTAGTAGAGTTCGGTTTTCTGATAACACAATGTATTATATTATTCATCTTTTGATTCAAAATCCCATGTCACTTATTTGAGCAGCTTATTCCGTGATTCAATACTGAGAGATACTTTATTTTTCTCTATTCCCACTGATTTTCTCCCTCCACTGCCTCTATCATGTCAGGCACCTCAGGGTAGCTTTGCCAGCCTGAGGGCCACAGAAGCACCTCCTCCAAGACGTATATTCAGCACCGCTCATTAGTCCGCCCGGATTGCCACTGTAAGAGCAGTAACCGTATTCTCTCTCCCCCTTGGCATGAGCACATCTTCTCCATGGCACGCCCAGGACTGACTAACCCTGATATTTGAGGTATTTGAACATAGATTCCATGTGTCATAGGACACAGTGCTATGGCCTAAACCACAGGGCTAGCCCAAGGAGAGATAATTTAAGTTTAAAAACATCTTATACAATATATCATCCTAGCTGGATTCAAGTTATCATTTAAAAAGCAGAAGAAAAACAGCAGAGTCAACATCAAGTTTTAGCTGAACCAGCCAGCGCAGGAAGGTTATACAACTTGGAATCCTTTTGTTGAGGCTAGGAAAACCAAAAACTTACATGTGTTTAATAATATGTTGCAATTCTGCAGTTGGTGTGCCTTCATGATATAAATAAAGACAGCAGAAAAACAAAACTCTGAATCCTGAACCCCACAATAGGTAATGTTTCTCTCTTTTTTCTACACTGACTTCTGTTGGTGATTGTCTAAAATCAGAAGATGGGCCACCAGGTTCCTTTATCCGTAATAACATTCTCATTGCTTAACAGACTAGTTTTAGACTACAGCACACAACAGTCACAATACTGCCTAATCTGGCAAACAGTTACAGCAGTTGTTTAATCTGTACAATGACAGCACATTTTTGAGACGTACTGGGATATATACAAATGCGGCTGTCAAGCAGCTATGGCTCCTTTACTATTTGAAGAGGAGAGGATGACAAACAGTGTGCCTCATCTTAACCATATGTACTTTACTCTATTGGTACCTTTGCAGAACAATTACTATAATTTCTTACTTTATTTAACTTCTGTAATGTGCAGTAGCCCCAGCCTTGGCAGCAGCCAGCTCATGTGATCTGAATTCAGGCAACAGTTTTGCCAGCTGTTCTCCCTACCCTGCAGCTTCATCATGTGGACTAGGGAGATTCTGAGCAGGGCCATCGCCCACATTTGGCTGGCATCTCAGTTTGTGTCTTGTTAAAACCCAGCTTAACAATTTTAAAGTGTTTTCTGTTCTTGCAGCTGAGTGAAAAGGTAAGCCCCTGCACCGACTGAGAATAAGTACAATGTACCATTTCTTTAGGCAATCATTTTCACATAAGGATCCAATATTTAAAAAAACATTCATATACTAACCTTATATATGGTAAAGCATCAATCTGAGCCATTTTAAGAAGCCACTGTAGATCCTCATAGCTTCTGTCCACTAAAAACAAAATACAGAGAGAAGAAAAATATAAGACTATTAGGGTTAAAAGGAAGTAGAATTGTCACAGGTACAAGGAAGAAATTATGGAGTCAATATTCAGTTTGTCTGGCTAAGTTTGGGATTTAGCTGGACAGAGTTTTAAAATGTCCCGCTGCTCTGAACACTGAATTGCATCTTCCTAACATCAGTAGGTTTCATTACTTTTTAATTACATTCATTGTATACGTTTAATATTTTTAGAATGTGAGCTCAAATAAGATGAGCCATATTCTAAAAGCTATGCATATTCTAAAAACATGCTTCATTTATAAGCACTTATATTGTACATAATGAGATATATTCGTGATTGTGCACCACGCCATAGCCCTGTTGTTCACTTCACCGTAGTGTCCATCCACATTCAGACTCTTTTTCCTGTTATTATGTTATTGCAATTCCATTTGCTCACATACATTCATAGACCATACAATAATTAAAGCCATCCTTTTTACCTATATTTCATTCCATTTTTTCCACACATTTATTCATTTAATTTGAATTACAACACTTTTTTACACTCATTTTTTTAGTATTGTGACCTAAATATTTTACAAGTCTTCCATACAAGCATATTTTAGTTCATCGGCAGGATAATTTATGTTTTTTGCACATATTTAAAAGTTTGTTATTCCATAGAATTATTTTTTTTTTTGTTTGTAATCATTTTTTATTGAGATTTTACAGGAAAGCGTGGTACATACAGGAATAGTGCACCATAACAATAACAATAAGAACAATTTGCACAGTAACAGCACAACAACCATGACGAAAGTCATACTGACAATACAGTAATGCATGCACGTCTCCTAAAGACTAGAACACCCTGCCCTCTTCCCTCTCCCCTTTCCCGTAGATTTCCCCCCCCAACCCCCCCCCCCCAAGACACCATATTCCTGAAGGTGGATACTGTTGATTAGCAGAGCAAAAATCCATGCTTTAAGAGGAGCAGTTTGATACGTCCACCATCAAAGAAGAAGGCATTGTTTTAAGAAATGGATCCCATAAGGCTGTAAATCGAAGTTGCTGCTTGCGAGACATCTGCTCCAGAGATTTCTTTTCCATTAGATACAAAGTAAACATAGCACCTCTCCATTCACGAAGAGTTGGAGCTGCTTCGGACAACCAGTGACGTAAGATGAGACGCAAAGCAATTAATCTACTCTTTTGAAGCAAAAGTGATGACAAGCCGAGTGTAGGTCCTGGTTCATTCTGGATGCCCAACAAGCAGAATCGAGCATTCCACTCCTGGTCTGACGTAATCCCGTTGGGAAAGTGTTGTAAAACCTGTAACCAAAAATCTTGTATACATGTACAGTCCCATAGGCAATGTACCAATGTAGCATCGTGATAAGAACACTTGAGACAATCTCCACAGGCAGCTATGCCTGCTAAGAATGCTTTGCGAGGCCAAAACACCAATTTGTGAATTACCTTAAAATGTATTTCCCGGAGAGGTATACCAATAGCAGCCTTCTGAGTTGCATGACAGCTCGCTCGTAAGGCTTTCATTGGGATGTCACATGCTAAATCTATCGACCATGTGGAGGCACATGTACGGTATAAATGGTAAGAAGAATTATCATGCAGAAACTTATAGTACATAGAGAGTCTCACTAATTTGAGTGAACTAAGATGTAACAGCCTCTGGAAAGGACCATTCGTAATCCCCCATTTACAACCAGTAATGCAGCTCCGAATATAACTGCGAACCTGGAGGTATGTAAGATAGTCCGAGGGGAGCAGATTAAGGTTGTGGCAACAATATTCAAAAGAACGAATCGAGTTGCACCGCAAGTCAACAAAGGGAAGAATATTGACAATACCCCTCTCCCGAAGTCTCAGTAAAGTTCGACTCGGTATTCCGGCAGGAAGGACTGGATTATTAAGTAACGGGAGACAGTAAGATACCTTCCAATCCAAATGTAAAAATAACCGGAGGTATTTCCAGCAGTTACGCAAACCACTAGCAACTAGGCTGCCCGTGACGAAGGATGGCAGGGCCCCAGTTGGAGAATGCAGTAGAAACGCCAAATGGTGAGGGGTAAATGCCTCCCTTTCAAGTTGCAGAACCTCTGATTCGCTCCCATAGCCCAGCCACTCCCGTAAAGTAGGTAATAAACAAGCAATATTATAATACCGCAAGTTAGCAACTCCTAATCCCCCATCGGACTTGGGCACCATTAATTTAGGGAAGGCCATCCTAGCTTTCTTGGGGCTCCAAAAGAAGGTACCCAAAATTCGATGAAAGAGACGGACATCTTTAGGTTTCAAGTAAAAAGGAGTCATTTGCAGTATATACAATAGTTTGGGAAGCAGGATCATATTGACTAAGGCTATCCGTCCTGAAATGGATAATGGGAACGACATCCAACTATTAACTTTTTGTTGGAATAATTTCACTAATGGGGTGATATTATGAAGATACCATTGCTGAGGATTCACATGTATCCGAATCCCAAGATACTTGATCGTATCTGTGGCCCATAATAAAGGAAAATCATTCCATGTATCCTTGAGGGTTCCCATAATATCTAACGCCTCAGATTTAGTTAAATTCAGTTTCAGCCCCGAGAACGTGCCAAATATCTGAATAATCTTCAAAAGCTCTGGTAAGGAGCTGCGGGCACCATAGAATTATTTTAATTTAGATTTTTTAATAGATTTCATGTAACAAATTTACTTACATTTTTTTACAGCCTCTTAATCATGATCTGATAATAACTTTCGTACAATTTTTTTATACAGTTCACAGTTTTCTGGAAAATCATTGGCAAAAGATCATCTTTACATATACATAAGACATTCGAACACAGGTAAAATCATCTAATTTAGCACGTTATCACACCCTGTATTCAATTATGAATTACATGTATATTTTACATGATGTTCAATTTGCATGTTTCAATTTAAATGTTGCACACACTGGTCGATCTGTTTGTTACCTTTAAGTTCTTTTTTTATGATTTTTGTAAGTCATGTATGTCTTGCATTGTTAAGTCGTAATCGTTATTTGTTTATTGTAGCCCCTGAGGCAGCCCCCTAGTGGGGGGTCGAAACTCGGCCTGAGTCGGGCATTTTTACATTGGACATACAAGTCTCCTAATAAAGCATCTTAACGGACATTTCCTGGCATCTATTGTGTGTGTTGCCTCCAGGCTTTTTTAGATCGCCTTCCTCCTTGTTTTATCAACCTAAGATGGAGGCAGTCCAGGGTGGCATTATTTATCCAGGAAAGTCAGGTCGTGCTGGAGAGCAGTTCAAAAGTTAACCAGATAGGTTTATCCGGCTATATTCAGAGGAACACCTAATCAGCAGCAATCTGCTGAATATCTGTGACAATTTATATGGCTAATCTGCTGAATATTGATATCAATACAGATAAATGAGCCCTGACCAACGTGCCGCAAATGTGAGGTAGAGAGCAGCTCTGCCGCACATGCGCGAAGCAGAGAGCTCTGAGTGACGTGCCGTGCATCTCTCTCCATGGAGACGAGAACCAGCGCGGCATTTGCGGCACGTCGGTTAGGGCTCAACTGGCACGAGTTCTGCAAGCGGAGAGTTTCGAGGCGGGGGGGGGTGAATGGGAAGGTGCGCGAACACTGGAGAGGAGAGACGAATGCAGAGAGAGAATCGAATGGCAACGGCCATCGACGGAAGCCTCGCCAACCCTCTGGGCTGCCTCTCACCTCTGGCTGGAAGCTTCAGCTGCTCTCACGTGTGAATGGGCTTGCAGGAACCAGGGAGTGGAGGAGGGCTGAGGGACAGGGAAGGGGTCGTGGATGAGGAGAGAGGGGAAGGACAGGGAAGAGGAGAGAGGGGAAGGACAGGGAAGAGGAGAGGGGATGGAAGGCAAAGGGAAGAGAAAATGAGTAAGTGGGAAGGGTAAGAAGTTGTGGAGAAGAGAAAAAGGGAGTGGAGGAGGGCTGAGGGAAAGGGAAGGGGTTGTGGATGAGGTAAGAGGGTAAGGAAAGGGAAGATGAGAGGGGAAAGAAAGGGAAGATGAGAGGGGATGGAAGGAAAAGGGAAGAGGATATGAGTAAGTGGGAAGGGAAAGAAGTTCTGGAGAAGAGAAAAAGAGGGAGTGGAGGAGGGCTGAGGGAGAGGGAAGGGGTTGTGGATGAGGTAAGAGGGGAAGGAAAGGGAAGATGAGAGGGGAAAGAAAGGGAAGATGAGAGGGGATGGAAGGAAAAGGGAAGAGGATATGAGGGAGTAAGAGGGAAGGGTAAGAAGTTGTGGAGAAGAGAGCAGGTCTGATCGACGGAATCTCGCCCGTTTGAATGGACTTGCAAGAAAAAGTGGTGAGTGGAGGAAGGGGGGTGAGTGACCGAGGGGAAGGAGGATGAGTGACCAAGGTGAATGAGTGAGGGGAAGGGGGAGTGAGGGAAAAGAAGTGTAGAAGAGTGACATTCTCGAGTCACAAAGTAATGACTGAGGAGGGAAGGGGAGGGAGTGAGAATGAGGGAAGGGGGTTTCAGTGAGGGGAGGGAGGCAGTGGGAGAAAGAGGGTTAGTAAAACTGAGGGAAGGGAGTTTGAGTGGGGGCAGGGGAGGGAAGGGAGGTGAGTGGAGGAAGGGGGGTGAGTGACCGAGGGGGAGGAGAATGAGTGACTGAGGTGAATGAGCAAGGGGAAGCTGGCGTGAGGGAGAAGAAGCATAGAAGAGTGCCATGTCCGAAAATGAACCGAAAAAATACAATTTTAATTTGCCCGTTTTGACGGGCTTAACAGCTTGTCTATATCTTAAAGAAGAAACTATCTGTTGTAATATTACAGAACAGAAGCGTTTTCAAAATGTCAAAGAATGATTCTTTTAATAGAGATCCAAAGAAGGAGAAATTTTATCTTCATTGTTAATTTCCTTTCTTTGAGACCTGCTAGACAAATTCAGACAAGCGAATAAACTTTGCCTTCTAGCTAATGGAGACAAAGGACACACCTTTTTCCCGTGATCTCATCACTCGTCATAAGGAAGGTGTAGTCCAGGCACTTACCAGTAACCTTCTGTCAAAGCAGTACAGCAATCCGCCCCCCCCCACTCCAATTATATGTAAATTGACATGGAGGTGTGGGAAAATAAAAGCAGTCCTTAAAGAGGGATGGAGAGATGAGGTGGCAACTGGAAGGATGATACAGAGGAATCTTTATGCCTCCCTAAAGAAACCTGGCCTGGCAGACAAAAGTAGAGGGATAGTTTGTAAGCTGCTGAGTTCCTGGATGGGTCCTAGAATGGGCTAAAAGGGCTCAAAGAAAATAAATTAACAGGTAAGATTCACTTTTTTCCTTCCTTACAATCCTGCTAGACTAGTTCAAACAAGTGGGAAGTACCCAAGCCAAACTAGTCTGGGTGGGAAGAAAACAAGACTGATTTGAAAAAGTCCGCTCTGAATGCAGTGTTTACCCTAGGCTTGCATATCCAAACTGTAATGTTTACCAAAAGAAGGCCTTACAGATATCCTCTGGAGCCACAGCAAAGGATTACACCTGGACCTTTGTGGAATGAGCAAGTATGCTGAATCAATTGCCTGCTTAATCCATCTGTCCAGGGCTTGGAAACTACTATGCCCTTTCGAGGGCTGTCAAACAGTACAAATAATCTGTCCATTTTCCGAAAGGAATTCATCACCTTCAGATATCAGAGAAGCATATAATGGACATCTAAGAGATAGAAGCTGCTATTATTCGTTTCCCTGAAAGATTTGAAACAAGG
Organism: Rhinatrema bivittatum; assembly: GCF_901001135.1. NCBI lineage: Eukaryota > Metazoa > Chordata > Amphibia > Gymnophiona > Rhinatrematidae > Rhinatrema > Rhinatrema bivittatum. Next base: position 755,818,930 of record NC_042616.1, read on the forward strand.
GACTGATTCAAATGAAAAGGCGACATTACCTTTGGTAAAAAGGACAGAACTTGACAAAAGGTAACTGATTCAGCAAAGAAACCCAGGCAGGGGACCTTGCAAAATAGAGCCAGCAACTCCAAAATACATCTGGAGGAACAGATGGCTACCAGAAAAATAGTTTCAAGGATAGATCCTTTAGAGAAGAGAGAACTCACAGACCAAATTAAGGTCCCATTGAGGAACCAAGGGCCTGCACTCTTAGTACTCTTCACCCTCTCTCCAACCTTTGACACCATTGACCACCAGATCCCGATCTTCTGCCTAACAGACTTGGGCATTTCGGGCCCGGCACTAAAATGGCTTCAATCCTTCTTCCAAGACCGCACCTAGATCATCTCTCTGGGGCAAGTATCCTCATACCCCTGGCCCTTTCCTGTATGGAGTCCCTTAAGGGCTCCATTCTCTTCCCTACTCTCTTTAATACATACATGATCCAACTCTGTAAACTGCTCAAAATGCCAACATTCTCTACCACACATACACTGATGACATCCAGCTATTGCCCCTGGGCCCAATTCCAAACAGGCAATCTCTGAACTCAACGCTGGCCTATAGTGAAAGTCTCAAACTGGTTGTTCCACAATAAAATTAAATTGAGCCCCCCCCCCCCAAAAAAAAAGAGAGGTCCTGTGGATTGGAAACAGGATCACACCTCCATCCATTTGAGGATGACCCTAGATGGGACTTTCCTCCCATTCTCTCACCAGGTTAGAAGCCTGGGTTTCCTCCTGGACTCCAAACTTACCACTGATGCCCAAATTTGGTCAGTAACCAAAGCCTTTTTCCAGTTACATCAACTGCGTCACCTTCATCCTTTCTTCGATGACCATGAATTTGAAAAAGTGATCCAGGTCTCTGCTAATTCCCACCTGGTCTATTGCAATGTTCTTTCCATCAGACTACTCAAGAAACAACAGCTCATTCAAAATGCAGCTGTTTGAACTATACTAAAGGCCAGAAAATGACCACATCACCCCCCTCCTGAGATCCCTACACTGGCTCCCTTCACATTGCCATGCCCAAGCCCATCTCCCCTCTTCTTCCCTTCTCTATTTTTTGGATAACATGGTCATTCTTCTGGTTCCTTCAGCCAATAATCTAGGAGTCATTTTCTACCCCTTTCTCTCCTGCTCTACGCATATCCAAAACTCTGCTAAAACATGCCATTTCATTCTCTATACCATCACCAAAATCTGTCCCTTCCTTTCTGAACATACTACCAGAACCATCTCCTTCTGCTTAGACTATTGTAACCTGCTCCTCGGGGGTCTCCCAGGAAGCCATCTCTCTCCACTACAATCTATCCTAAATTGAGCTGCATGAATTATTTTTCGCCAAAGTCACTACACTCACATAATCCCTCTTCTGAAGTCACTGCATTGGCTCCCTATCCACTCCCGCATTCAGTTCAAAGTTCACCTTTTATTTATTTATTTTTTATTTATTTATTTCTTTTGTATACCGACATTCGATCGAGATATCACATCGGTTTCCAGATAACTAAAGGAATAGGGTGATAACAGCCCTATTTTACATTATAACATGGTATTAAATAGATATAAGAATATTTTACATTATAACATGGTAATAAATATAACAAGAATATTTTACATTATAACATGGTAATAAATATAACAAGAATATTTTACATTATAACATGGTAATAAATATAACAAGTTGTAACAGAACTAACAGGAGTGCCTTCACTTTGCAGCACCTCACTACCTCTCTCTCTCTTACCTCTTGCTACATCCCCTACTCATACACTCCGCTCATCAGACAAATCATTTCTATCTGTGCCTTTCTCCTCTACCGCCAATTCCCAACTCCGTGCTTTCCTCCTGGCTGCGCCATGTGTTTGGAATATTCTTCCTGAATTGGTGCGTCATGCTCCCTCTCTCACCAGGTTTAAATCTCATCTAAAGATCCAACATTTTGAGGCCACTTTTAAATTTTAGGTCTGATTGTCTGCTTTTGGCCTCATTAACTAATTTTCTTTTTCTGTTTCTTTTCTAACCATTGCTTACTTTATAAAATGCCAAAAGTCTCTTGTCCTGTGTTTGTCTTATTATATTGTAAGCTCTACCGAGCAGGGACTGTCTTTTTTTTTTTTTGGTGCATTTGGTGCGTATGTCGTGTAATGCTACAGAAATGTTTAGAAGTAGTAGTAGTTCAAAACCCTGGTCCTCACATTCAAGGCCTTCAAAGATCTAGCACCTTTATACCTATATAACTGTCTCTTCCCCTATACACCCAACCGCCCCCTCTGCAGTCACTACTCCAAGAGTGCCTGGTTGTGCCAACCCCCAGAAAACTTAAACTCATAACCACTAGGAAAAGAACTTTTACAGGTTCAGCCCTCACCCTCTGGAACTCACTTCCATGTGAAATCAGACATGCCCCTGATCTGCTCATATTCAGGAAAACCCTGAAAACCTGCTTGTTTATAAAAGCCTATGGCTTGCAGCCACCCTGTCAAACTCCTGAAGAGAATACTGTTCCCTTACCACCCCCCCCCCCCCCCCCAGAATCCATAAAATTCCGCAAGCCGATAGCAACACAAAGTGGGAAGGCTTCTATCGGATTTTAACTATATACTATAAACTGCTTCCCTAAGTTTGGTTATTGATCTGTATATTGTAACCCACTGTTAATTGTTTTCTGTTATTTATTCATTTAGACATTTTATATACAGTCGTTCCATGTAAAAGTTCACAATGGTTTCCAAAAGTAACATTCATAGTTACAAGTAATAACGGGTAATGTGGGTAATTTTCATAGATAGGCACTGACATCTATCAATCGAATTGTTCCGATACTTTTTGAAGACATGGCCAAGGGGTAAAGAAAGTTAAGATAGAATAAAATTAAAACAATATGACGGATTTCACTTTTTAGTTATTATGTTGAATCGATACTTTCATTCTCTTTGTGCTTCAGTTAGTATCTTTTGACCTTCTTGTTATTGTTTCTTTCTACATTCAGGTTTTAAAGTTAGGTTATATGAATTTTTGAATAGCCATGTTTTTAGCTCACATGTTAATCTCTTTCTGTCTGGTATTAACCATAGCATCTCAGGTAGGGAGTTCCATAGCTTTGGACCTGCTATAGAACCCACACGATCTCATGTGCTCCATATTGTGGGAACAGTCACTTGTTACCTGCTATAAATCCTGTTGTTTATAGATCGGTTCCTGTCTTATGTAGATCAGTTCTTGTTTATTGTCTATTGTACCTGAAGACTGGAGAGTTGCCAATGTAACCCCAATATTTTAAAAGGGCTCAAGGGACGATCCTGGAAAGTATAGACCAGTGAGCCTGACTTCAGTGCCAGGAAAAATAGTGGAAACTATTCTAAAGATCAAAATCATAGAGCACATAGAAAGACATGGTTTAATGGAACACAGTCAACATGGATTTACTCATGGATAGTCTTGCCTAACAAATCTGCTTCATATTTTGAAGGGGTTAATAAACATGTGGATAAAGGTGAACCAGTAGATGTAATACATTTGGATTTTCAGAAGGTGTTTGACAAAGTCCCTCATGAGAGGCTTCTAAGAAAACTAAAAAGTCATGGGATAGGAGGCGATGTCCTTTTGTGGATTACAAACTGGCTAAAAGACAGGAAACAGAGAGTAGGATTAAATGGTCAATTTTCTCAGTGGAAGGGTGTGGGCAGTGGAGTGCCTCAGGGATCTGTATTGGGACCCGTACTTTTCAATATATTTATAAATGATCTGGAATGAAATACGACAAATGAGGTAATCAAATTTGCAGATGATACTAAATTGTTCAGAGTAGTTAAATCACAAGCAGATTGTGATAAATTGCAGGAAGACCTTCTGAGACTGGAAAATTGGGCATCCAAATGGCAGATGAAATTTAATGTGGATAAGTGCAAGGTGATGCACATAGGGAAAAATAACCCATGCTATAGTTACAAAATGTTAGGTTCCATATTAGGTGCTACCACCCAAGAAAGAGATGTAGGCATCATAGTGGATAACACATTGAAATCATCGGTTCAGTGTGCCTGGGCAGTCCGAAAAGCAAACAGTATGTTGGGAATTATTAGAAAGGGAATGGTGAATAAAACGGAAAATGTCATAATGCCTCTGTATCGCTCCATGGTGAGACCGCACCTTGAATACTGTGTACAATTCTGGTCGCCGCATCTCAAAAAAGATATAATTGCGATGGAGAAGGTACAGAGAAGGGCTACCAAAATGATAAGGGGAATGGAACAACTCCCCTATGAGGAAAGACTAAAGAGGTTAGGACTTTCCAGCTTGGAGAAGAGACGGCTGAGGGGGGATATGATAGAGGTGTTTAAAATCATGAGAGGTCTAGAATGGGTAGAGGTGAATCGGTTATTTACTCTTTTGGATAATAGAAAGACCAGGGGGCACTCCATGAAGTTAGCATGGGGCACATTTAAAAACTAATTGGAGAAAGTTCTTTTTCACTCAACGCACAATTAAACTCTGGAATTTGTTGCCAGAGGATGTGCTTAGTGCAGTTAGTGTAGCTGTGTTTAAAAACGGATTGGTTAAGTTCTTGGAGGAGAAGTCCATTACTGCTGTTAATTAAGTTGATTTAGAAAATAGCCACTGCTATTACTAGTAACAGTAGCATGGAATAGGCTTAGTTTTTGGGTACTTGTCAGGTACTTATGGCCTGGATTGGCCACTGTTGGAAACAGGATGCTGGGCTTGATGGACCATTGGTCTGACCCAGTATAGGCATGTTCTTATGTTCTTATTGTAATTAAGTTCCCTGTCACATGCTTTGAATACTCATGGTAGAAAAGCATGATTATAAATAAATAATAATGATGATGAAAGGGGGCCGAATAGAAATGTGGATGTGATGCTTGTGGAGCACCCTGTAACCTGACTTCTAAAGCAAGAAATAACTGCAACATGAACCTTAAAAAAAATTAAGTGCCAGATCCTTATCTAGGTTTCTCTGAAGAAAGCCCAAAATAGTGGCCACATCAGCACTCCAGGAATATTGACGCCTCTTCACAGAAACTCAAAAAGACGCCATACTTGAACCTATGCCAAGGAGCTTTAGCATGGTTGAGGGAATATTGCTTCATGTGCAAGTGATCCTCTATAATCACAAGACCCTGCAAGAATAGCCCACACTCCTCGAGTAAATGATGAGGGAGCCCAGTCATTAATCTGTCCAAGCCTGCATCTTCTTGGTCAATCCGGAGCCACATAGATTACCGCGGAGGAGTGGTCTTCTAGCCTTTTCAGTATCCTGCCTATGAGAGTTTAGGGCAGGAAGATGTAAAGGGGCTTGTCCCTTGTCTAGGGCAGGATTCTGCTGAAACCTCATTCCTTCTGAAAACAAAGGAACCTGTTGGCCTTGGAATTCCTAAAGGTTGCCATCAGATCCATGAATGTGACATCAGTATTTATATGCACATCTTTGGTTCACGCCCTGAAATGCTCATGCCCCTCCCCTTTTGGAAAACGTTTGAGATGTGCGCACTGTGGGAGATATGTGCGTATCTTGGTGGCTTTTAAAATCTGCGTGAATGAGCCCAAAATCTTCATGCATCCCCTAATTAATGCCTGCATCGGGCTTTTAAAATTCACTTCTAAATGTTTTAGTCAATAAATTGATTAGATCATGCCTAAAATTCATAGAGAACCCACAGACATTACAAAATACCCAGATCACTAAGATCTGTTAAACAGCAGTATTTCACCAAATTTATTCAAGAGTAAAAAAGTGGTGTTATACATCCTGCAAAAGAGCAACTCAACAAAGTTGACTTTTGAGTGTTGCTTTAAAGAAAATAAATGTAGCTACTGAAGTTTTCTTTTTACTTTCATTCTGTAGCTCTTAAGAAATTAACATTAAAGGAAAGAGAGACTCTACCTTTTGTATAATCGACAACTGCTTCCAAAGCTGCTACACGAACATCCACAAAGTGTCCACACTCTGCATATGACTTAAAAACAGTAGAATCACTGGGGACATGCCCATTCTTTTGAAGCACACGAATAGCTCTCAGACAACTAGAAGAAACAAAATCAAATAATTCATTCCATGAGACGTATGTAAAAGTAGACAAGTAGAGAAAGAGAAAATAATAATGACACAAGGAGGGTGCAAAACAAAGAAGTACAATTTCTATCTTCTAATATCTGCCAAATATGAAGAAAACTGCATAAATATGTATTGAATTATGTACATCACTGATGAACCAGTATATTTATTTTTGTCTTCGTATCTGAATTCAAGAAAGCATGGGATAAATACAGGGGATTTCTAAAGAAGTGATGGGAATTATATCCTAAATTAATTGGCTGGATGGGCACACTGGTTGGGTCATATGGTCTTTATCTGCCACCATGTTTCTACGTTTAATGAAGCCTAATTTTTATTATTTTTATAAAAATACTACCCTGAGTAAACTTCATCAGCAAAAAAGGATACATTAGTTTGGTAGATTTGATGACTGACATATTAAAGCATTCCTGTGATTCAGGAATTTACCTAATGAGCTTGGTTTTCCAAAATGTTAGAGGTCTGACTAACCCTAACTCTGCAGATATCACTTCCATGATTTTTTTATAATCAGGACCGCAGAGCTTTATTTTTCATTCTGCAAGAAAATGTATAGCTGGTATTAGCTGATTAATTTCTTAGAGGTGACAAAGTAAATATACACTTATTGATCACACTAGGAGATTTTTTTGAATCTTCTTTTATTTATTCAGGTTAACAAATAAAAACAAACAAACAAACGCTACAAAAAACAAAATATGTAAGGTGATACCTTTTTATTGGATAAACCTCATAAATTTTTTGACTTGATCATACAGGGGCAGATTTTCAAAGGGTTACACGCGTAAGTTATGCGCGTAACCCCGAAAACCTGCTCCTGCGTGCGCCAAGCCTATTTTGCATAGGCTTGGCGATGCGCGCAAGCCCTGTGACACGCGTATGTCCCGGGGCTTTGAAAAAGGGGCGGGAAGGGGTGGGGTTGTGGGCGGTCCCAAGGCCTCCGGCACAGCGGCCGTGCTGGGGGATGGCGCGCCGGCAGCTGGCCGGCACGCACAAGTTACGCTTGCCAGAGGCAGGTGTAAAACCTGAAATAAAGGTAGGGGGGGATTTAGGTCGGGCTTGGGGGTGGGTTAGATAGGGGAAGGGAGGGGAAGGTGGGGGGGGGGAGCAGAAGGAAAGCTCCCTCCGAGGCCGCTCTGATTTCAGAGCGGCCTCGGAGGGAACGGGGAAAGCCATCAGGGCTCCCCTAGGGCTCGCTCGCGCAAGTGTGTGCGCAAGTGCGCGTGCGTGTGCCAACCCCGGATTTTATAACATGTGTGCGGCTGCGCGCGCATGTTATAAAATCGGGTGTACATTTGTTTGCGCCGGGTAGCACGCACAAATGTATCCCGCGCATGCAGATTATAAAATCTGCCCCACAATATAATGGTATCACCTTATATATTTTTTGTTTTTAATTGTAAACTTTGATTTTGGTGCATTCATATGGACGAACTATATTAAGGTAAGGGATCTAGTGGAAATAGAACAACATTTTTAGAATCACTACTACTACCTAGAATGAAAATTAGCTGTGCAACAGACCAAAATCAAGCTTTATCATAGCCATAATTCCACAGATGATCCACCTGCTAATCAGCAGATTGGAGCCAATACAGGACTAGAACAAGTTGATTTCTTCTTGTGCCAAAAATTTACTTGTATCCTAATTGCTTACACCAAAAATATCATGCTATCTTGGTTGCACTACTCCAGCAAGCTTAATGATCATCTTTCTTACAATACAAAATTTACATCTCTATAGAGACTTGAAAAAAATACCCTTTCCTCTTGAGCTGAAACATATTCCGCTACAAATGTACTCAAGATTTTGTATAATTCTAAGGATGCACTAAATGTTATAGCTCTAGCAAAAAATAAATAAATAAATAAAAGAAGATTCAACAAATCTCCTAGTGTGATCAATAAGTATATATTTACTTTGTCATCTCTAAGAAATTAATCAGCTCTTACCAGCTATACATTTTCTTGCAGAATGAGAAAAAAAGCTCTACGGTCCTGATTATAAAAAATCATGGAAGGGATATCTGCAGAGTTTGTTAGGGTTAGTCAGACCTCTAACATTTTGGAAAACCAAGCTCATTAGGTAAATTCCTGAATCACAGGAATGCTGATAACAAGTGGTACAAAATAGCAATCATATCACAGGCTTTATAAGTCATAGTATTAATTATCTTTTGTTTTTATTTTTAATATTTTTATTTTATCATTGTTTATGATTTTTTAAGTTTGTATCATTGCTTTTATTAATTTTAAGTTTGTATTTTAATACTATGTTAATTTGTATGCCGTTGAGTACCCAGGATTGAGTGGGTTATAAATATGGAAGTAATTAATTAATTAAAAATAAACACAAGGTTTTCTTTCATTTAGTCATTTGAAATGATCTTAGTTTCCTCTAGATTATATTATAAATACATATTTTCATACAGGCCGATTCAGTACGGTGTGCTCAGACCGAGCGCACCATTAGTCCCCGTTTGGACGCGCGTTTTCCACACGCTATTATTACCCCTTATACAGTAAGGGGTAATAGCACGTGAAAAACGCACGTGAAAAACACACGTCCAACCCCCCCTCCCCCCCGAAACTAATAGCACCCTCAACATGAAAATGCATGTTGATGAGCCTATTAGTTAGTCCCGTGCGATACATAAAGTAAAATGTGCAGCCAAGCTGCACATTTTACTCTCAGAAATTAATGCCTGCCCAAAGGCAGGAGTTAATTTCGGCCGGCACCAGGAAAGTGTACAGAAAAGCAGAAAAAAGGCCCCAAAAATTAAAAAAAAATAAAAATAAAAATCTGCCCGCGGCCCATGGGTTGGAAAACAGACGCTCAATTTTGCCGGCGTCCCTTTTCCGAACCCGTGGCTGTCAGTGGGTTTGACAACCCACTGACAGCATCGGCTGTCAAACCCACTGTCAGCCGCCACTTCTGCCAATAAGGAGGCGCTAGGGATGCGCTAGTATCCCTAGCACCTCCTTTTTACCACAGGCCCTCATTTGATTACAGAATCGCGCGCCCAGGAGAGTGGCCTGGGCGAGCATCGGGAGAGTGGGTGCGCGCCTCGGAGCGCCGGCTCTCCCACGCATTTTACTGAATCGGGCCGATAATAAGGTGAAGCAAAATCAAGAAAGCAGATAAGTATAAAGGCCCATGTGACTTTACCTCATCAAAACAACTGCTGATTAAGTCACTTGCAAATCTGTTTTATCATTCAATAGAAAAGTACATTTCAAACCACTAGACAGAAGAAATGCTGCCTTCAAAATGAGACAACTGATGCCCACACATCTCATGCAAAATTTATGCCACAAAACATGTTATGCAAAAAAAATCTAATTAGCCAACCCTTCCTTTTCTAGTTTAACAAGGTGCTTCAATGGAACAGACCTACACCAGTATAAATGCAATGAATTGGTCCCATATTAAAACACATAAAACAGAAGAAAAACAGTTTAACAGCAAAGCAAATGTTGGGCCTGGCATGTTTTGTCCTATAACATAGAATAAAACACTTGAGGGTTTGTGGGTTGTGCTATAATGACCACAACTCTGGTGGCCCAAGCCCACACCCTGCAGGGTTCCCACATTAGAAAGCAGAATAAATCTGTGGTATTCACAACAAATGCATGAAAAAAGCTTTGATCACATTTAGGAAATTTGATTCAGTGGAAGTAGCAGACATTTCAAGCAGAACCACTTGTTATGATTTATTTCTAAGGGATAGAAAAAGCTAAATAACAGACTTTTGGGATTTCCTCTACATTCAAAGAGTAAAACTCATATGATTAATGGTATCCGCCTTTAATGTTTAGTTTGGTAATTCTATGATTTTGAATGTAGAAGTATATTGCTCTAGTAATTTATTTCTAAGATTTAATCTTCAAAGTGTGTATCAATATATTTATACCATGTATAAGTACTTAAAAGTACAGCTCTGAATCTAAATGGCAGTGCTACAACAGGCCATCTGTGATTTACAATGCCGAATCAGCTGCTTTTAGTGACATCATACAGGCACTCTTGCAAGCTACAGCCAATTCAAAATGCACAGAAAGAATTTTTAGAGCAATCTACTCTGCTCAGCTAAAGTATGCACCAGCTTCCACTGTACGTATATTTTTAGCTGCATTGAGGGCAGACTAGGGAAACAACGCAAAACTATTTGATTCTAGATGTGTTTATGATTAATATTATGCTGTTTTTGTTACACAATTGTTTTATTAGATATTCATGTGCTGGTTTCTGTTTCATTTTGTATTGACGTAGTTTACTCTGAACTGATATATTTTTGGTTTATACACCACTTTGGTTAAATTATATTCATAAATACAATCTATAAATGTTTAAATTAAGGGATAGATATTTAAACACAGCCAGTTAACTAAGGCCTGGATTTATCAAAATGCACTAAATATCGCATGTGATAGAAAAGGGGGCATGTTTTATGGTAATAGGCAGTTTATTGCAATTTGCGTTAATACCTATGCGAAGTGCTAAGTTACCGCAAATTGTGATAACTTTTTCACACTTTGAGATAAGTGCCAGAATTGTGGTGTTTCCTACATACAACCACTGGGGGGACCATGTTTACTATCAGGGAGAGGGAGAGTGAGAGAGAGAGAGAGACACTAGCCATAATGCCCTAACACTAGATAGGTATTTATATCTCTATGGGAGGCCCACCTAGTAACTCGAGGTGAGGTTTAGGTATTAGTGTAGGGGTTAGGGGCCACTTTGACATTCAAAGTGAGACGTACGAACAGATCAGTGCTCTCTTGTGAAGATTTGATGAGTGAGTGAGTAAACTCACTCAAAGATGAGATTTGTGCAATGTTCTCTCAACCAAGCTTGATGTTACCCAGGTAGAGAGTCCATCAAGCTAAGTTGAGAGAACACTGCACAAATCTCATCTTTGAGTGAGTTTCCTCACTCCGAAGGTCATCAAACCTTCACAAAAGAGCACTGTTCTGTTCGTACGTCTTACTTTGAATGTCAAAGTGGCCCCTAATCCCTACACTAATACCTAAACCTCACCTCGAGTTACTAGGTGGGCCTCCCATGGAGATATTTATTTATTTACGAGTTTTAATATACCGATGCTCATGAAAATCATATCTCGTCGGTTTACATATAACTGTAGTTGGAAGTACAATAAACAAGGGGACTTTAACCTGGTCACAAACAAGGATAGAGGTGGAGAAAGAGTAATAACAATAATAACATTAAGGTAACAGCAACGATAACTGTGTTAAATAATGTGGTGAAGTGTAAAGAGTCTTATGGCGTGCTTCAGTTCTTCAGGGAAACGCTTGGCTGAAGAGCCAAGTCTTAAGCTTTTTCTTGAATGTCTTTTGGCAGGTTTCTAGGCGCAGATCAGGTGGTAGAGAATTCCATTGTGTGGGCCCGGCTGTGGAGAGGGCGCGTTTTCTGAGTGCAGTTTTGGCAGGAGGAGCATGGAGTGTGCCTTAGTGTGCTGATCTTATAGGTCTGGCAGACCTGTGAAGTCGAAGCGGGAAGATATCCAGTGGGGTTTGCATGTGGATAGACTTATGTATCAGCATTAGAGCTTTGTGAATGATTCTGAATTTGACAGGGAGCCAGTGTAAGCTCTTTAGAACCGGAGAAATATGTTCATTTCTTTTGGTATTCGTCAGAATCCTTGCGGTAGAGTTCTGCAGCATCTGTAAGGGTTTTGTGGTGGAAGCAGGAAGGCCGAGTAGGAGAGAATTGCAGTAGTCGATTTTAAAATACAAACTTCCGAGCGGAAGTCATGAGTGTGCAGGAGGGGTTTAAGCTTTTTTAGAATTTGCAGTTTATAGAAACCTTCCTTTGTTTTATTGTTGATAAATGTTTTGAGATTTAGCCTGTTGTCGAGCGTGACTCCGAGGTCCCTCACATGTGTGATGGAAGTCGAGTTAGCAGCCAGTAGGTTGCTGAGGGCCAAATTATTATCATTCTGCGAGATGAGTAAGAGTTCAGTTTTAGAAGTATTAAGAACTAAGTTTAGGCTGGATAATAGGAGGTTGATGGAATGTAGGCAACTGTTCCAGAAGTCGAGGGTTTTTGTCAGAGATTCGGTGACTGGAATAAGAATCTGGACATCATCCGCGTAGATAAAGTGAGTAACTTTTAGATTTGAGAGAAGCTGGCAGAGGGGGAGGAGATAGATATTGAACAGTGTAGGGGAAAGCGATGACCCTTGTGGAACTCCAAGTGATGAGCTGATAGGTTGAGATTCCTTGTTATTTGTTCTGACCTTGAATTTCCTGTTGCAGAGGAAGGACTTAAACCAGTTGATATAAATACATATCTAGTGTTAGGGCATTATGGCTAGTCTCTTTCTCTCTCCCTCCCTCCCTCTCCCCCTCCAGGAGCTTCAAAACTACTAAAACCGGCATTTGAGAACACATCACAAAAAGTGATAAAGCCTTAACGCAACCTATAGCACGGCTTAATACTACTGAAAAATGTGTAGCTAAAATCGGCATTAAAGCCGTGCAATAGGGCTTCACAAAACGGTAAACCCAGCCCACTCCGCCCCTAACGCCTCTTTTTCTGATTTGCATTGCACCATACGTTATGGTGCTATCGCATGCGTTAAAGGCGTTTTTGCATACTTTAATGGCGCTTTTCGCATGCGATAAGCCCTTAACACATGCGAAAACGCCTTATAGCATTTTGATAAATGACCCTATAAGTTAGCCAGATAAGACTTATCCAGCTAATTAGCATGGCATATTCAGCAGCACAGTTATGCTGCTGAATATCCCCGAATAAATCGCTAGTTGGCCTAATAAGTCTTATCTGTGTAACTTTCAACCTGCTACTGAGCAGCTCTAACTTAGCTGGTTTGAATATTATTACTTATCTATCTAAGAGGGTCATTTATCAAATCGAGTTATGGCGTTATCAAGGGTGTTAGGGCCCTAATGCCCGCGATAATGGCATAACGCATGTGATAAATAAAGCATTGGAAGATGTGTATGCAAATTTTAAAATTTTCCCCAACTGGGCGGAGTTAATTAAAATGAGGGGTGCTTAGCGTTGCGTGTGATAGCGTAATGCACACTATTGCAGGTTTTAACGCCTGAAATAACTATATCTTTTTTCCTGGCATTATGCCTGCAATAGCTATGCGTTACTGCTGAAATGGGATTTGCCATAAATATCCCAAATCCCATTTCGGGCAGGGAGATGGGAGAGAGCGAGAAAGAAAGTGCCTCTGGGGAGGCACACATATTAGTCAACTTTTTATACCACTGTAAGAGGGGCCATTCTGAACTCAGGGTGAGGTTTTGGTGGTGGCCTACGTTTTTTTTTTGGGGGGCGGGGGGCAGTTTTACATGCACGGTCAGAGGTACGAACAGCACAGTAAACATCAGTGAAGATATTATGTTCATGCTGAGAGTGAATACTCCTGATGGGTAATGAAATTTAGTCATCAGTCCAGACTTCCCTAACTATGATATGGTCTGACTCCTTAAATTGTGGAGGAGAGCATACTGCCCCTTTCCCAAGGCTGGGGCATCAAACAAAGACTTCCAGCTGAAATATGCTTCCAGGGAACTAAAATTCCCCAAGAAATTGCTAAGAAACATTTATTTATTTATTTAGACATTTTATATACTGTTGTTCCATGAGAAGATCACAAAGGTTTACAAAGTGACATTCATAGTTATAACTCAACAAACAGACCAACAAAGATTGGTTACAGGGGTGGTATTCATAGGCGGCCATTAATATCTATCAAGTTAAATGTTCTAGTACATATTAAAATTGATCTAGTACATATGGCAAAGAGTACAGATAATTAAAACAAAATGATAGTTTTCACATCTTAGTCAGTGGGTTGTTTTGAGAATCTCACATTCTCTCGTTTGATTTATTCTTCATGATTCAATTATTGTCTTTTGTCCTAGTCTTTGTGGTTCTGTATATTCTGATGTTTTTAAGTTAAATTATATGCTTTTTTGAATAGCCATGTTTTTAATTTACATTTAAATCTCTTTCTATCTGGCAAAATATGTAACGTCTCAGGGAGAGAATACCAGAGCTTTGGACCTGCTAGGAAAACACTCAATATCTTATTTGCGTCAGATTTGTGCTCCGTATTGTGGGAATAGTCTGTCGTCTTTTATTTTGAGATCTTAATGTTCGCTGAGGATTGTAAGGTTGTAGTGTCACTCCTAATAAGCTGGAGTTATTGAAATGTATGGTGTTGAAAATTAACAATAATATTTTATAGCAGATTCTTGAGTGTACTGGTAACCAATGTAGTGACATCAGCGAGGGTGTCATGTGATCATATTTCCTGGTTCCTAATAATATTTATGCTGCAGCATTTTGTAATACTTGTAGTGGTTTTAAGTAGCTTGCTGGAAGACCTAGTAGTAAGGAGTTACAGTAGTCAAGGTGTGAGAAGATTAGAGTTTGCAATACAGTACGGAAGTCCTCAAAAGTTAATAATGGTTTCAACCGATGTAGAATACGCAACTCGGCGTAACCTTTATTAATTCAGTTATGTGCATTTTCATTGTGAAGTTCTCATCTAGCTGTATACCCAAATCCCATAATTGATTTGAGGGATTAATTTGAAAATTACCCAGGTCTAGGGCAAGTGGTTTAACTATCGATGAGTTTCTACTTAGCCAAATGATTTCAGAAACATGTGAGAGCCAAAGGTCCTACTAAAGTGGTGAAGGGAAGGGGGTGTGATAGAATAGAGAGCACTATGCACTTGCCCACATGTATTAGGAAAGGGAATGGGGGGGGTGGGGGTGTGTTTCTATTTGTTTAACCCAGCAGTTTCCTGCTGCTTGTTTGGCCTTCCAGCTCAAATAGAATCAGGGGCAGATCTGGTGCCATAAACCTTGCATTTGCAACTGGGGAATTTTTGCTGCTATTTTATATCCCCTCCTACCTTACTTTAGCCTGGTCAATGCAGCAACAGTCCTCGGGCAGGGGCCTGCAATTATGGGCCCTAAATCCAACCACTGAGCATCGCCATTGGTGCAATGACTATGACTCCATCCTCCCCCACCCACCTCCCCCAGTGGCTATGAACACTACCTGTGTAGTGTCCCTAGCTCTGGCCAACCCAGGGAGCATAACACCTGAGTCAGCAATCAAACTCAGATCCCTCCACATGACACTGCCACTGAACTGGCCAGAATGGAAGTTTCTGAGGCTTCTCCCACCCTCAACATACACATTTTCCTAACACTTCAGATTGGGGGGGGGGGGGGGGGGGGTGAGACAGAAACATGAAGCACACAAAAGAATACAAAACAGTAGCTGCAGAGGTTGAGGAGCTGGCAGAGAGCTGCTCCTGCTCAGTTGCATTTCTCAGAGGAATACACCCGAAGTAGGACGCACCTGCCTCACAGTTTGCTCAGCACAGCAGTAGTATGAGTCACCAGGAGCAGCAAGAGAGCCAGCAAAATAAATCAAAAGTTAAAAAGAAAAAAGTAACAACAAATGCTCTAAAGGAATACAGAAAGGATGAAATGAGTCTGCCCAGTAGATTGGCACTGGGGAAGAAGGGAGAAAAGAAAAAAGGAACTTCAACATTCTTAACTGCTGCCTGTCTCATCCCAGCAAATGGCAGTAGCATAGCCTGGAAGAAGACACAGCAGAGTAATAGTTATCTTTTCCTATTTATTTAAGTGTAATTTGTGGAAAGGGAAAGAGGTGCTCCACCCAGTCCGCCCATCAAGGCACATGCAGCAGGGAGAAGCCCATAATCCCTGCTCCCTCTGTTGGGATTCCAAGAGCAGCTTTCCACATTGTAACCAGTCAGAAACTAATAAAACAAAGTCTACACATGCCAAGGTCTGAGCTCTTACTCAGTTTTACAAGCTTATTGAAAATCCAAGATAAATGGCTACTAGGAGCCTCTCGAGTTCACAGTCCCAGAGCAGATAGCTGCAACATGAAAAAAAAAAGGTGAAATCAACTGCTCTTTCCTCGGAGTTCTACAAAGTCCCATGTAACTAGGGCTGTGAACACTACCTCCGCAGCATCTGCAGCCTTGGCTGACCCGGGGAGTGAAAGACTCGGTCTGGGATATCGAACCACATGGTAATGCACAGCACTTACCAATCACCAGGCGAGCCCAAAGCTTTTGAGTCTATGTTGCTCTGTTTAAAAAATAAAGCCAAAGGAAAAGAGGCAAAAATACTGCAATGGTACCTCAAAAGAATGGTACAAAGAAAGAGTTAATGGATAAATAAAAATAATAAATAATTATATTTATATCCTGAAAAAAAAGCTACTTAAAAATCCACATATATCTGTTAAAAACGGCCTTTATCCATAAAAATAAATCTTGACCAAAAACTCGGCAAGATGTTTCAGCATCATCATGCTTCAAGGGTATATACAGTAATACTTCAGACAAGTAAAATAAATATATATAATTACCTTATTTGCAAACAATGCATTAGACACTCTGAAGATAACTTTAAGCAGGTGTATCCAGCAGGACAGGTTATCTGGCTACATGTAGCCGGATAACTTAAAAACATAACCGGCTATGTTTGAATACAGCTGTTTAGGTTTTTAAGTTATCCGGCCTTCTGTGGCTGGATAACTTGCCATTTATCTGGATATCTTCAAAAGATATCTGGGTAAATAGCACTTTTTGGGGGCGGGGGAAGAACTAAAGGAGCCTATGGCGCGATTTCCTCTCTCTCCCCACCAAACAGTAAAGATGCCCTATTGGGCCTTGCATCCCCCCCCCCCCCCCCACATCTCACAATAATGAAAGTATCCTGGGAATGCTGCGAGCCATCCCCTCCCCACCAACAAAACCCTTCCTCAGATTAAAATCTATGACAGAGGCCTGGCTCTCCCATCGCCCCCTCCACAATGCAAACTAGGAACCCCTCATCCCAACCCCCATCCTGGACCCTTCCCCCAACTTCCCGAGGCGTCTGAAGTCCAGCCTGTTGCAACTGAGAAAGGTCATTTGTACATTCTCTACTCCTGCTATAAAAGTGGCAAAGAGCCCTTTTACATGCTTCTCTGCTCAGACTAAACATAGACTAATCTTGCGTCAGGGAACCACATATGCCACAATCATAGCATTGGCTACCAAGATCCTGATTGCCAGATCCTGAAGAATGGAAGCAAACTAAAAGGAATGCCTTCTCTATCATTCTGGCTTCCAACTAATTGATGGACCACTTGACTCCTTCCAGATTCTAAGCCACCTTGTGCAAAAAATGTAGAGTGTGGGTTAGAAATGTTTTAAAATAAATAAATAAAATTCAATAGAAATGTTTTTAAAAGGCTAACAACTGCCCACCTAGCCTTTGTACTAGAAAGTAGCCTCCCACACCTTTAGTGGAACTAAAGGTGTGGGAGGCTACTACTTGGGGCGGAACTTCTGGACCGCCCCAAGACTCCATCCTTATTTCCCTTCTTAGAGTTCCAAGAGGACTGGGGTCTAGACTACTAACCATATGCCAACCTCCCCGGCTTCCCCCAACTGGAATCCCTAAAGTGGTGCCAAGGTGGAGCTAGTCACTATATCCTCTTAGGCTTGTCTTAGGGCAATCTAGGGACTTTCAATTCCTCTCATGCTTTTACCAGGTTTTCTAAATCTTCTCCAAAAAGAAGATGTCTCTAGATGGAATGTTTGGTCCACCCTGCCTTGGAAATTGAAACTGCTGATCAGTTTCGTAGCCATAGCAAACAACGGGCAGCTACAATGGAAGTCATACTCCTAGCCGAAGCCCAGACCAATTCATCTGAGGCTTCTGCCCATGCTGTTAGTTGAGCTACATCCTCCAGGATCATCGCCCCCACATTCTAAGGAACTTTTTTGAATGTGCTGAGACAAACACAATCCTGTCCTAGAAACAATATTTATTTATTTAGACATTTTATATACCGTCATTCCATGTAAAGATCACAACGGTTTATAATAATGACATTCATAGGTATAAATCAGAAAATAGTGATGGGTTATATAGGAAGTATTCATAAACAGGCATTAACACCTATCGATTGAATTGTTCAAATACATATTAATTGTAAAAATCTCAATAAGTTGTATTGAGATTCTTACAATCTCTCGATAATTTGTTTTTCATGCATCAATTAGTATCTCTTGTCCTTTTTATTGTAGATCTCTACATTCTGATGTTTTAAGTTAGGTTGTATGCATTTTTGAATAGCCATGTTTTCAGTTCACATTTAAATCTCTTTCTATCTGGTATCAAACACAGCATTTCAGGTAAAGAATTTCAAAATTTAGGGCCTGCTACGGAAAACACACGATCTCTTACATGCGTCAGGTGTGTGTACCATATTGTTGAAACAGTCAGTAGTCTTTTATTTTGGGATCTCTATGATGGTGTGTATGGTTGTAATATTACACCTATCATATCTGTGTTACTAGAATGAATGATTTTGAATAATAGTGTTAATACTTTAAAATAGATTCGAGATTGTAATGGCAGCCAGTGTAGTGAAATCAGCGAAGGATAATGTGATTGAATTTCCTGGATCCTAACAAGAGCCTTGCTGAGGCATTTTGTAGTATTTGTAATGGTTTTAAGAGGCATGCGGGAAGACCGAGAAATACAGAGTTACAGTAGTCTACGTTTGAGAAAATTAGAGTTTGCAATTCATTTCTGAAGTCTTCAAAAGTTAATAAAGGTTTCAACTAATGTAATATACACAACTTGGCATAACCTGTATTAATTAATTTGTTGATGTGGTTTTTCATAGTAAGGTATCTAGCTGGATACCTAAATCTCGTACTTGATTTGAGGGAGTAATTTGGAAATTACCTAGGGTATAGAGCCAGTGGTTTAGCTATTGAAGAGTTTCTACTTAACTAGATGATTTCAGTCTTTTTTGGGTTTAATGTTAGTTTAAGTTGCGATAGTTCCTGCTGTATTGCTTTCATATAGGTTGAAAGTGTCGATACTGTATTTTCTACTGATTTGGAGAATGGAATGTAAAACTGTATGTTGTCAGCACACAGGAAGATTGTAATTCCTAAATCCGCCAGTAGTGCACAGCAGGATCATATAAATATTGAATAGGGTTGCCGAGAGCGCTGAGCATTGAGGGACACCTGTATCAATATGGAAAGTATCAGATATGCAAATTGCCCAATTTGACTTGGAATGTTCTATTAGATAAAAAGGAAGAGAACCATTTGAGAAGACTGCCTTCAATTCCAATGTTGTTCAACTGCTGGCACAACAGCGTATGGCCCACAGTATCAAAGGCGGATGTTAAATCGATTAGCACAAGCTGATAGGATTCATCAGCATCAAACCCTTGTAACACAGAGTCTGTTAAAGAGAGGAGAAATGTCTCAGATGAACAATGTTTCCTAATTGATTTGGGAACAGAATATCTTGATCTTCCAAATGATTTACAAGCTGGGATAATACTGCTTTTTCCAAGTATTTTAGATAGAAAAGGCAAATTGGATACCAGTTGATAGTTGTCCCAATAGTCAATTCTTCCAGTTTGATTTTTAGGGATCAGCTTTATCACAGCTTGTTTTAACCCATGTGGTACAATTCCTTCTGAAACAGAATGATTAAGGTTGTGATTGTTGGAGTGATAACACAGTGTACTTGTTTCAAGGAATTGGCTGGGATTGGGTCATATGGGTGAGTAGCAGGCTTAATTTTAGCAATGATTTGACTGATTTCAAGATTAGTTACTCTGTCAAATGTGGACCACTTAACCAGGCCATGTGAAACATCAGGTGTTTTTGTGGGAGAACAGAGAGGGAACTGATTTCTTACCCAATTGATTTTGTCTAAAAAGGATGTGGCATATTCATTGCAAACAGCCTTTGAGACGTTAGTTTCTTGAGATGGAGGATGACAGGTCCTTAATGAAATGTTTAACATCAAAGAGCATTTTAGAATTATTACCCCGTGACTCTTTTTAGCATAGCAATCTTTTTTTTGTTTATGATCTGTTAGAGACAGGAAGCTGATCAAGCAATTGTACACTGGAATATTTTGTTGACAAGATAACAGTTGTACAACAGTTTACATTCAGGTACTGTAGGTATTTCTCTATCCCCAGAGGGCTTACAATCTAGGTTTGTACCTGAGGCAATGGAAGGTAAAGTGACTTGCCCAAGATCACAAGGAGTGACAGCAGGACTCGAACCCTGGTCTCCTGGTTCATAGCCCTCCGCTCTAACCACTAGGATACTCCTCCTGAAGGTAAAAGTACAATTATTATCTATACTTTTATGAGTTGGGATGAGGAAAGTTATTTCCACCTTTATTAATTGGTGGTCAGACAGGGTAAACTAGTGTGAGAAATATTGAATAGACAGTTACCAGAAATGGCAATATTAGATCTAGAATATGTCCGCTTTATAAGTAGCTTTGGAAACAAATTGGGACATCTCAAAGCTTCCATTGTCTCTGGAACGTTTCACAGGCTGTGGTTTTTGGTGCTTTATCTACATGGAGGTTAAAGTCTCCTACAATTAAGGTAAATTCTGGTGATGGGAACACCTTAACGAATAATTTAATCAGTGGTGAGCAATCTTTTTGTAGTGTACCTGGAGGACAACAGACTAGTCCTATGTTTAGCTGAGGAGATTTTAGAATTGACACTTCATAGGGAGGTACTAGCTTAAGTTCTTTTTAAATTATTATTAATAAACCCACACCTTTTTGTTTACATCTAGGAAAATGAAATATCTCATAATTAGGGTGGGAAATTTGGTTTAAGAGAACATTATCTTTGTCATTCAGCCAGGTGTCAGAGATACAAAAAATAGTGGGGTGTAGATCCTCTAGCAGGTCATTGATCAAGGGGATTTTTTTGACAGACACTGAACATTTAATAGAAGTAGAGTAATAATTAAGCAGGAGGAGATAGCGGAAGAGTTAGTACTTATTGTAGGAAAGACCAAGTTTTGCTTCTTTCTTGGGGTACTCCATAGCTCTCCATTGTCTACCCTGTCCTAGCAAAGGCTCAATGAAGCACATCTGATTCATGATTTTCGCAATTATGTTCAGAGTTCAGTGGAATAAAGCATTTCGGGTCTGCATGAACGGGGGCACAAAGGGGCAAGCTCCTTTCTTGTGCTCCTTCGTGTGCCCCTCATGGCGCAAGTGCCTTTGGCATCGCCGCCACGGTGTTCTGGTTGGTGGGTGGGCAGTGGTCGGGCTGTGGGCAGGCAGCTGACATGACGTTGATGACTCCCTCCTCATTACAAGGGGGGGGAGCGGGGAGCTCTCCAGTGTGTCCTCCACCTCGCTGCTGCCGGTTCCGGTTGATGGTGGCTAGCAGAGAAGGCCAGGCAGGCCACACACCCTGTAGGCCCTGTTGTCGCCGTTGCAGTGTTCTTGTTGGTGGGCGGGCCGTTGGCGAATCCCTCCTCGTTCCGGGGGGGGGGGGCAGGGGGAAGACTTCAGTGCTCCGTCTTGCTGCCACGGTGTTAAATTGCACTTAGGGGTGCAGAAATCTACAGGAGTGGTATGTGATAGTTGGTGAAGAGCTGATGTGCAGCAACCTAGTATACTGTGTTCCGTTCTGGAGGCTGGAACTCAAAAAGGACATAGAGAGGCTAGAGGTAGTCCAGAGAAAGGCAAGCAAAATTGTATGGGTGCATCAGAAGTCATAAGCTGAGCCCTGAGGATCTAAATATGTGTACCCGTTCCAATTGAAAGCCCCATAGGTCCATTGGCTGTGCAAGACTTTCACCTCAGGAGTTGTCATCCACATTTCTATCTTCTTCACCAGGCTTAACCAGGCCCTCAGATCACAACATGGGATGCTTGAGTACCATCTGCTGGAGACAGAGAATACTGACAGGTTGAGGTCACCACAGCAGCCTATGCAGGATGATGTCAGCCTGTTAATCTCTGCCTCCATCTGCTGGTGGGAGGCATAACCCATGCATTTGGATTGGTCTGGGTGGATGAAGAGGAACAACTTTAAGAATTATTTTTTGCACTGGCAACCTCTGAAGCCCAGGTCCTTTGGCATCTGGTTCTACAAACTTAACTATTTTTAATCACAACTCACCTCTGCTTGTTTCTTTGTCTTACAGTCTTTGGTGAAATAAATGTCCACAGGATAATTAAATGGATTGACGATTTACCTGGGCAAACTTGCCTATCTGAAAATTTACCTCCTCAGGGTGGGCTTCCACAGCATGCATGCTTTTACCCAGGCTAAAGAGAGGCATTTTTGTAGGTGTATTTAGGTCAGGAGAGTGTAACATTGCATGCAGTTAATATTATCAAACTATCCTCATAAATCGAAGATGCAAAGTATGCAGCCATGCTTTCCCTTTGAAAATTCACTGCGAAATAGGTGGGGTAAAAACTGCTAAATACATTGCAAATAACATATAATTCTATACGCCCTCCCCCCCCCACAAATGAATATGTGCATGTATGAAACATACCTGACTGTTATCGTGTGCCTGTAACTGGGAAGAAGTTTTTCCATATTCAGAAACCGCGTGATTTCCTCAAGAATGAGGCGGACATCTGGATTCAAGTTCTCAAGCGTCCGGATTTCATTGTTAACGCTTACAGCAGGGGTCACAGAGTTTGCTAGGGCATCTATCAATTCTGCACGGTAGTAATTGTCTGAAAACTGAATTCACAGAAGAATTGCTGATGGGGTATGAAACAAACAAGATGGTTAATCTGTTAAAACATTTAAATAAATCTTAAAATATAACCTCATTTTTAAAGAATAAAATAAACCTTTATTGCACAATTGAATTTATAGAAAGTAAATGTGATTTTACAATTGTGTGCAATGAGTTCCTAAGTTAATGTTTCCCAACCAATGTATCTTCAGTCCTGATCAGGTGGGCTATGGAAAAGTCACCATGTGCAGATCCAGGCCAGCACCTGGGCTCCACTCTCAGCATCTTGCAGCAACAAGAGACATCAGTGGTGGCTGTTAAAGTTGTAGGAACTTCTTTCTGAGAACATGTGTAATCATGCATGCCTCTTCCTAGCTACAGCATGAACCCTGGAATGTGGTAATTAATGGAGAGCATTCTGGGCATGGATAGCTGGGATACACTTTCTGCAGCATAAATTGCACACAGCACCTCCTCATCTTGCCTGTCTTTGAGTCCTTCCAGCCTCTGCTTTATCCTCAGGCCAAGTGAAATGGGGAAAGTATGCACTGAGTACTGGATGTGACTAACATTCAGGCCGATACAGTAAGAATCGTGGGAGAGTGGGCGCTCCATGTTGAGCGCCCACTCTCCCAACTCGCACCCAGCTACCTCTCCTGGGCACGCGATTCTTCATTTAAATGAAGGGTCGCACTAATAAGGAGGTGCTAGCACATCCCTAGCGCCTCCTTATTAGCGTAGAGGTGGCTGTCAGTGGGTTCCGACAATTGAGTGTCTGTTTTTCTATTTATTTATTTTAAAATGTTTGAATACCGCTTTTACAATCGGGAGATTAATCAAAACGGTTAACAAAAATAAACCATACATAATCTAGAGATAAAAACTTAAAAATTTAACAGTAAAAACAAATACGGTAATATAAAACATAGTTCAAAAAACATAAAATAAACAAACAAAGATACAAGAATGCTAAACATAGTGCCTTCTAAAAAATGTAATATGAGAGGAGAGTAGTTAAAGATGGATGGGTGTCAGTTGATTAATAGGGAAGAGAAAAACTTGGTTATGGTTGGGTCTGATCAAGGAGTTAAATGCTTTCTGGAATAGGTGAGTTTTTAATGCTTTCTTAAATTGTTGAGATGAAGGTAGGAGACGTAAAGAATCAGGCAAAGAGTTCCACAGGATAGCCTGAATCAGGTCTTCAGATGATGACATAGACCAGCCCAAGGGGCGGGAGATACCGGCAGTGACAAGTGGTAGAATCAAGGGTACTGCCCCGAGGAGTGGGGAAGCACCGACAGTCTCAAGTGTAGAACATAGGCACTACCCTAAGGAGCGGGGAAGCATTGATAGTCTCTGTATAGATCGTAGGCACTGCCCCGAGGAGTGGGGAAGCACTGAGATAGAACTTCCAAGTGGTGAAGGCGTTCTCAGAGGGAGCCGGCAAGATAGGACTTCTGGAAGGCTCAGTGCCAGCCCGAGGAGCAGGAGAGGCTAGGAGACCAAGTCCCTGTAGAGCGAACACGCTGGCCCCTGAGGAGCGGGTACCAGGCAGGGTCCAGAGTCCAGGAAGGTCCGGTAGCATCACTACAGGATCACGGACACAGGAGCTCATAGAGTAGTAATGGAACTTGTTGCCAAGTCGGCTAGCTGAGGGCGAAGGTGGAGCTTAAGAACCCTGATCCAATGACATCAATCAGGGACGCCCCCGAGGTTCCCGCTGAAGAGACTTCAAAAGAGGGCCCGGTGGTGTGCGCGTGCCTAGGAAGGCTCAGAGTTGGCGTGGGTGGCGGCGGCATCTCGACCGCCACGAGGAGCCATGGGGAACGCGGCAGAAGAGCCTAGCCCGCGCCGCGAGCAGTCCCAGAGAGGGAAGCAGGACGGTGCAGGACGTGAGCAGACGCAGTTGCAGCCGTCTGCGACCGACGGTCATAACAAATACAATTTGAGGAGAAACTTGCCAAGGAAGCAAAAACTAATAAAATCCTTTTCAAGTAGATCAAAAGCAAGATACCTGTGAGGGAATCAACTGGACCATTATATGACCAGGGACTAAAAAAAAATTGTATCTCCAATATACCCATTATGTCTATATCTTCATTTATTGCCATATACTCTAACTCTCCAATCTCACTTATATTGGCTCCTTCCCAGCATTCTCTAAAATCCTACCTAGGTGACATATGAGATATACTAACTCTATACCAAGCAAGGAAGTTACCAAACAATTCTCATGGCTGCCAGCCACCCAGGCAAATATTACTTAGAAAACATAGAATGTCCACCTCATTTTAATGGGGAACTAACAGGTAGTCACATTGCTTCAGTTCCTTGGGCTATTTTCCTCAATTGAGTCAGTGAGGATGCTGCTGGACAAAACACTTAGGAAAATACTCTTTCATCAATCATAATTTAACTGGCTGCCAATTAGATATAGAGTACAGTTTACGTTGCTTTGCTTAGTATTCAAAGCATTTGTTTTAGGTAAAATCGGCTTGCCTGGCAGAATTGCTCAATCTATATTTACCCCTGAAAAACTGTGGTCTTCAGGTAAACATTTACCACAAGTACCCTCTCTGAAGTGCGCCTGTTTGCAGTCTACGCACTCTTGAGCTTTTTCTGTAATTGGCCTACAAAGATGGAATGAGATGCCAGAACAGTTGCACATTTGCACAGATTATGTCCATTTTAGGAAGGTGCTAAAAGCTTTTTTATTTTCCCAGATTCTTACTTGTTAATTCAGTAGTTTGTGTGCCCCGGTGGTTTGTTTTAATGATGATTTATGTATGTATTGGAATCTGCTCAGCACATTATGTCGTCATCAGCAGAATCTAAAAATCATGAATTAAATAAATAAAATGCCTCAAGTAGGGAGCTGAAGTGTCAGTGTGGTCAATGAAGTGTTGTCTTCACAGCTAGAAGACAATTTACAAGGCTTCAAATGAATTTTTAAACCATAGATTGTCAATATTTTAGCACCATAAATACAATTTTCAAAAGATTTCAGTACAATAAATGACCTTTCAGACAAAATTCCTTCACTGAATATCAGAAAAGGTAAAGGGACAAAAAAGTACAGAAAGCAGAAAAGCACTGCACATATAGTTAGAAATGCAAGAATAATAAACAATCTAAAATACTGTTCTTTATTAATTTTTCTAATCCTCTGACACCAAAACAATGCTTTGTTGGTAAGACAAAACGTCTGCTAGCAATTATAGCTCAAGAAGAGTTCCAGTTAGTTCAAATGGCTGTAACAGCCCATATTTCCAGAAGCAGAAAGCTATTAGTGTATGAATGAGGCAGAGATACTCCTACTAAGCCCAGGAAAATAATTTCCTGGCAGCAAATCATGTAAAACAAAATCATACAAATGTCCTTCCAATAAGGATGATTCACCTACTGGAAACAGGATCAGCTGCATGTCCTGCTGAAAAGGTCTAAAGTGTTTACCCAATCTCAGAGAAGCGAACTTTATGTTCTTTGCATACATATGCATCTCGGGATGCTCACAGACAGTTATACAGGGGACAAGTCTCATCTGTGACAAGATGCATGCAGTCTGATGTGGAGCTGAGGCAAAGGGAAATGTATATAACATTTATATTCATCACTGAATCAATACATTTACTGTAAGCTGAAAAGCAATACCATCTTAGCTCACCAAAAATCTAAATATTTACGTGAAAACCAATAACATGGTTTGAAATGATAGCTTGATGAAGATAACAGATGTTTAAAAATACAAGATTTGGGGGCTATTAAGGTCTATTTCTATGGGGAACCTAAAAGTTTTTGCCTTTTTAAAATGTTAAGACTTTGTTTTCTTAAAACCTAGTCTACTGTCCAATTTCAAGAAAAAGAGTGTCCTAAACATGATACCAGATTCTGCAAAGGAGATATGACAGTCTGTGAGGAACCAACGCCAATGAACCATCAGAATAGTGCCCTGATTGCTATATACAGAAATACAATGATGCTCCCAATGACAGTTACATTTGTAATTCTGCAAATAAATCTACAACACCCCAGAAATTGGCCAGGTTGGAAGTGAAAGGTTACCATTCAGAAAGGCTACGAGGACATAGAAGGCTGGATATTTGGACAAGTAAGGGGATCTTGTATGCTCATCTACTCATGATGGAAGAGCACCAAGGGTCATTATAGAGTTCTTCCCATCTTTCTTTAATTACGTCCTATGCTGCTAGTAAATTATGTTCCTTATCTTTCATGCCTAATTTTGCACTACATTTCTTATAGTTCACATTTTCTAATCTTTTAAACAGTAAGAAACTATGATGTCTGTATATTTCTTGGACATTTTCACATTTTCATTGAACGTATCTTTCTTTTGCCTCTACAAACTTTTTAAATTTCCCTCTTTGTTGTTCTTCTCTATCAACTGTTTAAGATTCTTCCTCATTGACATTTTATTTAGTATTTCAGAGGTTATCCATGTTTCCTTTTTTCCTGGTCTACTTTTTCCACATATTGTTTCTATTACTTCTCTGCCGGAATTTCCCAACCTAGGGTCCATGAGAAGGGATCCAAGAAAGTTTAACTGGGGAGAAAATGGGCTGGGCTGCTGCTACCTGTGATTAGCTGAGTTGCTGCCACAAGCCAAGAGGGTGAGATTGGGGGCCTATTATGGCCCCGAAACTTCACCTCACATTGTCACGGACAAGGAGGAAGAGGGACAGAGAGGGGGGCCATTTGTACCCATTAGAAGCCTCAAACCGCACTGCCACATGTTTAGCAGAGGTGGGAAAAAGAGGGACCAATTGCAGCCCCCGAGAATCATAAACCCCACTGCTGCACTGTGAGGATGTGGGGAAGAGAGGGGCAGTTTGCGGCTGTAAGACCTTTTGTAACCTCGGCTGCACACCGAGGAAAGGAGAGGAAGGCTGGGTTATCACAGTGGTGGCAAACGTTTCCCTCTAGTGCCACGTGCTCTGCTACTGGCCTGACAGAGAGAGGGAAGAGGGAGCTACACCAGAAAAGTAAGAATGGCTCAAAGGAAGAAAAGAGCAAATAAGACTGGGGTTCACAGTATGAGGGGAAAGACAGAGGGGAGAAGGAATGAAGGAAGACATGGAGGATAAAGTGGGAGACAGGCATCCATGATTGACCTAGTTAGGTAGGGGAAGTGAGTGGATGACAGCCTAGCAGGGATAGGAGGAGAGGACCCCCAGGAATCATGCTGGACAGAGGTAGCGAGAAAAGGAGGGAGAGAGGACCACCCTAGTCCAGGGAGGATGAGATATTAAACACAAAAGTTATTTAGGGGAACACACAGACAAAGATGGAGCTCTTTAAAAGCAGCTATTGTTTTTCTAAAATGTAAATTATTTAGTGACTTATTTTCTGCATGTGTTTGTAAAAATCATAAAAGAAAATAATAAAGCATAAAAGAAAAGCAGACTGAACAGGGGTCAATTTTAAAAACTTTGTGTGGGGGTAAACACCAGTTTATCCATGTAGAAAGGTCATTTAAATTCGTTGTTCCCCACCACTGAGGGTAAGAACATAAGAACATAAGAAATTGCCATGCTGGGTCAGACCAAGGGTCCATCAAGTCCAGCATCCTGTTTCCAACAGAGGCCAAACCAGGCCACAAGAACCTGGCAATTACCCAAACACCTAGAAGATCCCATGCTACTGATGCACTGATACAATTAATAGCAGTGGCTATTCCCTAAGTAAACTTGATTAATAGCAGTTAATGGACTTCTCTTCCAAGAACTTATCCAAACCTTTTTTGAACCCAGCTACACTAACTGCACTAACCACATCCTCTGGCAACAAATTCCAGAGATTTATTGTGCGTTGAGTGAAAAAGAATTTTCTCCGATTAGTCTTAAATGTGCTACTTGCTAACTTCATGGAATGCCCCCTAGTCCTTCTATTATTCGAAAGTGTAAATAACCGAGTCACATCTACTCGTTCTAGACCTCTCATGATCTTAAAGACCTCTATGATATCCCCCCTCAGCCGTCTCTTCTCCAAGCTGAAAAGCCCTAACCTCTTCAGCCTTTCCTCATAGGGGAGCTGTTCCATCCCCTTTATCATTTTGGTTGCCCTTCTCTGTACCTTCTCCATTGCAACTATATCTTTTTTGAGATGCGGCGACCAGAATTGTACACAGTATTCAAGGTGCGGTCTCACCATGGAGCGATACAGAGGCATTATGACATTTTCCGTTTTATTCACCATTCCCTTTCTAATAATTCCCAACATTCTGTTTGCTTTTTTGACTGCCGCAGCACACTGAACCGACGATTTCAATGTGTTATCCACTATGACACCTAGATCTCTTTCCTGGGTTGTAGCACCTAATATGGAAAAGCACTTATTTATTTATTTATTTATTTATAACTTTTATATACCGGCATTCGTAAAAAAAAAACACATCATGTCGGTTTACAGACAACTGAGAAAGGAAATTACAATGATAGATGGAGGAAGGATAGGAAGTTAAAAGGTGACAACTTTACTGTAGAGCCAACGGGCGCCACAGTTATTAAATGAGATTACATGTGGTTAACCAGGTTGGACATAAATTAATTATATACAAGAGACGACAAAGTGGGGGGTAGCGCGGGGGTGGGGGATGAAGCGCACAGGGGAGGCGGGGTGGGGTAGGAACTGTACAAGGGGGCAGGGGGTGGCGATGGGAAGGAGAGGTGGTGACTGAATATCAGGAAGCCATAAAATGGATGGGGTGGTGAGGGAGGGAGGGTGTGTATGTTTCGAAGAGATTCAAGCTTATCAGTGTTTCATTTTGCATACTTTAGATCAGTGGGTTCCCAACCCTGACCTAGGGACCCCCCCAGCCAGCCAGGTTTTCATGATATCCACAATGAATATGCATGAGAGAAAATTTGCATGTTATGGAGGCAGTTCATGCAAATGTTCTCTCATGCATATTCATTGTGGAGATCCTGAAAACCTGACTGGCTGGGGGGTTCCCAGGACAGGGTTGGGAACCACTGCTTTAGATGATGACATTTATGATGAGATCTTAGAAAAGGTTTACTTCTGAAAAATCTCCCATGCAGATTATTCATATATAAGCAATGTGGTCCTGTGGACATTTACTCAAGTGGCAGCTAAACTTTTCAGTGGGTTGTTTGATACGATCTGTGGGTTATGTTTTGCAGATCTGACCTGGTCCTCCAGATCTTTCCCTGACCTCAATAGTTACCATGTAACGTTTATTTTTTTAACAATATTTCTGACAATTGAAATTGCTAGCTGAAATTGTGTAGAGTGATTTGTAATAGTGAATTCTCTTCACTGCTATTACTGGCATCAGTAGCATAA
This sequence comes from Rhinatrema bivittatum, assembly GCF_901001135.1. Classification (NCBI taxonomy): domain Eukaryota; kingdom Metazoa; phylum Chordata; class Amphibia; order Gymnophiona; family Rhinatrematidae; genus Rhinatrema; species Rhinatrema bivittatum. The sequence continues at coordinate 755,849,001 of NC_042616.1, forward strand.
GATCTACTTAGTGTTTGGTGACTTGCCAGGTACTTGTAGCCTGGATTGGCCATTGTTGGAGACAGGATGCTGGGCTTGATGGACCCTTGGTCTGACCCAGTATGGCAATTTCTTATGTGAGGTTCAATATGTTAGAAAGCTACTGATTTGAAAGTGATTCAGATTCAAGAAATTGTATGATATAACAATTTGTATGCTTGCCAATGGTAACAAAAAGTGGTAAAATGAAAGAATTGCAAAGCACAGAAAAGAAATAAAAACAATTACAGTGTTCTGATGATATTTAGTATTATCTCTAGTTAAATGTTTAGAAAACCTGCCACACTTGCATGGGGACATTTACACCTCCTCCAGAGCAGGTATAAATGCATGCACATACATTTACGCACGTACTTCCAAAAATCAAAAGTTTGTGTGTAAAATTATATCGCTGTCCTTAATTCTACTCCCCAGAACGCCTCTTTCTTGTGTTTGTACGTTACACATGTACCTACTGCACATAACTCCCAGGCAATTTTCAAAAGCCCATTCACATGTATACAACCAGGTTTTATGGCATAAAGTTTTATGGCATTGAGTGATTGGGGCTAAGCGTCACTTTTGAAAATCTGGCCCATACTGTTTTTGGCTTAGTGGAATATGACATGACATATTTTGCTGATATAGCTGCTACTTCTTCTGTTTCACCAAGTATTACAGGTTTTTTTCTATTCATTCTTGTTAAATATGACTTGATGTTAAAGAATAAACACATTTAATGAGATAAAGACTACCCCCCTGCTACACTGCCACATACCCTGCCATTTGCCTGCTGACTCGGGTCTTTCAAGCATGAAAAGTGCCAGCTGTAAATTTTAATAACAAGGCTTGCAGTATGAGAGTAAACACCCCTGCCACAGACATTATCCCTCTGAATCCTCTGTGTATCCAAGACAGAGATTTTAAAAGGATGTTTTCCTTTTCTTTAGATAATTGTTAAAGAATGAGTAGTCTGTCTCCACAGGTAACCAACAAATTAACTGAGGCAGAAAAGTAGGCAAGATACAAGTGACACATTAGACTTCTAGTGTTTTCAAGTGGTAGGAATTGTTGGCCTGGTCTGAAGGACAGTCATTAACCCTGTAGACTGGTACACTGTACCATGGAAATGTAATTTTAATTTTGGAAGAAAGAAGAAAAGAAGCTGCAAGCAGAATATGAAACAAAAATAATTAGGGGTTATGAGAATGAGCAAAGAAAAAAATTAGGTAATAACACTTTAAAGAAGGAACAGGGTCAAGAAGCAAGCAAGCAAGCAGGAAGGAAGATTAGAAAGATTTATCAGATGATCTATTGACCAGTCAGTAGACCAGAAATTCCTTTCAAGCAATATCATCTAGTGTTAGTAAAAAGTTCAAACCCAGTTTTCACCACCTTGAATTGCCCAGTGCCCTTGTTGCTACTCAGATGTTAGTGAGAAACAGGACCCAAGAAGAGGCTGAATACATCAAAAACAAATACCAAAACATTTTAAATTAAACATTAAAACAATTCTACCAAACCAAGTCAAAAATATTCAATGAAAAGAAGGAAAACATTTGCTTACCTGTAAGCAAGATTGTCTGTAGACATCATGATGAATAAGCCGTAATGTCTGGGTGATGTCATCCAACAGTGACAACACAGTGCCAGCTCTCAGAGCTCAGTAAAGACTATGGAGCATGCATGAGAGTTACCACATGCACACACTGCCTTGTTGGATTCTCATCCCTCAGTCTCTTCTAGAGCTTAAGCTTTAGTGAGGTAGTCATCTCTTCAGGAAAGCAGGAAGGTATTAAGTGAACCTTGCCCCACCAGATGGAAAGTGGACTACTGGGTGAACAGTCTGCACAGAACTGCTTGCTTTTATTTATTTATTTATTTATTTAAAGAGTCTTCTATACCGATGTTAGTCGAAACATCACCTCGGTTTACATGGAACAAAAGCAACGGAAATTACAAGTAACAGGGGAAGGGTAGGGGGTACAAAAAACCAATAGGCGAGCAGAGAAGCATAGGAACAATTAACAAGTGAACTATAATGTCATAAGAACAAGTTCATAGTCAAATTCAGGTCATGATCCATCACAATTCAATATTCATCACGGGTGTTGGGGAAAGGCTTGTTTGAATAGCCAGGTTTTGAGCTGGGCTCTAAATTTGGTGATGCAAGGTTCAAGCCTGAGGTGGGTTGGGAGTGAGTTCCAGTGCATAGGTCCAGCGATGGAGAGCACCCAATCCCTTGTACATGCTATCCAGGCAGTAGTGGAATGTGAAGGTGTGAAGAGATGACTAAATAACTTTGCAAAATGTCTTCAACAGATGTGGCTCTGAGAAAAGCCACTGAAATCACCATGGCCTTCACTTGATTAGCCTTGACAGAGTCTATAATCTGTAATCCAGTCAACGCATAACAGTGCACTAGCCAATTAGATAGAGTTTGTTTAGCAACTGCCCTTCCCAATCTATTGGGATCAAATGGACATGAATAGTTAAGGAGTTTAACAGTGAGACTGAGTCCACTTTACATAAAACACCATGGCTCTCTTACAGTACAAGCAGCATCCAGCCCGTTCTTTGTGTGCATGCGGGTTTGGAAAGAATGTAGATAGCACAATAGCTTGATTAATGTGCAACACAGACTCCACTTTCAGAAGGGACTTGGTGTGAGTTCGTAGAAGCAGCTTATTATGAAAAAACTGAAGGCATGGCGAATATGAAACCAGAGCCTGTAGTTCATGTATTCTTCATGCCAAAGTGATAACCTTGAGAAACAACATGAGGACTTCAAATCCACTGACTTGAGAGGTTCGAAAGGAGGTTTCAAGAGTTGAGTTAGGATTAGATTTAGGTCCCAAAGCATTGGAGGATTACTAACCAGAGGAATGCTGCAGCCTTTCATGAATTTTGATACCAAGTGGTGAAAAGAAATTGGAGTCCCTTTCACCTGCTGGAGATACACACTGCAATAGCACCGATATGAACTTTGACAAGAGATGCTAAGGCCTGAGGACAAGAGGCAGAAGAGATACTGAAGCAAGTCTATCTGGCCACAGAAGCAGAGACCTAGCTGGGTTTTCCTACCCCTAGCCAAGAACCTCTTCCATTTGAAACAGTAGGATCTTGTGATTGAAAGTTTCCTGGTGGAAATAGGAACATATTCTATCTCTTTGGGAAGGAGTAAGGAGTAAACTAATGCGTGGTCAACATTCACGCTGTGAGGGCTGGCAATGATAGGTTTGGATGACAATGCTTACCTTTCTCTTGCGTGTTGATAGTTGATGTTGCCAATGGAACTGGAGACTGAGTTGACAGACAGACAAGATATGAGTACCACCCTTGCCATGGCTAGGCTGCTGCTATGAGGATTATCCTCACCTTATCTAGAAGGATGTTCTGAAAAGTCCTAGCAATTTCAGGATTTGGTGCATATGAATAGAATAGACTGACACTCCAGACTAGCACCAAAGCATCTGGATCTGATCAAAATTTCTCAACCTTTCTGTTATCTGTTGAAGTGAACAGATCGATCGCCATGCTTCCCCAGAGAATTAACAATTTGTCCGCAATTCCATAATTTGAGGGACTACTCGTGCAGATGTCACACTCTAATGAGGAGGTCTGCCTATGTGTCCTGGATCCCAGAAGGTAGGTTATCTGAAGATGGGCATTGTGATGTGCTGCCCATGAACAGATTTGGAAGGACTACTGTCAGAGGGCATAAGATCCCATAACTCTCTGCTTGTTTATGTAGAGCTTAGCCACTTGGTTGTCTGTGAGAAGATTCTCTTTCCCAAAAGGTGACAAAAAGCCATTAGAGCATAGCAGATGGCTTGCATCTCCATGTAGTTGGTTTGAAGATGGGGACCATGATCCTTAGGTCCATACCATATTGGTATGCACCTCCATCCTTTGGTGGAGCTATTGGTAGACAGAGTCACTTTATGTGGTGGAATGCACAGCAAGATAAACTCATCTTTAGAATGACCGGATTCATCCACCACTGAAGGGATGCTCTTATTCCACGGGTCATAGATATTTGGTGGCATAATGGTCGACACAGCCATTAGCTTCAGAGGCCCCAATGAAGGCCCTATGACTGCAGATGAGTCTGAGTAACCACATGCACCAGAGAGATGTCCAAGAAGGATTAGGATCAAACTTGCTGACACACAGTCCTGTTTAAGGAAAGATCATACCAGGCCTTTTTGATGGGAAAAAACACTTTCTTCTAAAGCAATATCCAGGCCCTTATGAAATGAATTATTTGAGCTGGAACCAAGTTTGACTTGGCAAAGTTGCCCAGGAAACCCAGGGACTGGAGGAGCTGTATGATCTTCTCGAGGGACTCCAGAACTTCTGACAAGAAAGAACCTGCCATCGGTCAATTGTCCAGATATAGGAAACTCCAGAGTTTCTGCCAACAAAGCTGTGTCACTACAAGGAATTTTGTAAACAGCTGTACAGTTGCAGAGAGGCCAGTCGAGCACCTAGTACTGGTACTGGGCATCCTTCACCACAACCTGAGGAAATTCCAATGGACTGTGTGAATAGGGATGTATGCTTAAGCGTCTTTCAGATTCAGAACCTATACCCAATCCTTCGGCTCAAAGGAAGAATTGGTCTGGTGAAAATTCATCCTGAACCAAATTGTTTAGTTTCCACAAGTCCAGAATAAGCCTCAATCCCCCTGACGTCTTGAGGACTAGGAAATACCAAGAATCCCTGGTCACATTCCTGAGAAGAGACAGGTTTGATTGCCTTTTGATGAAGAAGTGCCTCCACCTCCAGCTGGGTAGGTTGAGAAGGGTTTGAACTGCAGATTAAAATTCATTGGGTTGCAAGAGGCAAGAGAAGCATAAGTGGTAGCCATATTTCACAATTTTCAGGTCTCACCAGTCCCTGGAGATACAATACCACTCCAGAAGGAATGACTAAACTCTTCCCCCTACCAGAGAAGGTGGGGAGGTGGGTCATCAAAAACTAGTTTGGAGCTTAGGTTGCATCCATTGCTGAGCTTTTCACAGAAACCTTTCCCTCTGTTAAATTCAAGAGGGCAGCTGTGTTGCTGAAGCATGGGAGGAGCTTGATGACACAAAAAAGAGCAGAAGGAAGGGACATCTGTAGAAAAAAATGGCATCAAGCAAGAGCCAACTGATCCTTTGCAGGAGCTGATAATGATTGTAGCATGCATCTTAATCAAAACCATGGTCCCTTGAACTTTGCCATTGAACAAATTGTCCCCTGTGCTGCAAAAATCTATGACAGGATCATGAACATCCTTCTCAGAAGCCACTCACTTGCAACCATGTGGTTCTTCAGGCTCCAATGGAAGCGAATGAAAAGCTTTGTAAATGTGAAAGAGGCGTTTCTCACATTTCTCCGTGCCCGCCACTGCTTGATGGAAGTCTGTCTGCTCTGGTATGATGATTCTGTCAAATGCTTTAGCACACATTCATGTAAATACTGAAATACCCGCATGATGTAGCAATGGTAAGCCATAATCTGGGCAGTCAACATGGATCCCTGGAAGATCTTTTTCCCTAAATGCTTCCAATGCTTTTGAATCCTTTCCAGGAGGCATACTGCATGACTATGAGTGCGCTTAGCATGTTTCAACACTGATTCCACCAACACAGATAGAAGATGTAGTTGGACCACCCCCAAAACCAGGGGAACCCAGGACTATGTACTTAAATCCAGCTTCTGTGCCACTAGAAGGCAAGATAGTGACATCTACCATATCCTCATCTACAGATTCTTGAGAAGTTTGAGAACCAGGATAGCTGCAGAGTCTATTGATAAAGGGGATGGAATGGTTCCCCTATGAGGAAAGGCTAAAGAGGTTAGGACCGTTCAGCTTGGAGAAGAGACAACTGAGGAGGGATATGATAGAGGATTAGAATGGCTAAATGTGAATTGGTAATTTACACTTCAGATAATAGAAGGACTAAGGGGCACTCCATCAAGTTAGCAAGTAGCACATTTAAAACTAATTGGAGAAAATTCTTTTTTACTCAACGCACTTTTAAATTCTAGAATTCGTTGCCGGAGGATGTGGTTAGGGTAATTAGTGTAGCTGGGTTTAAAAAAGATTTGGATAAGTTCTTGGAGAAGTCCATAAGCTTCTATTAATCAAGTTGTCTTAGGAAAAAGCCACTGCTATTACTGGCATTAGTAGCATGGGATCTATTTAATAGTTAGGTACTTGTAACCTGGATTGGAAACAGGATGCTGGGCTTGATGGACCCGCAGACTGACCCAGCATGGAAACTTCATATGTTCTTAAGGAACTGAAGAAGCCCAGTGATATCTATCTTTGGGCTTTTTTTTCATTCTAACCCTGATGGACAGCATCTTTGCCAGCTTATCCAAGAACCTGGAGTAGTAAAGATCTTCTGGAGAAATGATATGCTGCAGTAGGTCCGACAGGGAATCCCTGGAGAATCTTCTTCCTCCCCCCACTCTGGAGGAATACTGAGGCAAAATGCTGATAATGGTGAAGGTGACCAAGGCAGTGATTTTCACTGGTCTAAGGGGAAACATTTGGAAGGAACTCAAATAAACTGATCCCATCTCTTCCCTTTCAGATTCATGAAAGGACTTTGCCTACACAAGGAGAATTCACTACCTCATGGTGAGTACTTATTCCCAATGGTAGAAGCTTTTGAGAAGAGGTATGCACCAGTGTGGTATTTTGGGTGGAAAGATTTCCTCTGTCTTGGACAAGAGTGGTTCTAATATCCCTCTCTGGTCATCAGGCTTAAGAAGGCAAAGAAATTCTTATCAGTTCTGATAGCTGGGCTCCCACTGGCTGATGGACCCTCTGCACCAGAGTTGGAGGAGGACAACCTATTCAGAGGCCTAGACTGGCTCATTCTCCTTACGGGTTGTTAGCTACTGTGGCAGCAGCCGGCTCAGAGGTACTCAGTGCTGGTTGATTCAATGAGTTCCATCGAATGGCGCCTTGGCCATGGTCAGCACCGGCAGCATCTCCTTCCTTGCCACAGCGCCAGCAGTGGGGCTCTTGGGCGGAGGTGCTTCACTCTAACATCATTGGCATGTTGGTTGAGTGCATAGGCTGCACTATGGAATAAGCTCTGCATCAATAGTAACAAAGTAAATGATAGTAGATAAAAACCAAAAGGACCATCTAAGTCTGCCCAGCAGCAATTTTATGTGCGATTTTAGATTTGATTTACTTTTACCCAAAATAGATCAAATTCCCATAAGGAACCCAATCTCCATTCCCACTGTGTCCCTCGAGCAGTCAGTGGCTTGGTTACAGCTAGAGGAAAACCACACAGGAACTTTGGCTATGCTTAAAGTGCTCTTTATTTAGGGTGATCTTAAAGATAACCAAGTGGCATCAGACAATAGGACAGACTCCTTGAACTCAGGCAGTCTCTAAGCTTTAAGTACAAGCAGTTTACCAACCATATAGTAACAAATGGTCTTTTAAATTGCTACTGACCATAGATGCTAAGCTCTAAAGCTCTCAGGACATTTCAGTTGTGCAGAACCCTATTCCCATGCTGTTTTGTGATGATTGTCAAGAAGTACGGGAGTATATCAATAGAGGCTTTGATTCAAACTCCAATTACATACTGGTACTACTCGACATCTCAGCTGCGTTTGACATGTTAAATCATGACATTTTACTTTCCATCTTGTCGCAGATTGGCATTACAGGTCTTGCCCTATAGTGGTTTTCATCTTTTCTAACAAATCGTAAACAAAGAATCATGATAGGTCATTATCATTCTGACTGGTACTCCACTAAGACAGGTGTACCGCAAGGCTCTTCACTTTCAGCTCTGATGTTCAATCTCTATCTATTGCCTCTTTGCCGTCTCCTTGCTGGATTAGATCTCAATTTTAAAATATATGCAGATGATATACAGTTCATTATACCTTTTACGGACTCTTGGACCAAAACCTTCTCTTTATTACATTTATACCTATCAATAATAAAAACATGGCTTTCCCACAACAGGTTGAAATTAAACACAAACAAGACAGAACTCATTTACCTATCAACTGTACCTGATTCAATCCATCAGCCGCCATCAACTTTCATTTTTGAGAACCAAATCATCAACATAAAACCTTAAGCAACAAACCTGGGAATAATCATTGACTCCAGACTTGCAATGTCTGAACACATATCTGAAACTGTAAAAAAAATCTTTCTACAAAATTTACATGCTAAAAAAGCTTAAATCACTCCTTCTTCCAAATGATTTCCGATTGATTACTCAAGCCTTAATTCTATCCTCAGACTACTGTAACTCATTATACCTTGGTCTACCTCAATCTACAATACAACCTTTACAACTAATACAAAATGCAACCGCCCGAATGTTATGTAATGTATCCCGGAGAGATCATATCACCCCTACACTACAATATCTACATTGGCTTCCAATTTCATATCGCATAACATATAAAATTCTGTCTACAATACACAATTTGCTTTACAATACTAACTCCATCTGGTTATGCTCATTATTGAGAATCTACAGACCAACCAGACAACTCCGCTCTCTTGATAAATGTATCTTAGAAGTTCCGTCAATAAGATCCGTCATCTTATCCTTAATGCGTAAACGTGCTTTTTCTGTGGCTGGTCCAACATTGTGGAACTCACTCCCAGACCATATTCGATTAACGTCTAATCGTATAGAATTTAAGAAACTTTTAAAGACTCACCTTTTTACCTGCACATATAACTTATATTAAGATTTATCACATTACATTATATTTGTTAATACAATGTTAATCCGAGAAGTCATTTAAATGCTTGTAATTTATGTATGGACTTTTAATTATGTATGTGTGATTATGTAAACCGCCTAGATGGATAGATTCCTACCCCATAGTGCGGTATATAAAACTTTTAAATAAATAAATAAATTATATATATATATATATATATATATATATATATATATAAGGCTCAAAGTGACTTAAGAGCCATATAGAGCCAGTAAGGAGTTGGCAGGAGCATCTAAGATGGAAAAATAGTGAATGATAGGGACTGGAGAGAAGGTTCAAATACACAGGGGGTGAAAGTAGGCTGTGGGAGCTGGGGAAAGAGTAAGAGTGAGCAATGGGTCTAGGAAGTGAGGCGGGGGGGAGAGAATAAGTGAGCTATGGGGGCTAGGGAGGGGGAGTAGGGAGCAGTAGGGCTGGAAAGGAGGAGTAGTGAGCAACGGGGGCTGGAGAGGGTTTTCAGAGTGCTTTTCTTCCACTGGGCATAAGAATAAAGGATTGAAAACCACTGCAATAAAAAGGTATAACAACCTTTAACGAATCCAGTTTTCTCCAGAATCAATATGGCTAACTGTGTACAACAAAGCCTTGTGCAAATTAACCATTCCAATTTAATAAAAAATATAGTATCTATGTCTCAACTTGCATACTATAATTTTATTAAGAATGTGAAATACTAGGTAGATGAAAAAGGGAAAAGTCTGAGGATTTCTTTTTCTTTTCAAAATTTTGTCCTAAATCAAATTACATTAGTGTCAAAATATTTCAAGTTTGTTTTGCCTTACCTTGTTTTTCCTGTTGTCATTGTACTTGATAAGGTCTAAAATAAATGCTAAGACTTCTTTGGGGCAGAGATTATGAACGTCTCTCAGCAGGGCCATGGCAACAGGCATAGTCTGTTTAGAAAATAAACTGAAGTCATTCATACAGACTGATTATTTCCTTATATACATTTCTTAACAGGTAGCAATATACAGAGGGAATGGCACCAAGACCAGGTTGCCTCTTCTGTGGTGCAATACAACTGGTAGACAGCAAACAGTTTCACTGCAACGTCTCAGACTAGGAAAGACAACTAATGTTCTCTTGAGCTGAACATGCTGGTGGTAAGTCGATCCTATTGGTTGTTTGCAGCATGTTGATAGGAAAATTCAACTTGAAAGGAAAATAGTTTTGCCAGGGGTAAGACATGCCTCGGTTTAAAAGAGCATGTTTTCATTTTTTTTTTTTTTTGATGCTCTGGGTCACACACAGCAGACGCTGGAAGCAAAGGCGAGGACAAGCCGTAACAGGGGAGCCTGACAGCACTGCACAGTTTTAGCTGGAGAAGGAAATGAAACTTTGACAGAACTGGAGAACCTGGACGACCTCAGAAACAGCATGAAACATTTGTATTTGCTTCAAAAGAGTTGTTGTAAAGCAAAACTTTACTTTTTCACTCTGCAATATTTTTCATAGTAGAAACAAACCTTCAAAATCTACAATAAAGTAACAAGAAAAATAGACATTACAACTGGATTTCAGCACTTATAGAATGGATGAAGGCACAAGAACACATGCATCAAAATGAGAGCCATTATCAGAGATGGGAAAATAACCTGCACTTCGGACTTGTGATAAAAAAATCGCTATCATGATTCAGGCATTAAACAGATAAGCAGTTTTCATGATCATGTTCTGAGATCTCAAAAATACAATTTCATGAGATTAACGTAACTTGGGCCTTGGCCACTATTTTAGTGGATTTTGTACGATGCAAGCTCAAGTTTAGTAAATTTGTCTGGTGCAGCCAGCACACAGGTTCAGTGACAGTGTTGTGCACTGTCTTGTGAAAGACCTGGGTTCAATTCCTGGATCAGGTTTTCAGGTCCCCATTTCAGTTAGGGATTCTGCAGAAGCAGTGTTCACAGATGCTGAGGGATAGGAGAAGGGAGCCTCAGTCACCAATCAATGGTGACACCTCATGCCCAATATAAGTTCCCCATTAGCAGAATTCTTAAAGGCACTGCAGTTTGTGGCCCCTGGTCAAGGACTGTTGCTACAATAACTGGGCTGAGTAAGAAGAGGAATGTAAAACATGGGAAAAGACCCAGTTGCAAATGAAGACTCATGATGTTATAGTCCAATAAAGACTGGCCCCAACAGAGTTAGAAGTACAAAGGAGTAAGAGAAAAACTCTTAGGTTATAAAAAAAAATAACTCTGGTAACACCTTAAAGATGGGAGGAATTTATATTACAATCCTCATCATGATTCATTCACCTATCTACAGTCCAAGATAATAATATGGCTCATTTAAAAAAATCTAGATGGCTAGAAATAGGTCGAACTGCAATTGTGTATATATCCTTAACAATTTAGGTATTCACCATTGGAAACAATTTATAGGATTGCAGTCGCATAACTTAGGAAATCAGGAAATAAATGGCAAAAATGTCTTTAGGAACTACAGTTCTGTATCAACTTATTTATGTATGGACATTACTGCTCTGTGTATAATTACAATCTAAAAAGAAATAAACTGGGACAAACTGGCAAAAGATCATCTTATCTATTAAATGACTGCCCTTACATATCTTTTTTCCTCATTAACATTAAGCCTACATTTTTCCACTCATATTTATAAAAGTGGTCCCACAATATTTTGTTTAAGAAAAAAACAATAGAAGGAAAGCTCTGACAGTGAAATAAGGCAATTGGTACCATTCTGACAATGATACTTAAGAATTATAATAACAATGTAAATGATGGATGATAAACACTTATGTGGTCCATCTAGTCTGCCCAGCAAGGTGTTTAGGGTTGCAATTGCCACTAGTGTTAGGAAATATAAATACTACGAGAATGAGAATCTGAGACACATCTTGTTGGTGGCTGCAAAGAATCTGAACTACTGCTTGGGGAAATTTTAGAACTTAAAAGTTTTGGGCAGAAGTAAACTATTGGGGTAAATTCTTTAGTGTGTTTGTGGGTCTGTATTAAAAAGGTAGTCAGAAGGCAGGCAAAATAACCAGCAATTGTGTGTTTGTTTTAAATAGCTAGTCAGAGTTGGCCAGTGGCATGCAGAATTTTGTGAGAGAGGTAACTGTGGAGGGGCCGCTTGGCAATAGTGATCATAATATGATCAAATTTGAATTAATGACTGGAAAGAGGACAGAAAGTAAATCCACAGTTCTAGCACTAAACTTTCAAAAGAGAAACTTTGATAAAATGAAAAATAGTTAAAAAAAAAAAACAAAAAAAAAACCAACCCTGAAAGATGCAGCTACAAAGGTTAAGAGTATGCAACAGGTGTGGACATTGTTAAAAAAAAATACCATCTTAGAAGCGCAGTCCAGATGTATTCTATGCATTAAGAAATGTGGATGTCAGGTCAAACAATTGCCAGCATGGCTAAAAAGTGAGGTGAGAGAGACTATTTTAGCCAAAAGATCTTCATTCAAAAATTGGAAGAAAGATTCATCAGAAGAAAACAGACTAAAACATAAGCATTGGCAAGTTAAATGTAAGACATTGATAAGACAGCTAAGAGAGAATTTGAAAAAAAGCTGGCCATAGAGGCAAAAACTCAAAATAAAAACATTTTTAAACATATTCGAAGCAGAAAGCCTGTGAGGGAGTCAGATGGACTGTTAGATGATCGAGGGGTTAAAGGGGCACTTAGAGAAGATTAGGCCATTGTGGAAAGATTAAACAGATTCTTTGCTTCAGTGTTTACTGAAGAGGATGTTGGGGAGATACCCATTCCGGAGACAGTTTTCAAGGGTGACAATTCAGATGAACTGAACCAAATCACAGTGAACCTGGAAGATGTGGTAGATCAGACTGACAAGCTGAAGAGTAGTAAATCTCCTGGACCAGATGGTATACACCCCAGGGTTCTGAAAGAACTAAAAAATGAAATTTCAAACCTATTTCAATTAATTTTTAACATATCATTAAAATCATCCATTGTACCTGAAGACTGGAAGATGGCCAATGTAACACCGATATTTAAAAAGGGCTACAGGGGTGATATAGACCAGTGAGCCTGACTTCAGTGTCAGGAAAAATTGTGGAAACTGTTATAAAGAATAAAATCACAGAGCATTTAGATAGACATGGTTTAATGGGACACAGCCAGCATGGTTTTACCCAAGGGAAGTCTTGCCTCAAAAATCTCCTACATCTTTTTGAAGGGTTGAATAAACATATGGACAAAGGTAAACTGGTAGATGTGGTGTATTTGGATTTTCAGAAGGCATTCGACAATGTTCATCTTGAGAGGTTTCTAAGACAACTAAAAAGTCATGGGATTGGAGAGGATGTCCTTTTGTGGATTGCAAACTGATTAAAAGTATATAACTTAACGATGGTATAAAAAAGATTTTAAATAAATAAATAAATAAATAAATAAAAGACAGGAAACAGAATAGGATTAAATGTTAATTTTAGCAGCCACGACTATAGTGTCATCCCTTCCATGTCCCTCCCAATCTAGTACCACCCCCAACACCTCTGATTGACCCACAGTCATACATGCATACATTCTTTCATATAACAGAATAACAACAAAGACAGCTATTGGATGGAAAGGGGCCACAGCTTTATTAATTATATATATATATATATATATATATATCCCTTTACAAACTGGTAACCAAGCCAGTATGACAGTTGGCCAAAACCAAGCTACACCACCACGTACCGCTGCTTGCTGCAATAACCCAGCAAGGCAGATTGCACCGGGCCCCCCACCTTGTGACCAGCAAGGGCGCCTCCCAATCTCCATCGTACGGAATGCCTCTCTCAGCGACAACCAAGGTGCAAGTCCCCTGCTGACCTGGACCATGATGAGCACCTGCAACATGTCCAAAATGCCCCTACTGGCCCGAGTAAGCCATCACAGGCATGAGGTAGGGAGCGCCCTTGCCTCATGTCCCCCCACTAACACCCGGCTGCGGCCCTGTCAATTCCCAACAACCATCCCCCTGGAACCTCCTGTGGGACTTGCTGAATATGTCATAACCAAATGTCCAAAAGATGTACTCTGACCGGCCTAAATAAATGTGGACCCTAGGCATCTGCCCATATTGTGCCTTACCTGGTGACCCCCTGCTTGGAGGTCCCCATACCAATCTGACGAATGACCCTATTGTGTCAGCTAGTCCACAGTCTGGATCATTCGCTCTGAACGAGGAATAGTGGTGGGGAATGATCTCTGACCAAATAAGCCTGGTGGGGCATTAGGGACAGAATGTTCGAGATGTCATCCCTCATACTGTCAAGGTTTGGGCACCTGAGGTATGGTTCCTGGATCGTTGCCTCCAAGGTGTCCATTAATGCCTCTGGAGGGGCAAATCTAGTAATTTGCTGCCTCGGCAGAATAACAAGCTGGTCCCAGTGTATTGTATCTGTTCTATGTAAAGGCTCTGCCTACCATGTTTTGAGTTAAATGTACACCGATACGATGTGCAAACGGTTATCGGTATATAAAAAACGTTAAATAAATAAATAAATAAAATAAATATTACTTGTTACTATCACTTGAAACCTGTTACTGGTTATTTGTTACTCTTGCCTGATTCTAAGTCATATCGTTGCTACTACTTTTTTTTTTTTTTTGTAATTAACGGTTTTTATTGTAATGCAAACATAACCAGCAACATAGCAACCCCATGTGCACATTTGCTCTTATGTGCCTCATGGTACAACAGAGTTTTTGTTTTCTTCCCCAAGAGGTGACCCCCCCCTCCCATCTACCCCCTACCCATAACTCCCCCCTCCCCCCCAACATCCCTAACCTAAACTATATTGTTACAGACGATACAAAGTTTCAATGTAAAATAAGAAGCCTAACTCTTATTGAACACTGTTGTAATGTAACCCGTTGTGATATACCAAATCGAACATCGGTATATAAATATAAATAAATAAATAAATAAATAAAATGCCCCTCTATCCTAGCCATTGCACTAGGCTACCCCTCGGAGCAGTGCCTAGCTGCATAAGCCACATGCCACCTCCGGTCCAGGACCCGCTATGACATATGGCCCTGCCTTCCAGAATGTAACCATTGTCCAGGACTTACCGGTCACCTATCTCATCCAAGACAGGTAACTGCCCAATCGCAGAATGGAAGGGTCCGGTCTGTTGCCACACCAGGGCCTGTGGGCCCTGGTGACAGACAGCTCCCCAAATGGTGTTTTACATTACACGCTGTATTGCCCAGGGCACAGACAAGTTTCCCGTGGCCCATATGACGCGATGTCTCTCGAAGATGCTTGTTTCCCCAGAGTATTGCAGTAGGATGGGGCAGGAGCAGTTTGCTAACGCTGCTGCTGCCGCTGCTGTCGGGGTGGGGGGGAGGGGGCGGCGGGGTTTGGGCAGATACAACGGGCCCTTCTTCGGTCTCCTGCAGTTGCTGCAGGCATGTGTGGCTGTTGCTCGGGTGTTTTTCAGAGCTGCATCCCATTCTTCAGGGGCTATGGTTTTTTCCTGATTCTGGCTTAGGGGGAATGGAGGGAAAGGTAGGGGTTGGGACTGGGCCAGCGAGAGCCTTCTTTCATAGCACAGTGAGTGATTTTTATGCCCTCTTCAGCATGCCATACCACTATGAACTTATAAGAAACAACATAAGAAACAACACAAAGAGACTGCCTCTAAGATTAATAAATCTCAATACCGTTACTATCCTCCTTCCCTTACTTTCCAATTCTTCCCATGTTCCCCCCCCCCCCCCCCCGACATCCCTCCCATTGTTATTTTTTCAATGATCAGCAAATATTTAACTATCTGTATTCTGTTTGAATCTTGTAAACCGTTGTGATGGCTGCACTGAATGACGGTATATAAAACTCAACAAATAAATAAATAGATAAATAAATGTGAGGCAGTGAGGCCTCTTTTCTAGGAGCATTTGGAGGCAGAACGCCCCTGTTCCAGGGGATTTCTCTTCGGTAGCGGTAAGCATCATTCGACATTCTCCGCCCCCACTTTTTTCTCACAGCCTGCCTCTTATCCGCTGGGCCCTTGCTTCAAAGGAGATCTTTATTCTCCTGCTATGTCGGCTGCTGGCCTGGTTTGGTCAGGCCTGCACCAGGTGAGGACTTACAGGCTCATGGAGACTCCTCATTCACTTCACAGCCGTCGAGAGGAAGGGGGGCTCGCCTATTGGGGGGGGGGGGGGGGGGGGAGACGTACACACATCCCGGAAGAAAAGAAGGGACCGTATGCAAACAGATCCCATTATCCGTAATCCTAAGAAAAGGATCCCTGCATGATAGAGCCTGTAGCTCCGAAATCCTCCTATAGGAGCAAATTGCCACCAAGAAAATTACCTTTAAGGTAAGATCCTTCACAGTTCCCCTTTGAATCGGTTCAAATAGAGCCAAGCACAACCCCCTGAGAACCAAGTTAAGACTCCGGGAAGGGGGGGGGGGGTGTGTCACAACTTCCGCACCAGAGGCTGTATATGCTTTGCACCCCTGGAGAAAATGCACCACATCTGGATGCGCAGCCAAGGCCACTTCCTGGACCTTGCCCCTAAGGTATCCCAATGCTGCCACTTGGACTCTGAGAGAGTTGCAAAAAGGACAAAATGCGTGCAACCAACGTTTGAGTAGGATCAACCACCTATTTTACACACCACGCCTCAAAGACCCTTCACACCCTCCCATAGGCCAAGAATGTTGAGGTCTTTCTAGCTTGCAATAGAGTGGAGATGACATCCTCGGGATACCCTTTGGCCCTTAGATGTTTCCTCTCAAAAATCAAGCTGTGAGACAGAAGCGAGCCGCCTGATTTATTTATTTATTTTATTTATTTAACAATTTTTATATACCGGCATTCGTAGGACACATCATGTCGGTTCACAATTAACTGAGAAAGGAAATTACAATGAACGAGGATAGAGAGAGTCAACGATATTACAATGAACTAGGAACCAGGATAGAGAGAGTCAACGAGCAGGGATACAACTTTGAAAAACGAACTGGATGATGATTATCCATGTTAAGAGTAGGTATGCATCAGGATGTTAAGGATGCATTTACACTTAAGAAATTAACATATGAACTTATTTACAAAATTAAAATTAAATGCAGGGGCAGGGAGAAGGGGAGAGGGGGAGCGAGGGGGGGAAAGGAGAGGAGGGGGTAGGGGTATAGGAGAACGTTAAGGCAGTGGCACTTTCAAGGAAAGGCTGTTTGTAGGAAAAGAGGGGAGGGGTAGGGGAGAGGCAGCAAGGTGCTGGGGAAGGGTGGGGGGAGGGAGCAGGGGGGGAGGGAGCTGGGGAGGGTGAGGGAGCTAGAATGGTGAGGGAGAAGGGGGGAGCTGGGAAGGTAAGGGAGCGGGGGGAGTTGAGATGGCGAAAGGGAGGTTGAGGAGGGGGTGTGTAGGCTGAGCGGGAGCTGAGTAAGATCGAGACATGACAATGCCTAGGATTGGGAGGAGTTGGGGTATGCCTATTTAAAGAGCCATGTCTTGATTCCTTTTTTGAAATGGCTCAGGGACGGTTCTAGGCGGAGTTTAGCAGGAAGGGAGTTCCAGAGGGTGGGACCCGCAATGGAGAAGGCTTGATCTGAAAATATGGGACCTTGGTTCAGAAGGTTTGGAAGATGGGCAAGATACAGCAGCCCGTCCAAACTAGATTGATCAAATCCGCAAATCATGGCCACCTAGGCCACTAGAATCACCTCCCCAGATGAATCTCTATTCGCCTGAAAACTTTGTCCATCAGCGGCCATGGCGGAAAAACGTACAGGAGAACGCCTGTCGGCCATGGGAGTACTAAGGCGTCGACTCCTTCCACTCTGTGTTCCCTCCTGCAACTGAAGAAGCATGGAGCTTTGGCATTGCCTTGAGTTGCCATCAAGTCTAAACTAATAAGCCACATTGCTTCCTCCGACAGCTCTCACTCCCCAGGATCTAGCTGACTATGGATGAGAAAGTTCGCTTGAACAATGTCTATTCCGGCTATGTGGGAGGCTGCTAACACCACCAGATTCTGTTCCACCCAGAGAATTAACTCCTGGGCCTCCTGAGCCATTGTCCGACCTTTTGGAACCTCCCTGTCGGTTGATGTAAGCCACCATGGTCACATTGTGCGATAAAATTCTCATTGGCCATCTGCATAAGAGAGGAAGAAAGGCCCTTGTCTCTAAGCAACTGATAGACCACAACATCTCCTCTGGCGACCACCGGCCCTGCGCCGACTGATTCTGACACACAGCCTCCCCCCACACACCATCCCGAAAGGCTGGCATCGGTTGTGATTACCTTCCAATTCAGAACTTCCAAGGGGACACCCCGATTCAGATGGTCCCGACCAAGCCACAATGAGAGACTTGATCTGGCTACTTATGTAAGAGGCAATGGCAAATGAAACTGTTCCAATAACAGGTCCCACTGGGAAAGCAACAGGCTCTGCAATGATCTCATATGAGCAAATGCCCATGAAACCAATTCCAACGTGGAAGCCATGGAGCCAAGAACCTGCAAGTAATTCCACACTGTGGGAACCACATTCCTCAACAAGCCACGAACCTGCCTCTGCAGCTTGTCGATTCGTTCCATGGTGAGAAAAACTCTCCGATCCAGATGTCAAAACACACCATCAGGAACTCCAACACCTGAGAAGGGGCTAGCTGACTCTTTGATTCACAATCCAACCCAGGGACTGTAAATGCTGCATACCACTGTCACTACCCACTGCATAGAACCTCTGACTTTGCCCTGATAAGCCAATCTTCCATATACGGGTGAACTAAGATGCCCTTCTTCCTGAGAGCAGCTGCCACCACAACCATCACCCAAAGGGCAGGGCACAAAATTGAAAATGCACCTCGAGAATCATGAACCTCAAAAAAAAGATTTGATGATCCAACCGGATTGCTATGTGCAAGTAAACTTTGGTTAAGTCCAGAGATGCGTGGCCTATCAAACTCCCCCTTGCGTGCTGCCGCAATCACCAAACTTAGAATCTCCATCCGAAAGCGAGGAACTTTGAGAGCCATATTCACCTTTTTCAGATCCAAGATCAGGTGGAAGGTCCCTCTTTCTTTGGGATCACAAATTAAATGGAGTACCTTCCTGTTCCCCGCTCCCCCACAGGGATGGGAATGATAGTTCCCAGCATCTGTAGACAGTCAATAGTCTCTGAACCACCCATCTATTATTTGCCTATGTACAAGGAGACACCATGAACAAATCTTTTAGCGGGCGAACAAACTCTAAAGCATAGTCTTATTTTACCACACTTAGGACCCACTGAACCGACATTAACTTAGCCCGCTCCATGAAGAATTGAGTCAACCAACCCCGAGGAGTGGGCCTGCCTCACCTCATTATATGGACTTGGATCCGGATGCTCCGTGACCGGAACCATCTCTGGCTGGTTTTCGGTCTCGAAAGGACTTGTACCAGGACTACTGCCTCCCGGTGCCTTGCCTCTGGGCCCCTCCCGAAGGCCGATTCTGCCGAAAATGCCAATTCCCCTTAAAGCAAGGATGTGCGGAAAAAAATCCTATGCTGCTCTTCGGCTTGTCCTCCAGCAACTTATGTTCTTTGCTCTTGCCCAGGGGTTTCACAAGCCCCTCCAAGTCCTTAGCAAACAGCATTTTTCCTTTAAAAGGTAATGCTCCTAGCTGTGATTTAGACCAAACATCTGCTGACCAGTTCCACAACCAAAAGGAGCCACCTGGCCAAGACTGCACACATCATAGTCCTAGGGGAGGTTCTGATGAGGTCGTACAATGCATCCGGCTCCACAGGCCACCACGGCTTCCAGCCGCTCAGCCTGCTTGGCCTCTGACACTGACAGCGTCTTACCAGACTGCAACTGCTGAACCCAGCGTAGACCAGTCCAAAGCATAAAACTGCTGCACACCGCAGCCCAAATACCTAGGGCAGACACCTCAAATATCTTTTTGAGACAGACCTCCAACTTCCTGTCTTGCATATTCTTCAGCGCAGCTGAACCAGCCACGGGAATAGTTGTCTTCTTCGTAACAGCCAACACTAAGGCATCCACCTTTGGCAGCCACAACAAGTCCGCTCTGCTAACTTTCAGACCAGTGTCCGTAGTCTCCCACTCCCAGAATACAAGCTTCTTTACCGACTTACAGAAAGAAAAAGCCTTTGCTGGACCTCATAAACCCTCTATGACAGGATCCTCCTCTTCATGATCAGAATCTTCTTGTGGCTCCTTGATCCTAAGCTCCTTCAGAACATATAGGGCTATAACTCCTCTCTGTGGAAAAGATGAACCACCTTGGGATCATCTAAATCCACAGTTGGGGCTTGTCCTTGGCCCTCATCTGAGCCTTGATGATCCAAAGAAGAGTCCACCTCTGCCAGAGGCTCCCCTACCTCTGACTCTCCCGAGGGCTCGCTTGCGACCTCCAAATGCTTGGGCTGACTCAGGACTCACTGAACCCTAGTAAACTCACAAAGCTCGTGCCAATCTGGGCCGTTTTGAAGGACAAGGATCCTTCGGCCCCTCGTGCACAGAAAATGGCAACCCGCTGCCTTCCTAGCAAGATATGCCTTGTAGAGCAGAAGCACAAAGTCTGAAGAAAACCTTGCTGGATCCTCAGGATCCTCTACCAGGAGGTCCACATCCTCCCCAGACAGAGAATCCCGAGCCCCTTGGGCCTCCAAGGGTCTCCTGCCAGGTGGGGGAAGGGATTCTTTTCCCCCTGCAGCCTCAGCCACTGCTGCCAGCGAATTCAAAATGGCCGCCTTTCCTGCGTGCACCAGGAAGGGATCAGCTGCAGCCTTGGCCTCACCCACAATCCCTGTGGTGCCCCGATGCCTCCCTGATGCTTTCCCCAGTGTTCCTGCAGTGCCTCTCCCTCGGAGAGGTAGCGGGAACAAAGGCCGGTCTCAGCGAACCATTTGCACGGCTGCTGGGCAGCATGGCTCCTGTCGCGTGCCTGCACCACCGCTGAGAGGACGCTGAGATAAAAATAAAAACGCCTTGCTGGGCCACCTGCTCCTTACCCCACCGTGCGAACAGAGCGCCCCAATGGAGAAGCCAATGAAAAGGAAACTACTTTTTTTTTTTTTTTTAACTCAAACCTTTAAGAGAAAACCGAACAGACTACTTTCCTGAAGCTTAGCAGCAGGCTCCAGGCATCCTCGTGGGGGGGTGGGAAATGGCACCACCAGTTGTTGACCCCCAACGGCGAAAAGGACTGAGCCAAAAAGGGTTCCCAACCCCCTGCTCGTCCACCTTAAGACCAGAAGGGATGGCTTCACAAGGACCTGCCAACCTTCTGGGAGGTACTCTTCACTCCTAAAACTTTGCCTAAATTTCTTTTTCTTTTAATTTTTAAACTAATCCTCAGAATGCAGGTTTTGCACCACCACCATCTGCTGGAGACAGAGAAATACTGAGTGACTGCAGGTGGCACATCAGGTTATTTGCCAGTGTCAGCGAAACTTTCTCTGTCTCCATCTGCTGGAAGGGAGGCAAAACCCAGGAGTCTGGACTGATCTGGGTAGAAAGATTTGCATGCACTGCCTCCATCGTATTCAAATCTATCTCATGCATATTCATTGTAGATATCCTAAAAACCTGGCCTGTTTGTGGCACTCGAGGACTGGAGTTCGTCATCTCTGCCCTATCATATAGGTTTTGCTAAAATCCCATTCTATTAGAGCCAGATATATATTAATCATCCTATATCTGAGCATCAATATTTTATTTACAAAAAAAAGAATGTTTAGGATAAAGGAAAACAACACAAGCTTATTCCAACACCTGCATAGTTTGTAAATATATAAAACACACATTTTACCTTCTGTAAAAAGTAACTTTGAAAGTTCATGAAGTTGTTGGTCTTCACAATATTTGGACAACTCTTACAGCAGAACATGCGAGTAAAAAGTGACTTCATGGCTGGAGGGCCCGTCCAGGTACTGACCATTGAATTAGCAATCTATGGTATTAATGTAAACATAGAAAATAACATTATCCCGGTGTAAATAATGTTAGAGTGAAAAGCACACAAATGCATAGTTACCACTAAAACATAAAAGCTTTAGAGTGACGAATTTCAAGCTATTTATCTATGGCATCAATCTCATCCCAATATACTAAATATTAAGACTATTTTAACATTTGCCTCTTTCCATTCCCTTCAAGAAGCAACTTTCTCGTTCTCTTAGCATCTCTATGTATAGAAAGCCTGAGTGTGCCCTCTTGTGGAAATCCTGGATTAAAAATGATCTAAGAAATGAATAAATCACTAGACCTGTGGTTCCCAACCCTATCCCGGAGGCACACCTGACACATATGCAAGAGATATATTTGCATGCACTGAACATACACTGATTGCAAATCTATCTCATGCATATTCAATGTTGCTAGCCAGACAACCAAACTGAGTGGGTGTGACCAGGGTCATTGGAACAGGCAAGCAAGGTGGGCACCCACCCACCCATGGTGCCAACCTAGGGGTGTGTGAGGGCATCACGATGCTGATTCTCCTGCTAGCGCCACTAAATCCAAAGTATGCTGCAGCATTACACAGGGCTAGACTGGCTAGCTGCATCAACATTGGCTGGAAGTGGCAAGAACATGAAAAAGATGTGTCTTCATAAAGGGACACTTGTCACCCTGCAGAGATGCAGCATCTTCTTGGGGGGATTTTCTGCTGCCCCCCACTTTTAGGCCACCAAACAGCCCATACTGCTCCTAGTTGTTCCTCCAGACTTGAGTTGGGAAACACTGCACTAGACAGAGAAAACAGTGAATGGCTGCCTACTGGAAGAGAACAATGCCTCCTAAGAATGTAGCTATCTGTACTAAATGCATGATCAGCTGATTGCTGATGTATGATTATGGAGTGCTATAAGTTTATAGGGATCCTATTTGGATGAAAGAGATGTGTAAATCCACATTCTTTTTACCTTTTAATTCAGGTATTAATTAAGAACATAAGAACATAAGAAATTGTCATGCTGGTGTTTCCAACAGAGGCCAAGTACCCAAATACCAAGAAGATCCCATGCTACAGATGCTATTAATAGCAGTGGCTATTACCTAAGTAAACTTGATTAATAGCAGTTAATGGACTTCTCCTCCAAGAACTTATACAAACCTTTTTTGAACCCAGCTACACTAACTGCACTAACCACATCCTCTGGCAACAAATTCCATAGCTTAATTGTGCACTGAGTGAAAAAGAATTTTCTCCAAATAGTCTTAAATGTGCTACTTGCTAACTTCATGGAATGCCCCCTAGTCCTTCTGTTATCCGAAAGTGTAAATAACCGATTCACATCTATTCGTTCAAGACCTCTCATGATCTTAAAGACCTCTATCATATCCCCCCTCAGCTGTCTCATTCCTTGTACCTGAAGAATGGAAGGTGACCAATGTAATCCCGATATTTAAAAAGGACTCCAGGTGTGATTTGGAAACTACAGACCGGTGAGAGCCTGACTTCAGTGCTGGGAAAAATCATGGAAACTTTTATTAAGAATAAAATCACAAAACATTTAGATAGACATAGTTTAATGGGACACAGCGAGTATAGATTTACCCAAGGGAAGTCTTGCCTCACAAATCTACTTTTTTTTTTTTTGAAGGGGTGAATAAACATGTGGCAAAGGTGAACCGGTAGATGTGGTGTATTTGGATTTTCAGAAGGCATTCAACAAAGTCCCTCATGAGAGGCTTCTAAGAAAACTAAAAGTAATGGGATAGGAGGCAATGTCCTTTTGTGGTCTGTAAACTGGTTAAAAGACAGGAAATAGAGAGTAGGATTAAATGGTCTGTTTTCACAGTGGAAAATGGTTAACAGTGGAGAGCCTTAGGGATCTGTACTTGGACTGGTGCTTTTTAATATATATATAATAATCTGGAAAGGGGTTTGACGAGTGAGGTGATCAAATTTGCAGATGACACAAAATTATGCAGAATAGTTAAATCTCAAGCAGATTGTGATAAATTGCAGGAGGACTTTGGAAGATTGGGCATCCAAATGGCAGATGAAATTTAATGTGGACAAGTGCAAGGTGATGCATATAGGGAAAAATAAACCTTGTTATAGTTACACGAAGTCAGGTTCCATCTTAGGAGTTAACACCCAGGAAAGAGATCTAGGTGTCATAGTGGATAATATATTGAAATTGTCTTGCTCAATTTGCTGTGGTGTTCAAAAAAGCAAACAGAATGTTAGGAATTATTAGGAAGGGAATGGCAAATAAAACGGTGGATTTCATAATGCCTCTATATTGCTCCATGGTGAGACCACACCTTGAATACTGTTTGCAATTCTGGTTGTTGCATCTGAAAAAAGATATAGTTGCACTGGAGAAAGTGCAGAGAAGGGTGACCAAAATAAAAAGGGGCATGTAATGGCTCCCCTATGAGGACAGGCTAAAGAGGTTAGGACTTTTCAGCTTGGAGAAGAGATGGCTGAGGAGGGACATAATAGAGGCAAAATCAAGAAAGGACTTGAACAGGTTTTTACTGAAGAGGATGTTGGGGAAGTACCTGTAATGGAGAAGGTTTTCATGGGTAATGATTCAGATGGACTGAATCAAATCATGGTGAACATAGAAGATGTGGTAGGCCTGATTGACAAACTGAAGAGTAGTAAATCACCTGGACCGGATGGTATACACACCAGAGTTCTGAAGGAACTAAAAAATGAAATTTCAGACCTATTAGTAAAAATTTGTAACTTATCATTAAAATCATCCATTGTACCTGAAGACTGGAGGATAGCAAATGTAACCCCAATATTTAAAAAGGGCTCCAGGGGCGATCCAGGAAACTACAGACCGGTTAGCCTGACTTCAGTGCCAGGAAAAATAGTGGAAAGTGTTCTAAACATCAAAATCACAGAACATATAGAAAGACATGGTTTAATGGAACAAAGTCAGCATGGCTTTACCCAGGGCAAGTCTTGCCTCACAAATCTGCTTCACTTTTTTGAAGGAGTTAATAAACATGTGGATAAAGGTGAACCGGTAGATATAGTATACTTGGATTTTCAGAAGGCGTTTGACAAAGTTCCTCATGAGAGGCTTCTAGGAAAAGTAAAAAGTCATGGGATAGGTGGCGATGTCCTTTCGTGGAATGCAAACTGGCTAAAAGACAGGAAACAGAGAGTAGGATTAAATGGACAATTTTCTCAGTGGAAGGGAGTGGACAGTGGAGTGCCTCAGGGATCTGTATTGAGACCCTTACTTTTCAATATATTTATAAATGATCTGGAAAGAAATACGACGAGTGAGATAATCAAATTTGCAGATGACACAAAATTGTTCAGAGTAGTTAAATCACAAGCAGATTGTGATAAATTGCAGGAAGACCTTGTGAGACTGGAAAACTGAGCATCCAAATGGCAGATGAAATTTAATGTGGATAAGTGCAAGGTGATGCATATAGGGAAAAATAACCCATACTATAATTACACAATGTTGGGTTCCATATTAGGTGCTACAACCCAAGAAAGAGATCTAGGTGTCATAGTGGATAACACATTGAAATCGTCGGTTCAGTGTGCTGCGGCAGTCAAAAAAGCAAACAGAATGTTGGGAATTATTAGAAAGGGAATGGTGAATAAAACGGAAAATGTCATAATGCCTCTGTATCGCTCCATGGTGAGACCGCACCTTGAATACTGTGTACAATTCTGGTCGCCACATCTCAAAAAAGATATAATTGCGATGGAGAAGGTACAGAGAAGGGCTACCAAAATGATAAGGGGAATGGAACAACTCCCCTATGAGGAAAGACTAAAGAGGTTAGGACTTTTCAGCTTGGAGAAGAGACGACTGAGGGGGGATATGATAGAGATGATTAAAATCATGAGAGGTCTAGAACGGGTAGATGTGAATCGGTTATTTACTTTTTCGGATAGTAGAAAGACTAGGGGGCACTCCATGAAGTTAGCATGGGGCACATTTAAAACTAATCGGAGAAAGTTCTTTTTTACTCAACGCACAATTAAACTCTGGAATTTGTTGCCAGAGGATGTGGTTAGTGCAGTTAGTATAGCTGTGTTTAAAAAGGGATTGGATAAGTTCTTGGAGGAGACGTCCATTACCTGCTATTAAGTTCACTTAGAGAATAGCCACTGCCATTAGCAGTGGTAACATGGAATAGACTTAGTTTTTGGGTACTTGCCAGGTTCTTATGGCCTGGATTGGTCACTGTTGGAAACAGGATGTTGGGCTTGATGGACCCTTAGTCTGACCCATTATGGCATTTTCTTATGTTCTTAGGTTAATGTAACTCAGTTATTTACTCTCTCAGATAATAGAAGGACTAGGCACACCATGAAGTTAGCAAGTAGTTCATTTAAAACAAATCGGAGAAAATTATTTTTCACGCAACGCATAGTTAAGCTTAATGCATAGTTAAGCTCTGGAATTCATTGCCAGAAGATGTGGGTATGGCAGTTAGTGTAACTGGGTTTAAAAAATGTTTGGATACGTTCCTTCAAGAAAAGTCCATAAACTGCTATTAATCATCAAGGAATAGTAGCCTGGGATCTATTTAATGTTTGGGTATTTGCCAGATATTTGTGACTTTGACACAGGATGCTGGGCTTGCTGGACCCTTGGTCTGACCCAGTATGGCATATCTTATGTTCTTAAATAAACCTCCTGGCAGTCTCTGATACATCAGATTTGTAAGATACAAATCTCGCCTGTGTTTTCTCTTTACAGACTAAAACAGTTTTAATTTCAGATTAACTACATTAAAAGCACTTGGTACATGACTCAGGAAGGCTAGGTGTCAGGTCTGTGTGAGAACTTTGGTGGCATTAGACTAATTTTGAAGCATCTACATGCACCATCTGCAAGCTTTCTGTCACTGTTTCTGCTGCATGATCTCACCTTGGCAAGACAGAAGCACGCCAGCATTCGCACTCGGTAGAAGCACTGCTCCTGTTCCAGTATGTCAGTCAGTGCCAACCGTGATGCTGGAGTGGGGAAGCTTTCGAGCGCTAAAATGGATTCTTCCTGAGCAACCACATCTCTTTCATAGCGTAGCTGGTACTGCCACATGAAATCAGCTTGATCAAACCCCACCTTCCTTAGCACAGCCATATCCGGATCTATTCTTATCCAGAGCAAGGGGGAATCGACACTAAAAGGGGAACGTGCAAAAAGTTCAGTCTATATAAAGCCAATGCATTGCAAACATGAGTTTTATTTGGTAAGGGCTCAACCCGCACAAACGTGAACCTTAGAAAAATTTCCAGCAGAAAACCATTTCTATCATTGTAGAATAAAAAATGATGGTAAATGTAAACAAGGACAAGTGTGAATATAATGCGTTTGCTTGCTGTAAATGGGGTTCTCTGTAGACAGAATGATGGTTCTGAACAGATCCATTTCTCTACTTCAGTAAAGGTTTACTACTGAGAATGCTGCCTCGTGAGCTCCTCAGTCCTTTGCAGAGCTTAGCGTTAATTAAGTAATCAACTCTCCCGGGAGGACGGCAGGTATTAAGCATGGTATCCAGCTAAGGAGAACCCCATTTACGGTAAGCAAACTTGCTTTTTCTGTCATCAAGCAGGGCTGAATTAACCATGATACGTGGGGAGTTCTAAATTTAGGATTGCGTAATGGGCACTTACTTACGGCTAACCCTGTGGAGAGTGGGCTACTGGATGAACAGTTTCCACAAAACTGCCTGCCCAAAGCTACCGTCACTTTTTGACAGACTGTCTAGACTGCAGTGGGACATGAAGGTATGAACTCACAACCAAGTTGCAGTTTTGCAGATGTGTTCAAAGGGGATAGCTCTTAGGTGAGCAATCTAAGTAGCCATGGTTCTTACTGATGAGCCTTGACAGTCTGTATTCTGAAGGCCAGTCAATGCATAATATGCAAGATACAGGTCACTAGTTAGTTGGATAAAGTACATTTTCCAACTGCCATGCCTAGTCTGAGAAGCCTGCAATATGGTTGAGTTTTCCTGAGTTAATAGACTAAGGCTCTCTTACAGTCTAGCAAATGGAGGATCTTCTCTCCTTTGTACGCATGGAGTCTTGGAAAGAATGTGGGCCGGCAAAACAATAGCTTGATTCAAGTGAAAAACAGAAGCCACTTAAGGTAAAAACTTAGAATAAGGGGCGGATTTTCAGAGCCCTGCTCGCGTAAATCCGCCCAAAACCGGGCGGATTTACGCGAGCAGGGCCCTGCGCGCCGGGAAGCCTATTTTACATAGGCCTCCCGGCGCGCGCAGAGCCCCGGGACTCGCGTACGTCCCGGGGTTCTCGGAGGGGGGCGTGTCGGGGGGCGGGGCCGGAGCGCGCGGCGTTGCGGGGGCGTGTCGACAGCGTTTTGGGGGCGGGTACGGGGCGTGGCTACGGCCCGGGGGCGTGGCCGCGCCCTCCGTACCCGCCCCCAGGCCGCGGCCCGGCGCGCAGCAGGCCCGCTGGCGCGCGGGGATTTACGTCTCCCTCCGGGAGGCGTAAATCCCCCGACAAAGGTAAGGGGGGGGTGTAGACAGGGCCGGGTGGGTGGGTTAGGTAGGGGAAGGGAGGGTAAGGTGAGGGGAGGGCAAAGGAAAGTTCCCTCCGAGGCCGCTCCGATTTCGGAGCGGCCTTGGAGGGAACGGGGGGAGGCAGCGCGGCTCGGCGCGCGCAGGCTATACAAAATCGATAGCCTTGCGCGCGCCGATCCAGGATTTTAGTGGATACGCGCGGCTCCGCGCGTATCTACTAAAATCCAGCGTACTTTTGCTTGAGTCTGATGCGCAAGCAAAAGTAGGCTGATCGCGCTTCTTTTAAAATCTACCCCTAAGTGTAGAGCACCACTCTAAAAAAAAAACCCAACCCAAAAACAAAACAACTGGAGGTATGGAGAGTATGAAACGAATGCCTGTAATTTGCTGTCACTTCTACCCGAAGTAATAGTGACTAAGGACACCACCTTCCACGCAAGAAACTTCAAAAAGGCTGACTCCATTGACTCGTAGGGAGGCGTCATCAGTTGTGATAAGACAACATGGAGATCCCATGGCACAGGAGATTTCACAACTGGAGCCTTTGTAGGCCACAAACCCTTCATAAATTTTGATACTAAAGGATGAAGGGAGATTTGATTTCTTTCTACTTGAGGGTGGTAAATGGCAATAGCACTAAGGCGCGCTTTCACTCATTATATACTGAGACCCAATGAAGAGAGGGAGAACAAGTACTGAAGCAGGTCCTTGGAAATAATAAGTGTTTATTTTGATGAATCAGTCTTTGTAGGTAGGTCTGTGGGTAGAGCTACAGGCTCCTCATACCATATGTCCCAAATATCTTTTTTTGCTGAAATCTGCTAATAGGATAATAGAAGTTAAGCCTTTTTATTTCTCAGTATTTGTCCACTAAAAGTCAAATGTATTTATGGACAAGTCATACCTCAAAGGTTTATTTCCATTTTATATTACAAAAAAAAAAAAAAAGAGTCTGTGAACTGCATCACCCCTACAACTGAATTATCCTAATGACTAAAACAGAAACATGCAAACGACAGAATTCTGTATGAATACAAAAGTTAGATTTAGGGCCCTACGTACTAAGCATTTGTCTCAGACACAAAATGGAAAAATATCTTTAGAACATCTGATATACAACAAAGAACCTGAATGTTCAGGCTTTATGATGTGTATATCCATTTATGCTGAAGTAAAAGCAGCCATAAAAATACATGGAAGTTCAATAAGAAGTTTGCAGATGAGGACAGAATCAACTTTTTTTTAAAAAGGGCATAAAAAGTAGTTGTGCTCTACTTGCTGAATACAACAGCGAAACAAGAGAGAGACAGAGACACGCATAAGGAATAAGTTACCAGACTGAAGTATAAAACATAATTTTCATGTTTGCAAATAAAAAGGGATCAGGTTCCAACTACTGTCAAGAAGAATCTTGAAAGATGGCTCATGTCAACGTTTTATTTATTTATTTTTGTTTCTCAAAGCATCATTTTGGGCATGGGGTTCGGAATATGGTCCTTTGTTAACCAGGCTTGCTTCCTATATGTTTACACTGCAGTGTTTCTGTGCTCCTTCATAGGAACACATGTTGCCAAAAGAATACGGCTGAAGAAAGATTAGTTTGACAGAACTTCTTTAAATTCTATTTATAATTGAAACATTTAAAACATTTCAGCATAATGGTGGATGTAGTCCACTTCTTGTGGACATGGTTAGATTATTCCTTTGCTCTTTGCTTCTTGGTCTGAATGGGTTGAGCCTGGGATTCGACCATACAATAAGTCCAGAAATTAGGAATTATATTGTGTTAACGCTGACACCTAAAATGTAGAAAAAAATCCCAACCAAATATGAAATATTTTCATTCTGTGCACTCACTGAAAAAGAAATAGCAGCAATTGGCATATCACGGTATACTGTTTGCACAGTATAATTGTTTTAATGCCATACAAAAGATCTAATGCTGTACAACTGTCCATACAATTATGATTTCTAAGCAAATTTCCACTGTTTCAGATAAACTACATCCTTAGGAATTAACTTACTCCATTGCAGAAAGATCCATATCTACTTCTTCCCCATTCATAAGTGGAATCTTTTTCTTCTTATTTCTGTATTTAGAAAGAAGCCACACAAAGATTTCAAAAACTTGCATAATAAATGCTTCAGAATTTTATGTTCCACTACAATCATTCTGATTGGCTAAAACACAAGGCGTTAATCCCATGGAAAAGACCTGGTTTTTTTGTTTTTTTTTACTGAGTCAGGAATGTCAATAGCGACTGCTGCTTTTCTAAAACTAGTATGAAAAATAAATACATCATCTCTGGGCCAAATTGTTGTGGCACAGAAGATGCAGGTTAGAGTCTCCTGCCTGAACACACCTGCAGGGCCGAGACGCTGCTGCGGAGGTGATGTGCTTGAGTCTGAAAAGGAAGGGAAGGAGGTTGCTGTTGCCGCAAGCCCTGCTGATACTGAGGGGAAAGCAGCGGAGGAGAGTTCCTCTCCAGCTGGTGAGAGAAGCTAATGCAGACTGCTTGGGGAGAAGGGCAACCTTAAATTTCACCAGAAAGGGCATTAATTATGAGGAATGCCCTTGTCCACTAAGTATTGTTTAATTAAATAGTATTCTTCTCACATCTACCAGGACAGTACATTTTTTATATGCATCACTTTCCTTTGTGAAAGCCATGATGTTAAAAAAAAATTAAAAGATTGCAAAGAATTTCCATTATCTATCAACTCTGCATCACACCTGAATGTGAAGGGTCAGTAAGTATCTCAGGCTAATAACATTATGGGGCGGATTTTAAAAGGCGCGCGAATAGCCTACTTTTGTTTGCGCTCCAGGCGCAAACAAAAGTACGCTGGATTTTAGTAGATACGCGCGGAGCCGCGCGTATCTGCTAAAAACCTGGATCGGCGCGCGCAAGGCTATCAATTTTGTATAGCCGGCGCGTGCCGAGCCGCGCAGCCTACCCCCGTTCCCTCCAAGGCCGCTCCGAAATCGGAGCGGCCTTGGAGGGAATCCTCTAACGCCCTCCCCTCACCTTCCCCTCCCTTCCTCTACCTAACCCACCCCCCCGGCCCTGTCTACACCCCCCCCCTTACCTTTCTCCGGGGATTTACGCCTCCCAGAGGGAGAAGTAAATCCCCGCGCGCGAGCGGGCCTCCTGCGCGCCGGGCCGCAACCTGGGGGCGGGTACGGAGGGCGTGGCCACGCCCCCGGACCCCCCCCGGGCCGTAGCCACGCCCCCGTACCCGCCCCCAAAACGCTGCCGACACGCCCCCGAAACGCCGCGACGACCGGGCCCGCCCCCCGACACGCCCCCCTCGGAGAACCCCGGGACTTACGCGAGTCCCGGGGCTCTGCGCGCGCCGGGAGGCCTATGTAAAATAGGCTTCCCGGCGCGCAGGGCCCTGCTCGCGTAAATCCGCCCGGTTTTGGGCGGATTTACGCGAGCAGGGCTCTGAAAATCCGCCCCTATTTGTTATTTGCATTACATTCCTCTTTGCTCTGTCTCCGGCTTCCTCTCGGCCTCTTTCTGTTCTTTGCCCATCCCCATTACCTGTTTTTTGTACTTTCTACCTTTTAGTTCGGATGTGAACCAGTATGATGTTCCCTACTAATGTCGGTATATAAAAGCTTTAAATAAATAAATAAACAAACCTACCTTCTGCTTTTTGAATGGCAGGGTATATCATGTTTCAAACTGTTTTCCTCAATTTGCAGAGTGTGGTTGAAAGACCCATCCAGTTCTTGCACAGTTACTTTAAGTGGGCCCTTTCAAGGGGAAAAATATATGCATTTACAATCATAGAGAGATCCATGGCATGTAAACATAATTATTAGAGAGATTTATGAAGCCAAAGTAGTGCAATATTTTAAATTAAAAATGTTATATCATGCATTACAAGTGCTTTAGCTCGCGATAACAGGGAATAGTACGCATTAAATAACGCATCGTATGTAATCCTTAAAATTTGCAAATGAGCATGCAAATAAGGAAAAATTGTGCAAACGAGGGTCCCCTATTGTGCTGAATTCCCTGTGAATTCAAATTTTGGGATCTCCCTCACACACACACACCTATTAAAAAAAAAAACCCTTTATTACTAGATTGGCCTTCCAGGATCCACCATGTCAGGAGGCTGTTTACTGGTAATGGCACACTGGATGCTTCAGGCAGCAAATCTAGAGCACCAAGTGGAAAGGGAGGTAGACATGACACCTAGGGAAGTACCAGCACTGGGGGCAGAGCAGCAACCATAACAGGTGAGGCAGCAGGTGCTACTTCCAGGACTGCCAGGCAGGAGGCTCAGCAGGGAGTGCATCTTTCGATCCCGCACTACATTAATGGGTCAAGAGGTACCGCTTGAGCACTCAAGACATAATAGATCTATATGAGGACCTCAAAGCTAACCTGGATTCTGATACAGAAAGGTCCCATTCCGTACCAGTGCTTATAAAATTGTTGTCCTCTCTGCATTTCATGACTTTGGGTTCTTTCCAAACAACTGTTGGGGTTGTAGGGGGAAATCCACAAGCATTGTTTTCCAGGTGTTTACACTAGGTACTAAAAACTGTATGCTGCTGCATTCATACATGCATAAACTTTCCTAGTGGAAGACAGGACTTGCTGGCCTTGAGGAGGGGTTTCTATGCCATGGCACAGTTCCCCCATGTTCTGGGAGCTATAGAATGCACTCATATATCCCTTTCCCCACTTCATAACAGGGAGGAGACCTTCTGCAACCAAAAACTCTTCCACGCCATCAATGTGCAAGTGGTGTGTGATGCTCAAATACACATTCTGAATATTGTGTCCATGTACCTGGGAACTACACAATTCCTGTCTCCATTGGAAATCAGCAATTTTCAAACATTTTGAGGAGGGCAGGTATGGCCATGATTGGCTACTAGGTAAGAGCTGTGCCTCATTTTCTAAACTCCAGCTATGTGTTTATTGCTAATGACTGGTAGGTTGGTGTCTGCCTTGTTGGTATGCACTTCTGTAACATGATGTATGCCAACCTTGTATCTACACATAACTGGTTGTGCCAGGCCTCAATCAGGCTAAAGCATGCAGAGCAGAGCAAATCTTGAATGGCTGCAGGATTGAGGTTCCAAAAATGACAGCATGTGAGAAAACTATATAGAGTAGATTCTCCATCTTGTAGGAACCACCAAAAATCCTTGTGCCGCAAATTCATCTGTCCCGATTACCTAGGTCCCAACCATTCCATCATGCACTGCTCAATGACAGTCAATATGATAACGAACAGTGATTCTCTTGTCTCCCTCATCTATCAACTCCTGCTTGCCACCTTGTTCTTTAACAGGGCCATTAGATCTTGGAGCCTATCTGCTACTTGTTCGCTGTCCCTCTTGATGCCACTGTGTCTGGAGATCCTCTGTGCAATTTGCTTCCAAATGGCACTCTTTGCTGCCTTGGATGTTTTAGCTGCCTAGTTCCCAAACATGGGGTAATTTGCAAGGAACCCCTGGATGAGAAGTTCATAATCTTCAGTGCTGAACTTAAATGCTCAAAGCCACTGCCTGCTCACTGCCTGAGGATTGGATTGCCACTTCCAGAGGGGTAATGTCACTCCCTTCCTCATTCCCAGCTCACCGGCCTTCCTCCCTTCCCTCCTGCTCTGGCCGCTGTCCCACCCTCTGTGTCTCTCTCTGGGCCTGCCTTGCTTAACTCCTCCCTCCAGAGTCTCCTGTCTACGCCCCTAAACCTTTTTCCTCCTCACCCTATCTCTCCCCTCCTTCCTGTCTCTAATCCTCTGCCTCTCCTCTCTCCTACCATTTTCCTCTCTGCCTCCCCTATTCTCCTCATTCCCCCCCTCTTGTCAAACCCAACTCACTTCTTTCATGCTCCATCTTCACACCTCTCATGCACACACACACTCCTCTCTTCTACTCTCTACACAAAAAAAGAGACAAAATAAAATAACGTGAGACACAATAAAATGCGTGAAATGATAAAATACTGCACGGCATGATAAAATGGCATGTAATCTGTTAATTTACTGCGAAACATGCAAGTCTTAAAATTATTCTCACCATTACCCTTTTTTTTTTTAATTTCATATACGATAGCTGCTATACCATGTGATATCTTTTTTTTTTACTTTGGATAAGTAAATCTAGGCCTGTGTTTGTTTAATCTACTCATTTCCATTTTGTATTTATGCTTTATTAATATATATTTACTATACATTTAATTTATATTGAAACATTTTTAATCATCATGTAATAGTCAATCAGTACTTAAAGGGAGGAAAGAAAGAGAGAAATCTTTTTTGCTTGAAAAGGTACTTTAGCTCTAAAGCAGGACAAAGGAGCACAATGAAAGAATAAAAAAGGGAGAAAAGAAAATTCCAGGGCTTTGCTGCAGGAACAGTTTAAGATTTAATTACAACAGGCCAAGAAGACTAGCTTCTCCTGGAGAGAGAGAGAATTAAATAGTAAGCTAGCGCTGAGCAGGCAGGAGTTTATTCTGGGGTGGGGGGAGGGAAGGAGAGAGAAGAGAGTTCCCTTGAACGAACAGGGGTTTTTTGTGCCCTGGCTGCAAAGAAAGAGAAGACTGAGTGGAGCAGAGCCCTCTGAAACCAACGCAGCCAGGTCTGCACTAGAATTTAAAATGGAGGACTGGATTCAAATTCTCCAGGAGGGACCAAAGGCAATTACAGGAAAGTCTCATAAGGAGCCAGCTTTCCTGGGATGGTGCAAGGAAGGAGCTTGAAGCAGGGCTTGCTCTTGTAACCTCCAGAATACTAAAGCCACAGCCAGAGAAGGGCTCGGGATGCCTGGACGAGGAGAAAGTACAGTAACTTACGCTCTGAAAGTACAGTGACTTACGCTCTGAAACCTCCACACCCACCTTCAAAAAGAAACTCAAAACCTGGCTCTTCCTCCAAGCATACCCCCAATCATCATCATCACCTACTAACACCCTAATCCTACCACCCTCTCGTACTAACACCCCCTCCACAGGACCTACACCCACACCTTCTAAGGAAATACAAACCCCACACCTTACCTCCAGCACATAATTTTTGTCACTTAACGCAACCGCACACACCTCCACACCTCAAGTACTGAGCCTCTACGCGCTTAAACAATTTTGTATATAGCATAATGTATATATCAATAATCACCCGACCCTTGTACATATTTTCTCCTTATGTACCAGTTTCTCCCTCCCCTGCCCCCTCCTCTGTCTCGATCACCCCTCCCCCACCTTCCACAAGTTATCTAGTTTTTTGCTCTGTTTTCTGAGCTTATGTTTTACACTGTTTCTTGTAAAGGCTTTGCCTATATATCCTTGTTGTAAGTTATCTGTAAACCGGCACGATGTGCAAACGGCTGCCGGTATATAAAATTAAATAAATAAATAAATAAATAAATAAACAAATAACTAACCCTGTGAAGCACCAAACTGAAGTTTACCCTCCAGGAGCACAAAGACTGGGAGATTAAAAAAAAAAAGTAAAAGAGAGAAGGTCAGTTTGGCCAAGGCTGACCAGGATCATCCTGAAGATGGCACTACAGGGAAGCCTGGAGAAGCGTCAATGGAGCCAGTGACAACCAAAGCCAACCAGTATTATCCCACAGCATGGCCTGTGGAAGGCATGACAGGCAGCCCTAAAAATGGGCCAAAGAAACTGGAAACTGCTCTACTGGAGAAGAATAAGAAAGGCCTGTGAAGGGACTAACAAGTACACATGACCCAGATATAAGGGAGCTCATGGTGGGGCCTGGCGGAATGGATTTCCATGGGAGGACAGGGATCTCATGTGCTGCTGCGAACTGGAGAGCAGCAGTGGCTTAGCATGGCTAACCCATTCCTCAAGGGCAGCATGACACAGGAAGCAGCGGGGCTGAAGCCACAGCAAGAAGGAGAGGAAAATGCTGAGGTAGAAGTAGATGCCATGAGTCCCAATCTCCAGCAGGTACAGGAAGAGCCAGACCGGATTCAGGAAAACTGGGCCGCTACCCATCAGCAAATGGAAGATACTAAGAAGGCCAGGAGTGAAGATAAAATGGAGATCTCGGAGGTCCAGCTCAGACAGGACAAGCTGCAACTTGAGACTTGTGAACTGGACATTCTGGGGACTGGGGCTCTGGAGTTAACCAGGGTGGGTCAACCAGAGAACCAAGAGAAGTTGGGGTTGTACAGGTAACCTTTAGATAAAAACCCAAAAGGTTGTGGGGGAAGGTACCTCGATAAAAGCTGAAAGCACCCTAGGCAAAGGGAATCTTCCAGGGGTTAAAGGGCATTCCCTAGTTTAGGACCTCATAGCCTAAGACAGGCAGGAGTCAGAATTGGAAAGAGAAAGTCCCAAGTTAAGACAGGACCCTAAAGCAAGCATAGTGGGTTCCTACTGCAGGACATAGCCCTGGGAGGGGCAGAAGCTCAATTGGGCAAGACTGAATTGAGGGGGAATGTATGTGCCAAAGTGCACCCGAGAAACCCTCAGAACACCTTAAAAGACCAGTCCTAGCTGTGTGGTCCCGATCCACCTTAAGCATGTCAGTTCCCCTGAGGAGGAATATAGCTTAGGCTCAGTGGAGAGCAGACAGAAGCCCTGGAAGAAGAGGAGAAAGCAGTTCCTACAAAGGTAACTGATCTATTGCGGTATATTTGAGGAGTAGTGCTGAGGTAAGCAGCTTCTGTGATTCGTTTGGCTGTAAATAATAAAGTCTGTATAAAGGACAAATGGAGTCCAGATTGGAATCTGTCCTCTAGTCAGCCACAGACCACTCATACTGTGCCACACTGCCATTTGGATGCCCCATCTTCCAGTCTCAAAAGGTCCTCTTGCAATTTATCACAATCTGCTTCTGATTTAACTACTCTGAATAATTTTGTGTCATTTGCAAATCTTATCACCTCGCTCACTGCTCCCTTTTCCAGATCATTTATAAATATATTAAAAAGCACCAGTCCCAGTAGGCACTCCACGGTTTACCTTTTTCCAATTGTAAGGCTTGAAGGGGATGTGGATTCTTAGTACCGAAGTGTGGCTGGCGCTGCCTAGTGGGCAAACTCATGGGATCCGTCATCTGATGGAGAAGCCTGAAGGCAGGACCGGATGGAGCTTCGCCTATACCAGCCACCTTCTCTGCAGGTTGAGCTCTGGAGTTCTAGTGGCCGGCAGGGCTTAGGTGGGTCCCTAGGGCAGTCTGGAGGCGAATCCAAGGTCTGGGCAGGCAGCAAACAGC
Source organism: Rhinatrema bivittatum (assembly GCF_901001135.1). Lineage (NCBI taxonomy): Eukaryota > Metazoa > Chordata > Amphibia > Gymnophiona > Rhinatrematidae > Rhinatrema > Rhinatrema bivittatum. Next base: position 755,886,472 of record NC_042616.1, read on the forward strand.
CACAGATCGAGGTGCACGGCAGACAGCAGTAACGGAAAACAGGCTAGAGGTTGGGGCAGGCGGCAAGTCCAAAGCCAAGGTCGAGTCCAGGAAGCCAACCGAGGGAACAAGGAATAACAGATGAAACAAGGATAGGTGACCAGGAGGACAAGGGATGGAGAAGGCAAGGCAAAACCAAGGAACAAACAATGAAAAGCACGGACGAAGAAACAGACAAGGCAAGAGACAAGCACAACAGAATAGCAACACGCACTGAACACAAGGACCAGGGGATCTGTTGCTGAGGCACTAAAGTGACATCATCTGAGGACACGGCAGGGATTTTCCTGCTCCATCCCCTTTAATAGCAAGGCCTGAGTGCACACACGCCTTAGGGAGGCCTGGTAGGCACGACGGCTGGTGGCGTTCTCTGCTGCAGAGATAGGTTCTGATTATGGTGGCAGCGTCCGGGACCAGGGGGACAGCGTGGCAGCGTCGGAGGTTAAGTGCAGCAACTTGCGGGGCCGTCCTGCAAGCTGCCAGACATGACACCAATGAGAAAAAATGGCTAATTTACTCGTACTCACGATTTCCTATCTTTTAACCAGGTTGCAATCCACAAAAGGACATTATCTCCTATCCGATGACTTTTTAATTTTCTTAAGTCTTTCATGGGGGACTTTCACAAATGCCTTCTGAAAATCCAAATACACTAAATCTATCGGCTTACCTTTATCTATATGTTTATTAACCCCTTAAAAAAAAAAAGTTGCAGATTTGTGAGGCAAGACATCCTTTTGTGGAAATCCATGCTATGTCCCATTAAACCATGCCCATCTATATGCTCTATGATTTAGTTCTTTAGAATATTTTCCACAATTTTTCCTGGCATGAGTAAAAAATGTTGGTTCAGGTATCATAGTAAATCACGGCAGGTAAAGACCAAAATGTTCCATCTGTGCAATAAGGCCTTCAAGGTTGTAGCTGAGGGTCCATGCAGGTTACCTCTATACAGAAAAGCTACTGCAAGCTACCCCAGTGCTTCATTTCTATACTATTGCCACTAGGGATCCTCTATATTTATCCCATGCTCTTCTGAATTCTGTCACTGTTTTAATCTCTACCTGCTCCGGAAGGGCATTCCAAGCATCCTCCATCCTTTCTGTGAAAACATATTTCCTGATGTTGTTCCCAGGTCTACCCTCCTGGAGTTTCATTCCCCCCTCTCCTCCTAGCATTCCTAAATTGCATATCTCTTAGTGTCTTCATTTTGTACATATGTATATATTTAAAAAAAAAAAAAAATCTCGTTGATTATTTAATGCAAATTTCCCCTTGTTATTCACTCCCTCATTTATTCATTTGTTAACTTGTTTCATTTGTTCTATGTAAAGCGCCATGCCTGGCGTTTGTTTTTGTTACACTGTGAACCGATGTGATATCCTGGATGAATGTCGGTATATAAAAATTTTAAATAAATAAATAAATAAATATGCCCCTCTTGTGCATTTTTCATATCTTTGAGGTATTTAAATATCTGTATCATATCCCTCCCATCTCTCCTCTTCTCTAGGGTTTACATATTTAGGCCCTTAAGTACAGATCCTGCACCAGTTTGTTTCCTCTCCCTGGATCACTTCTATCCTCTCCATATCCTTTTTAAGATATGGCCTTGAGAACTGAATACAGTAGTCCAGGTAAGGCCTCACCCGAGACTTGTACATGGGTATTATTACCTACTTTTTCCCACTAGTTATGTCTCTCTTTGTGCAGCTTTGCATACCTCTGGCTCTAGTCACTGCTTTGACACACTACTTCACCTCCTTTAGATGATCAGCATTTTTGGGTACTTGCCAGGTTCTTATGGCCTGGATTGGCCACTGTTGGAGACAGGATGCTGGGCTTGAAGGACCCTTGGTCTGACCCAGTATGGCATGTTCTTTTGTTCTTATCACCCAGAGGCCTCTCTCACAGTCTGTTCTCATAAAGAAACTGTTACTGGTTTTTCTTCCTCTATCCCAGCAATGATATACAATACATCTTCTTCTCATGTGACAAGTTAAAAATGTTCAAGCAATGCATATATATAGTTCCAATATATTTTCATCTAAAAACCTAGCTTTGCCTCTCATTACCTATATTTAACACTTGATGCACAATATAAAATATGTACAGTAAGATTTTTTTTATTTGTATTATTCAGGATATCAAGGTACTTCACTTTCAGCTTACATCTCCATATAATATTATTGAAAATGTTTTATGTTTTAAGTACATTGTACAAATTATTTTATATATTTAGATTTAGCTCCTGCTTTTTTCATTGATAGGTCAAGACTAGTTATATTCAGGTACAGATTCCCTGGCCCCAAGATCAGTCTTGACTTGATAGCAAGAGACTGCCTCGATCAATTGCGAACATTGGCATAACCTCGAACAATATGCCAATGTTCGCAGTTATTGACATAACTGTGAACATTGGCATATTGCCTCGATCAATATGCGAACATTGGCATAACAGGAACTGCACTGGCCTGGTTCAAAACATTCCTTGGGAACAGAGGCTACAAGGTTAAAATCCACAATAAAGAATCCCTTCGTCATCCTTCCTCCATAGGAGTTCCCCAGGGTTCATCCCTGTCCCCCACGCTATTCAATATTTACCTTCTTCCACTATGCCAGTTATTAACCAAACTGAACCTAAAACACTTCTTATATGCCGACGATGTCCAGATAGTAATTCCAGTTAAAGAATCCATCACAAAAACATTGGAATTTTGGGAAAACTGCCGTCATGAAATCAACTACCTCCTCACCAGCTTAAACTTAATACTAAATTCTTCAAAAAGTGAATTCCTTCTCATATCCCTGGAAAACAGTAACATCACGACGAATCCACCAGCCATCCTTCACATCTCCAAAGCAAGAGACCTAGGAGTTATTATTGATAATCGTCTAAACCTAAAATCTTTTATTAACCAAACAACTAAAGACTGTTTTCATAAACTGCATGTCCTGAAAAGAATAAGACCTCTCTTTCACTTTCATGATTTCAGAACGGTTCTGCAAGCAATAATCTTCTCTAAGATAGACTACTGTAACTCTATCTTATTAGGTCTCCCCTCATCCTACACCAAACCTCTTCAGATGGTCCAAAACACGGCAGCCAGAATATTGACAAACACGATGAGAAAAGACCACATATCTCCAATTCTCAAAGACCTACATTGGCTGCCAATTCACTTCAGAATCATTCATAAGTCCATTACCATTATCTATAAAGCCATCCATCACCATGCTACACTCAACCTACAAATCCCACTCAGAAAACACACCTCCACCAGACCCATCAGAGAAGCTTACAGAGATTCACTTCAAGTTCCACACATCAGAATTTCTCAACATATAACATTTAGAGACCGGGCCTTCTCTACAGCAGGACCATCGCTATGGAAATCCATTCCACCGGATCTTCAACAGGAACCGTGCCTTCTAACTTTCAGAAAAAGGCTTAAGACGTGGTTGTTTAAGCGTTTCCAGAACCCAACTGAACCTTAATTCACCAACAACCACAGTCAGACATTCTTTGATCATTGTAAACAATTGCTCTCTTTGATCATTGTAAACAATTGCTCTCTCCGTTAAAATCCTCTAGCCTTTCCTTCTTCTCCCAGTTTTGAACATCCCTGTTTTATTGTAACTGCTGAGTTTCTCTTCAGTTTATTTGCTGTTTACACCCCTTGTTAAATGTAAACCAGCATGATGTGATCATTATCGTGAATGCCGGTATAGAAAAACACTAAATAAATAAATAAAATCAAACAATTATATAGGATATCTTGGACCCCACTGAGGTCTTACTGTATTAATTCATGCAATAAGACTACAGTGTCCCTGGTACCTTCTCCCATCCCTGGTGTGTCCAAAGAAACAGATGTAAGCAGAAAAGGACCATTTGATCCATCTCAGACTTCCCATTTGTGCTTGCCTTCTATACTATTATTCAATCTGTGGTCTACTCCCCCCTTACATGCTAACATGGTAAATGTTGGCAGATAAAGATAAAAGTGGCTCATCCAATCTACCAGCAAAGTGTTTAGGGATGTAACTGCCGCTCTGTGCAGGTTACCCTATGGGTAAGGAAGCCCCATCCAAGCCTTAAAAACATGTAAAAGACAGACTTCCCCTTTCCAATTTTATTTAATCATTCATTCTTGAGATACCACAGAGGGCCTGCCCTGGTCATAGAAGCCTGACAGCCATCAGGAGTGAATGTAATCAAACTACAATGAAGTAATGTAAACAGATAGCTAAACCATATGTTAACTATAAGATATGCCTAGATGGAGCCCTTGAATGCACCACTGGCTGGTTGCAGTTACCGCTCTGTGCAAATTACTCCCATGCAGAAATGTTTCACCAAAAGTTATCATAGGTTATCCCAGTTCTTCATTTTCTTCCTCGTCACTAGGGAATTTCTGATAATCTTTCTCTCTTTTGAATTCCATTACCATTTTTGTCTTTACCACCTCCTCTGGGAGGCCATTCCAGGCATCTATAAGAAAATTGGCTCTTACCTGAAAATTTTCATTCCTGTAGAACCACGGATCAGTCCAGGGTTTTGCTTCCCCTCCAGCAGATGGAGACAGAGAAAGTTCTGCCAGACTCTGCCATATATACCTGGGTGCCATCCACAGTCTGTCAGTATTACTCAGTGTCAAAGCAGTATGGCCCAACAAACTAACTATATACAGGAACCATAAACTGAACCGGATCACTAACCCCAACTGTGACCCGAACCCATGAAACCAGGTAAATGAGACTGAATTGTAGACTAGAAATAAACAAACATCAAACGAGCGGACTCTCCCTTATTTCTCTGCTTCAGAACATGTCAGTATCAAACGGGCGGGATTCTGGACTGATCCGTGGTACTACAGGAACGAAAATTATCAGGTAAGAACCAATTTTCTTTTCCCTGTACGTACCCGGATCAGTCCAGACTCCTAGGATGTACCAGAGCTCACCTACCTGGGATGGGATCCAGAGAGGCCCGCTCTCAGCACGCCTGCACTGAAACTACCCGCCTCCAGAGCCTGAACATCTAGATGGTAATGCCTTGCAAAAGTATGCAATGATTTCCATGTAGCCGCTCTACAAATCTCCTGTGGAGAAATCTGTTGACATTCTGCCCAAGAAGCTGCTTGCGATCTAGTAGAATGCGCACGAAGGCCAACAGGCAAGGGTTTACCACACAGCAAATACACAGAATTAATCGCTTCCTTCAGCCAACGGGTCTTGGACGCCATATTACCTCTTTTTGGGCCACTCCAGAGAACAAAGAGGTGATCGAGACCTGAAAACTATTAGTGACTTCCAGATAACACAACAGAGTTCTGCGAACATCCAACTTCCTCAAGTCCTTAGAGAGTGAATCCAACCTATCCAGATTGGAAAAAGACGGAAGCTCCACCGATTGATTCAAATGAAAAGATGACACCACCTTTGGAAGAAAGGAAGGCACCGTTTGCAAAGACACACCAGAATCTGAAATCCTCAAGAAGGGTTCCCGGCACAACAAAGCTTGAAGCTCGGAAACTCTACGAGCAGAAGAAATAGCCACCAGAAAGACTACCTTCAACGTGAGATCTTTCAACATTGCCCTCTTCAGAGGCTCAAAGGGCGGCGAACACAAAGCCGTAAGGACTAAGTTTAGATTCCAGGACGGACAGGGCGAGCTTACCGGTGGACGCAAATGCTTCGCTCCCCTCAGGAAACGATAGACATCAGGATGAGCAGCCAACAGAGCACCCTGTATGGGACCACGCAAGGAACCAAGTGCCGCCACCTGGACCTTCAAGGAACAACACGACAAGCCTTTTGCTAATCCCGCTTGAAGGAAACACAAGCTTTCTGAAATGGACGCGCGAGTAGGTACGATCCCCCGATCTACGCACCAAGACTCAAATACCTTCCAGACACGAACATAAGATAAAGAAGTCGAGGTCTTTCGAGAATGCAACAGGGTAGACACCACCACATCGGAATAACTTTTGCCCTTTAAACGCCGCCTCTCAAAAGCCATGCCGCTAGACAGAAGTGATCTTCCAGGTCAAAACAGACGGGCCCCTGATGAAGAAGGTTCGGAAGGTATGGAAACCACAGGGGATCTTCCACCGCTAAGTTGACTAAGTCCACAAACCACGGACGACGCGGCCACTCAGAAGCCACCAATATCATCTCGGTCGGGTGGTTCTCTATCCTCCTGAGCACCTTGCCTATTAGAGGCCAAGGAGGAACACGTAAAGTAGTACGGACTTTGGCCAGGGCAGAGCCAGCGCATCTACTCCCTCTGCTCCTGTCTCTCTGTGTCAAGCAAAGAAGCGCGGAGCCTTGGCATTCTTGAACGTCACCATCAGATCCATGCACGGGGTGCCCCATCTGTCGCAGATGAATTGATAAGCCTTGTCCGCCAACTTCCACTCTCCTGGATCGAGAAGATGCCGACTTAAGAAATCCGTGTGAACGTTGTCAACCCCGGCAATGTGAGATGCCGCTATACTGACCAGATTCTGCTCCACCCAGGCGATTAACAGGTGAGCTTCCGCAGCAACTGGCTGGCTCTTTGTTCCGCCCTGGCGATTGATGTAGGCCACCGTGGTGGCATTGTCTGAAAGTATCCTGACCAATGTCCCCTTGACCAGCGGGAGAAACGCTTCCAATGCCAGCCATACCGCTCTGGTTTCTAGACGATTTATTGACCACCAGGACTCCTCTGCCAACCAGCATCCCTGGACTGACTTCCGCAGACAAACCGCTCCCCAGCCGGAAAGACTGGCATCCATGGTCACCACCGTCCAATCTGGTAAAACTAATGGGACCCCCTCGACTCAGATTGTCCGAGATTAGCCACCACTCCAAACTGGATCAAGCGGATTCGGTCAGCGGCAGGAGCAGGTGAAACTATTCTGACATCGGGTTCCAACGGGAAAGTAAGGCTGATTGCAAAGGCCGCATGTGAGCGAAGGCCCAGGGAACCAATTCCAGCGTAGAGGTCATTGAACCCAGCACCTGCAAGTAATCCCATACCTTCAGGGAGTTCTTGGACAATAAACGCCTCACTCGGCCTTGTAATTTGTCAATGCGGTTGGACGTTAAGAAAATTCTCCCCTGCCAAGTGTCGAACAAAGCCCTCCAAAATGCCAATGATTGGGAGGGTATTAGCTGACGTTTGGTCAAGTTGACCATCCAGCCAAGTTTCCTCAATAGCTGCAGCACCCGCTTCTGACTTTGTCTGGATTAGCCAATCGTCCAGGTACGGGTGAACTAACAGACCCTCTCTGCGCAACTGCGCCACTACTAACATCATTATCTTGATGAACATCCTGGGTGCCGTCGCAAGACCCCTCCCCTGTTCATTGTATTTTCAATCTTTCAGTTGTAATGTAAATCGGTATGATGTTTGCACACTAATGCCGGTATATAAAAATCTTAAATAAATAAATAAATAAATAAGGACGAAGGGTAGAGCCTGAAACTGATAGTGCTGACCCAGGATGGAAAATCTCAGAAACTTCTGATGATCTGGCCTGATCCCGATATGCAGATACATCTCCTTCAGGTCTAGAGATGCCAGAAACTCTCTCGGCCGAACCGAGGCAATGACGGACCTCAACATCTCCATCCGGAAACGAGGTATTCGCAAACATCTGTTGACTCGTTTTAAGTCGAGGATGGGCCCTGAAGGAGCCTTCTTTCTTTAGCACGACGAAGTAAATGGGTAATGGCCCCTCCTTTGGGCTGAAGACAGAACCGGAACAATGGTGCCGAGATCGATTAGGTGCTGCAATGTCTGCCTTACCGCACGACACTTTGTGGCATATCCACATGACGAGACCAGAAACTGAGGCCGCGGCCAGCGTGTGAAATCTAAAGCGTAACCATATTTTATCACAGAAAGTACCCACAACGTTTCTGTTGTGATTTTGGCCCATTCCTCATAGAAGAGAGACAGCCTGCCTCCCACTACTGGAACCGAGGAATGGACCGGCCGCCCATCATTGTGAAGACTTTCTGGCTGGGTTAGACTGGGTGTTAACTGGTCTCCCGAAATGTCACCCCCGAAAGGACTAAGGCCACGACTGCTGTCTGGCAGAATTCTGACGAAAAGAAGGCATGGATGTACGGGGCGCTCTTGCCCGACGACCTCCCCAAAACCGAGTTCTAGAAGCAAAAGCCCCTCTGGACCTTGGTTTGTCTTCTGGCAACCGATGAATCTTATTCTCTCCCAGGGACTGGATCATATCCTCTAGTTCTTTTCCAAAAAGCAACTTGTCCTTAAAAGGCAAGGAACCCAACTGGGACTTGGAGGAAACATCCGCCGACCAATTCCTCAACCATAACAACCTCCGGGCTGAAACAGCTGAGACCATAGATCGAGCCGACGTCCGTAGCAGGTCATAAAGTGCATCCGCACTATAAGCAACCACCGCCTCGAGGCGTGCTGCTTGACGAGCTTCTTCTTCAGACAAAGATTCATTTGCCTGTAGCTGTTGTACCCAGCGAAAACTAGCTCTCAACGCAAAATTGCTACACATTGCAGCATGGACACAGAGTGCAGAAACCTCAAAGATCTTTTTAAGCTGCAATTCCAGCTTTCGATCCTGTAGATCCTTAAGGGCCGTCGACCCTGTGACTGGAATCGTGGTCTTTTTTGTCACGGCCGAAAATGCGGCATCCACCTTGGGAACTCGGAGAATTTCCAAAGCCTCCTCAGGGAGCGGATAAAGCTTGTCCATTGTTTTTGTGACTTTCAACCCAAAATCTGGGGTGTCCCATTCCCTATACAGGAGGTCGGTAGAAGAAAAATGAAAAGGAAAGGATGTGGGCGGAACCCTCAGGCCCAACAAAACAGGGTCCATAGATCCTAAGCGAGATTCCTCCTGAGGAGCGTCAATTCCCAATTCCCCCAGAATGGAAGGAATGAGAGGACCCAGCTCCTCTTTTCTGAATAGGCGGACAAACTTTGGGTCATCTCTCTCAATGGCATGAGAACCACGCGCAGCACTCTGCTGCTGGTCTCTGTCACCCTCTACCCCCCCTCGGGGGCTGGGCAGGCAAATCCTGCACATTTGGATCTGCGGCGTCGGAAGAAGCGTCCGTGGGAGGCCATGCTGACCTTTGAGATGCAGACCTCTTCTGGACCTTGGGAGGTGAGGGCGAAGTCTCCCTCTCAGCAGCCGTGTGTCTCTTGCTGGCCTTAAATGCTTTATGCATCACTAAAACAAATTCTGAAGAAAAAGAAGATACAGACCCCCTCAGAAACTGTATCAGGGTCATCTCCCTGCCCCTTCGGGACAACCTGTGCAGGAGATCGCGGCCGCAGCCGTTGTGGAGAAAGCTTAGGTGGGAGATTCCCCTCCCCCAGCAGAAGCCTTGTCGCCGACGAAAAAGCCCCTAAGATGGCGCCGCTTCCCGCGCCCAGCAGGAAAGTGCAAGGGGAAAGACCTGGCAACTCCTCGACGGTCAGCGCTACAGATCGCCCGCGAAGCATGGACCCCCCCCCCCCCGATCCCCGCGGAGAAACCCTCACCGCCGGGGAGGCAGGCCAAGCACAAGCCGTCACGAGTCAAGCGCGGCAAGCTGTTCTGCGCGGCATCGGGAGCCAAAAATAAATGTAATTCTTTTTTTTTTTTTTTTTTTAACTAAGCACGCGGTCAAATCCAAACACATACGTCCCCCAACAGCTGGCAAAGAAATGAAGGAGAGCGCCGACTTTTTTTTTTTTTAAATTTGTATTAAACTTGCCGGTCTATCGTCTTCTCGGGTCTGTGCCACTGGGGTGAGTGATCCGGGCTCCCCGGTATCACCCCAGGACCTGCTGTACAAGAGGGCTCTCAACCCTAGTCGCAGCTGCCTCACACCAGGGAGGATAGTCCCCTCAGGACCTGCCAACCCCCTGGGAAGCTGAAGGACTCTCTCCAGCAAGCTGATCTGAAAACTTCAAATCTAACTACTACTTTTTTTTTTTTTTAAAGGAACTTTATCTGCAAAAAGAAAAAAAAATCTTATACTACCAAGTAACCTAAACCAGACTGTGAGTTTGGCACCCCTACCATCTGCTGGAGACAGAGTAATACTGACAGACTGTAGGTGGCACCCAGGTATATATGGCAGAGTCTGTCAGAACTTTCTCTGTCTCCATCTGCTGGAGGGGAGGCAAAACCCAGTAGTATGGACTGATCCGAGTATGTACAGGGAACACCCTTTCATTGAAATCTTAGTTCCTGATGTTGTTCCCAAGTCTTTGGAGCTTCATATCATGACCACTAGTTCTACAGTTACCTTTTCAATGGAAAAAGTTTGATTCTTGCTCATTATTAATACCTTTCAGGTATTTAAAAGTCTGTATTACATTCCCCCTACCCCCACAACCCATCTCTCCTCTTGGGTCCTTCAGTCTCAGTCTCATTTCATATGACTTTTGGTACAGACCCTGCACTATTTTGGTTGCCTTTCTCTGGACCACTTCTATTCTTTTTGAGATACGGCCTTCAGAACTGAACATAGTAGTCCAGGTGAGGCCTGACCAATGACCTGTGTAGGGTATTTATCACCATTTTTCTTGCTGGTTATGCCTCTTTCTTTATAGCTCAGCATCTGCAAGCTCAAAAAAACATTGCTTCGTTACTTTCAAATCATCAGACACTCACCCCAAGTCTCTCATCACTCCAGCAACTTTGGTTTTGCAAACTCCAAATATATAATTCTGCACTTCTTCACACTGAATCTTAATTGCCATGTATTTAACCACTTCTCAAGCTTTCTTAGATCAATTCTCATCCTGTCTACTCCTTCTGGGAGTCCACTCTGTTGCAAATCTTAGTGTCATCTGCAAAGGGACCCAGAACTGATCATTGAGGTACTTCACTAATCATCTTTCTCTCCTTAGAATGAGTTTCATTTACCACTGCTCACTATTATCTATCAGACAACCAATTTCTAATCCATTGCACCACCTTGAATCCCACTCCCAGACCGGTCATTTTATTCATGAGTTTTGTAGAAACATGATGGCAGAAAAAGACCGTATGTCACATCCAGTCTGCCTATCTGTCCAATTAATTTGGCAATACTTCCTTAGAGATCCTGTATTTATCCCATGCTTTCTTGTATTCAGATACTGTTTTTGTCTCCACCACATCCCACTGGGAGGCCATTTCACAAATCCACCACCTTCTCTGTTAAGAGATATTACTAAGATTTCTCCTGAATCTACCCCTTTTCACTCTCATCTCATGATCCCTCGATCTAGAGCCTCCTTAATTTTGAAAAAGGCTCACCTCCTGTGCCCACTCTTGATCTAATTTCCTAGTTGCTCAATCAAAAAAATTAATTTGATTTGTTTGACACAACTTTTCTTTGGTAAAACAATATTTGCAGATTGCAAAGAGTTCACTATTCTTTCTTTCAACAAAGTCTCCACTAATTTTCCCATCTCCAAGGTAAAGTTAACGTACCTGTAGTTTTCAACTTCCTTTCTGCTACCACTTCTGTGAAGTGGGACAACTGCCCATCTCTAATCTTTTGGTACTAGTCCTGTCTCCAAGGATCTACTGAACAGGTCCTTCAGCATACTTGTCAGCACCTCTATGAGCTCCTTTAGTATCCTGGGATGCATCTCATTTGGTCCTATGGTCTTGTACACTTTCAGCTTTGCTAGTCCAACCAAACAGACTTCTGAAAATGGGTATCATCTACCCCACACCCATCTGTGCTCTTGCCAGCCAGCAGTGGCCCCTCCTCCAAGGCCTTATTTAGTAAACACCAAACTGAAGTATTTGTTTAATATTTCTGCCTTTTCCTCATTTCTCTACACCTTTCAGTCTTGCAATTCCACCTCTGGCCTTCCTTCTTTATTTATTTCTTTATTTGTACATTTTTATATACCGAAGTTTAGCTAGAGGCTTTCACTCCGGTTTAGATTTAAAACAATGAATTACATACTTTCTCTGACATACCTGAAAAATATTTTGTCCCCTCACTTTACCTCTTTAGTAATCCTTTCTTTCTCTCAAGCTATGATTTCTTTCTTCGTCTTTCAGCTTCTTCAGATATTCCTCCCTGTGTTCATCTTTATGAGATCTTTTTTGAATGCTGCTCTTTTTGCCTTTATTTTTTTAGCTACCTCTTGGGAGAAGCAGATTGGTTTCGTAAGAACTTAAGAACCACTATGTTTCCATGAAGCCCAGTATCCTGTTACCAACAGCAGCCTTTTCCTATTGCTTTTATTTACTTTTCTTACATAAAGATTTGCTGCCTTTAGTAAAACTCTTTTTAATTTGGCCCACTGTTGTTCCACTTTGCCTATCTTCTCCCATCCTTTTCGCTCAAGGCACTTCCCCATTTTACCAAAGTCAGCACTTCTTTGAAATCCAGAACTTTGATCTTTGTGTGACTTCTCTACACCCTGGCCGTTTTATCTAACCATACCATCTGATGATCACTGATGTCTAGTTGGGTATGATTACAGTTCCTTTGAGGACAATTTTCAAAGCCATTTAGTCAGGTAAGCAGTGATTTCCCTGGGTAAACTGGCTATCTGAAAATTTCCCTAACTCAATCTGACTAAAAACATGTACAGGGTTCCAGACTGTATGGTACTTTTAGACAGACTGAATGGGGATGGATATGCTTATGTAGGTATGGAAAACAATGCGTGTAGATAGGAGTTTGCAAAGCTGTGTGTGCTGTTTTCTACCAAAAATCAACTCACTGAAAAAGCAGGTGCCAAGTCCACAGATCCTCTGTTCTCGGTGGGAAATTTTTCAAAGGAGAGTATGCAGACATTTTCTCTTTAAAAATTAGGCACAAGTACCGTGAACTCTGTACATAAGTAGAGTATTTGAGGAAGCATGCACTAGCGACTCTGCAAGCCGGCTGGGAAAAGCACACTATATCGCCCCATAAACCAATCAGATCGATGAAGGCAAATTGTTGGTATCCAGGAACTATACAGCAAGACCACAAGGACATAGATGGCAGATGCTCAGGCAACATCCTCAGTTTTAGCCTCAATAGGTTTGGTAGCTCTTTAGATTATTAGAAAGCTGAGTTGAAAGATATGAGAAGAGGGAAGGTCTGGGTGCTGGGTTAAAGATCCTAGCTTGCAATCGGGAGATAAAAAAAAAAAAAGATGTGGATATGAAATGATATCCTATACGTGATCAACATTCTCTTGGAAATATAAACCATGTCAGCAGATAATGGCTATAAAGCCCATCTAGATTCCCCATTTTCCATTCCTGTTGCAGTAACACAAACTATAGCTGTTCTCTCATTTTCCTGCAAACAAACATTCACTGTCCTTATCCCATGCTTTTTTGAATTGAGATACTGTTTTTGCCTCTGCTGCCTTTACTGGGAGGCTACCTCATGCATCTACCACCTCATCTATTATGCAATATTTCCTTAGGTTATTCCTGAATTTCAACTCATGCCATGACCCTTTGTTTTAGAACTTCCTTTTCACTACAAAATGTTTGCCTCATTTGTATTCTATACACCTTTGATTATCTGAATGCCTCTATCATGTTCCTTCCTCCTCCTCTAGTTTCTAGAAGTATTCAAACAAGCCTTTCCCCAACACCCTTGATGAATATTGAATTGTGATGGATCATGACCTGAATTTGACTATGACCTTGTTCTTATGACATTATAGTTCACTTGTTTGTTCCTATGCTTCTCTGCTCTCCTTATGGTTTTTTGTACCCCTTACCCTTCCCCTGTTACTTGTAATTTCCGTTGCTTTTGTTCCATGTAAACCGAGGTGATGTTTCGACTAACATCGGTATAGAAGACTTTTAAATAAATAAATAAATAAATAAATAAATAAGTAAGTATGTATTTACATGAGAGTCAAACTAGGCCAGGCTGGTAGAACAGGGTCAATCTTCAATGGCTACGATCAAAAGACTGATATACAAAGAAAGTGAATGAATCTTACCACATATTTTTGGGTTCCTGGAGAGGTGTAGTCTTGCTTTATTTCCAATTCTAGAACATTTCTTTTTCTGTTAAATGCAAAACTGCCATAAAATTTTACTACTCCGCTTTGGTCTCTATGATAAACTGTCAAGGATATTTATAAGACAAGAAAGAACAAGTACAATAAAAAAATTTAACTTTACGAATTTTGACTGCATATCAGTTATCACACTCATTCCCTCCTTTTTAACACAAGACCCACCAATAGATCCTAATCCACAGTTTGGAAGCCACAGGGGTAGGGGACAGGGTAGTGAATGCAAACATCAGCAATGTCTATGGAACTGGTGAACTTGACCCCAATGACAATCTGCAAGCTTGGACAAACTGCAGTACAGCCAACATTCTCGTTCATCCTTCACATAACCACATCATCCATCCATTTCAATTTTAGAAGTGAAGGCTTAGGAGTTTTTATTTTATTCCTCATAAGGAAAGACTAAAAACTCTGCAACCCCATATATATTTGAACTTTAAGTAAATACCTAAAACAAGACAATGCAAATAACTCTGAAGAGAAACAGACTGGTAATGCGTGTCTGTCTTTCATCTGACCATCATTGTTTTTAAGGTTGGGTATAATTTTGGTTTTGTAGGTCTTCCCACAAGTCCCTGAGGCATGCCAAGAGAAAGCTACTTTTCCTTTAAACTGTTAAACCAAACTGCAGATGAAAAGGATACACCCACTGCTTTATTAAAGGCTGGATGTCTTTGCCAGAAACATTGGAAATGGATTTCAAAAATCCATATGTGGAAACCAACATCTGACTCCACATGTGGGACTGGAACTTCTGCGATGATGCAGTGCTGGCCAGGCTCAACAGTTTGTTGAAAACCTAGAATGATAGACAGAAGTGCCATTTGATGCAGTCAAAAGCAAACAAGGGAACCATATGGTTTGACTTTTTTCAGTATACTAATATCATTCAGTTTAAGGCAGTGTTTCTCAACCTTCTCCTGCAGGCATACCTAACCAATCAGGATATCGGTAATGAACATGTATGCACATCTACCTCATGTGTATTCCTTGTGGCTATACTGAAAACCAGACTGGATAGATATGTCTCCAGAAGAAGATTGGGAAACATTGGTTTAAGGAATTATCTAAAACTTTAACTATATTCTGTAGCCATGGCTGCCAGGTTTAATTATTAATCCTTTATTCCAAGAAGTACGTATGAAAGAAAATAGATGAAAATTATCATCATCAATAAACTGCCATTAGTGTAAACCATGCTGTAAAAAGATATTTGAAAAAGGGGAAATTGTACAAACTAGACATAAAATAGCAGAAAATTGTACTGTATCTGTTGCTAAACATTATCTCTATTAGGGATATTAGTTCCACTCAATTATATTTCATTCCTTCATTGTGGAATAGTTTATCACCTCAGCTTAGAGGTGAAAATAATTTGTTATGTTTTAGGAAGGTTCTAAATACATGGCTAATGTCTGTACCTGGGTAAATCAGGTTTGCCCGATAAGTGTCGGATTGTTTTATTTTATAGATATATTTATGTAATATGCTGTAATTTTCTATATTTGATGTTGTTGTACATCGCTTTCAGCAATTTTTATCTGGAAAGTGACTGATAAATAACAATAAATGAGGAGAGATCACGTGACACACTGAAGGGAGCAGATGTGAACTCCCTTCTCGGGGCCTGACCGTCGCATCCAACCCCATCCCGTTCAGCCAGAACAGCAAATTGGACCGAGGTTTTTATCAGCCTACCTGAAACATCTCCCCGGTACCTCCCAGTGGCCTGATGGCGTCTAAAACAATTAAAAAAGACAAAGACAAAGACAAGGCCCGTGTGGCCGATCCGCCCATAGAGGAAGACGTAGGGCTAGCTGAGACTTCCCCAATGGCAACGTTAGCCGAAATGAAGACCACAGCGGTCAAAGCTTTGGCACCGGAGCTGAAAATGATCTCGGAGAAGCTGACAGAACTGTCGGCCGGTATGGCAAGCTTTGAAAAAAGGATTTGTGAAGCAGAATTGAGGATCTCCAATAACCAAGATGGCCTCTGCTCAGTGCAGGCCGATATATCCACCCTGAAAACCACGCTGACCAAACAGGCTGAGAGAATAGAGGATTTGGAAAACCGCTTCCGGGGGACCAACCTGAGATTCGTGGGTTTGCCAGAATCGTTGGAAGAGCGAAACTTACCCCAGTTATTAGAAACTTGGCTCCTGCAAGAATTAAATTTGTCCAGCACGCATGGTCCGCTCCGGGTGGAATGCGCCCACCAGCTGGATCCCAAAAAAATGAACGGAGACCGACCGAGAGTGGTAATTGCAAAGATATTTAATTTTGCACATAAAACAGAGATCCTCCGTGCCAATCATATGGGGAAATTGCTGATGCATGACAATAAGAAGGTACTGGTTTTTCAAGATTTCTCGGCCTCCCCGTCGGTGCAACGTCGGGCGCTAGCCCTGTACTGCACCAAAGTGTTTGATCTGGGCCTACGGGCTATCATGATTTATCCTGCCAAAATTTGGGTACAGACAGTGGATGGGACCCGTTGGTTCACTGACACCACTGAGATCCAGCAATTTCTTAATACTCAGACAACAGTGAAACCGACGGAACCTCGGCACACCGTGAACGGCGTTCCTTGATCTAGAAAGGAGGGTGCCTTAGCAGCACGATGCTTCTATAATCCTGTCATTGGCAATTTCTCCGTTCACTCACCTGAATGTTCCTTTTTGACAACATTTCCTATGCGAACATAATCCATTATGAGGAACAGATCCTCTCTACCCTAAGGTTACCATAGGGGACCGTTGGCAGCAATGTCCACAATCACTCAGTTTGACTTTAGGAAGACCTACAAAGTCTGAGCAATAGTTTCTATGGATTTTCTGACATACTATAACCTACAAAGCCTTGTCCTCATCATGTACATCATTTACATTTTGGCAAACTATGCTTCTGGAGCTCAAACTGGTTTTTCTTTTTGGACTTAGGTAGGATGACTCACTTCATAGTATGACTGGACATCACTCATATCCTTTATATACTTTTTGGATATTTTTGTTTGGGGATGAGGGTTGGATGCGAGGGAAGGACTCTGAATGTGTGGTAGTGATCTCCCATTGCTGTTGAGTAGATTAATGCGTATATGAGGGAAGGGGCAAGGGGGGGAGGGAGATTGTGAGGGGGGATGTCCTGGGCTTTTACATGGTTTATTTTTCTGTATGGGAACGCAAATACGCCTCAGTCTGGGAACTATTGTTGGGGAATGCATCACGATCATCGTGAAGGGTGGGGGTGCCTCTGCTGGAAGGGTGTCCTTACCAACATTGTTGACTTCAATGCTCCAATTTACCACTTTTAAGTTCTGGTACAGATGTCCCTAGGGACATGTGTTATATCTTGGAATGTGTGTGATGTACACTCCCCTGGTCAAGCGCACTAAGCTCCTTACCGCCCTGAGGAGAAAGTTGGCAGGTATAGCCTTTCTGCAGGAGACACATCTCACGGATCACAAGCATCAAAAGCTGTGTCAAGGCTGGGTGGGTGAGGTACACTTTGCCTCTGCCTCTACAAAATCAGCGGGAGTTGCCATCCTTATCAATAAGCGGTTACTCATTACAATTCAAAAAGAGTTAAAGGATCCACATGGGAGATACATTATATTAACAGCCGAACTGTATAAGACCCCATTGGTGCTATGTAACATATATGCCCCGAATAGCTATATGCCCATTTTTTCTGGGAGATCTACGGTCTCCTTCTGCCAAAATAGTGTGGGGGGGGGGGGACGACTTCAACGCAGTTAGAGATCCTCACTCTGATATATCTTATGCGCATAGGCCGACTCGCCAACCAAGTAAGGGCATTGCCTTTTTAGAAAACTCCCTACACTTGGTAGATGAATGGTAGACCCTTCACCCTATGGATACTGATTTCACCCATTTGTCTCAGGCCCACTCAACCCATTCGCGGCTAGACTATTCATTAGTGCTCATGCCTTCTCTAAAGTTGGTGACACTAAGATAGAGGAAATTATCTCTGACCACGCCCCCATTTGGATAGAACTCTTGTGGCCCTCCCTCCTAATTCTTCCTATATATGGCAGTTCCCTTATTTTCTAGCAGAGGATAACCACTTTCGAGACTTTCTCCGGTCCAAGTGGCAAGATTATTCAGACTTAAACCAAGAACATGTAGAGGATCCAGTCTTCTTTTGGTATACCGCCAAGGCTGTGATTCGTGGAGGTATTATTTCATACTTAGCACACCATAGGAAAATGTTGGACAAACGTCTGCTATCCTTGACTGCCCAATTTCATAGTGCCAAACGAACTTTCCTTCATTCCCATATGTGCCACAATAAGGAAAGCTATTGACAGTTTAAACCACGTTAAACTCACTGATCCATCAGAGAACGAAAAAAAGTTGATGTATTGCCAATATCGATTGTTCCAGTTTAGCAACAAGGCGGGTAAGATGATGGCCAACTTAATCTGAACGGTATGCAATCCGCATCATATTGTGGCGCTATGTAACCCAGCCGGTCACGTGGTTAATGACACTCCCTCAATTTTGAACTGTTTCCGACAGTTTTATTCTGAACTTTACTCTTCAGAAGGATGAAATATAGATGGGCGTGAACGATTTTGCTTTCGGGTGAATCTCCCTCGTTTGACCGCAGAACAGTGCGCCCGATTAAATTATCCAATCACGGAGAAAGAGGTTATCCTGGCTATTAGGCAAGCGCGCCGTCTGAAGACCCCGGCCCGTACGGCTTCACTGAGGAATTTTATAAAACTCTGTCAGACGAGCTGGGCACTCCGCTGTCCTATACGTTCAATGCCTTAATACAATCTGGGGCTTATCCTGTGTCCACCAATACTGCCCACATCACGCTGATTCCCAAGCCAGGGAGAGATCCGCTGTCACTGGCGTCCTACCACCCCATTTCTCTATTAAATTTCGACCAAAAATTGTTGGCCAAGATTTTGGCTAAGCGATTGGCTGTCATTCTGCTTGCCTTGATTAATCCTGGTCAAGTGGGCTTTGTGCGGAGATGATATGCCCTTACTAACATTCGCTTGGTGATGACTGCGATGGTGCTGTGTAAGAGAATGGAGGATCCTTACTTGGTGGTCAGTTTTGACACAGAAAAGGTGTATGATCGGGTGGAGTGGGGTTATATGTTTTATGTCCTCCAACGTCTGGGATTTGAGTAGTTTTTTTCTAAATAGTATATGATTACTATACACTGACCCAACTGCCTCAATTGTTCACAGTCCCCGATGTTTCTGGTTAATAGGGACCTTTGAGCCCTTGCTAAGGGCTATCCAAGCCACCCCAGAGATAAGAGGGATAAAACTTCAGGGACATATGTTTAAATACGTGGTCTTTGCAGACGACATTTTGGTGTTCCTGACCGCACCGAAATGGTCGCTCTCTCCATTACTACAGATATTTCACACCTTTGGGACTTTTTCTGGCCTCAAGATAAATTGGGATAAATCTGAAACCCTGAGCTACCACCCCCCCCCCCCCCCCACCCTCAAGGAGAGCTGGGAAGGGCCCTTTCCTCTGCGATGGGCGGATGACGCTATTTGATACATAGGGATACAATTATCCATGGATTTCACAATGTTATACGCACTTAATATCTCTCCGCTCCTATGATACACTCATGACAAGTTGCATGCCTGGTGGGATCTGCCGCTTTCACTAGGGGGTCGTATTAATGTTTTTAAAATGATAGTACTCCCCAAATGGCTTTATGTGCTCCAAAACTTGCCACTCCACATTAAACAGAAAGACCTTTCCGATCTGGATAAACTCCTCCGTAGTTTTTTCTGGCGAGGTAAGAAGCCACGAATTCCCCTGAAATGGTTAAGGGAGAGATGGGGCTGGGGAGGACTGTGGGTCCTGGACCTGGCCCTTTACAATCTGGCCAGCAATCTCCACATAGTGCGGGAATGGCTCCTGGGGTCCTCCAACTATATAAATATTAACGCTGACGAGGCTTTGGTGGCCCCTCTAGACTTACGATTCATACTGCAGGCACCATCAGCTAACTTGCCAGAAGTGATGAGACAACATACCTTACTGGAACTGATGAGATAAGCATGGAAACAGCTGAGCAAATCTCTGCATCTCCTGTCACTATGTGCCTTCCTGCTCCCCTTACAGGGCAATTCACAATTCACGCCAGATTCACAGACGGCTGCTTTCCATGCTAGGGCCCAGCAGGGCATTACCCAGTTGGGCCATGTCCTAGATGGAGAGGGGGCACTTCTCCCTTTCTCTCAGATACGAGACCGTTATGTTAAATCCTTGCCGCCTGATTCTAGACGACCTGCTGTGAATAAAAT
Organism: Rhinatrema bivittatum; assembly: GCF_901001135.1. Lineage (NCBI taxonomy): Eukaryota > Metazoa > Chordata > Amphibia > Gymnophiona > Rhinatrematidae > Rhinatrema > Rhinatrema bivittatum. The sequence goes on from NC_042616.1 coordinate 755,906,843, forward strand.
GTTATTGTTGGAAAAGCAACAAGTATTATCTCTGGCTGTAGCCCATAAAGCCTTAAAAAGAATTGTGTCTGTGGATACTAGTATGATTCTGGTGGAGAGATGGAACAGGGACGGTGTATTTGTCATCACACATGCCATACTCCAATACTGTTTCAAACAGATTTCAAGAATAACCTGTAACATATACTATAGGGAAATGCAATATAAGTTCCTCCGGAGAGCGTATTTGCCCCCGCACCTCCTGTTTAAAGCTAACCTATGAGACACAGATCAGTGCGAGAAATGCAAAGAGCCTATCAGTACCCTTTCCCATGTATTCTGGGCATGCCCTCCAATTTGGCGGTATTGGGCCCGTATTGCAGCTTATTTGGCAGACTTCTTAGATGTCCCTGTTCCTCTCCCTCCGAAAGTAATGTTATTTTGTTGTATTTCTTCTTCCTTGATCCAGGGGGTAGACGTTTGTGTTTGTTCAGAAGGTCTGCTATGTGGGGAAAAGACTTATTTTGTTACAATGCGGAATAATGAGGTGCCATCTTTTTGGATGTGGAGAAATGCTCTTCACCATTGATGCAGATGGAAAACTTGGCGTCTAGGACCTCCCAGTTGCACCACTGTAAATTTTTGAGGATTTGGGATGCATATACATATACATATGCATATACCGGTATGATTTGCATTTTAATGTAAGAATGTCGGTATATAAAAATTCTAAATAAATAAATAAATAAATAAATATATACAGACTTTATCACAACACTCCAGGAGCTTGATCTTAAGTGACTGACTGTGATGCATTCTCCCCTTTTGGAAGTGCTGGTTCCACAGGATGGCTTTGTGTCATACTGGACCTTTGGACTTTCCCTACCTGTACATTGACATTCTACTAGCTGAACTGGGAAGGGGGGGGGGGGTAGTTTTGGTATATGATGGGGGAGAGGGAGGGAGGAAGGAGATTACTGAACCTGTAGGGAAGGCGTTTAAAAATAAGTTTGCCTATACTGGTTGTATCTGATTTCTTCCTGGGGTGCATGTGTCCATGCAGCCCGGGAAGTGTTTTTATTCTGCACAATAAAAACCGTTGAAACTAAATAACAATAAATGAAATGAATGACTTGCAGTCACATACATCATTATTCTAGTAACATAAAAAAAACCAAAAAACCACTTATGCTGCCAAGTCCAAAATCTATTCTCCAGTATCCTGAAACAGTTTCTCATTAGGTTGTGCTGTTAGGTTTACCAGGCATTAAATAGGCCACGCGTTAACTAAAAATCCAGCGGTCTCTTTTGAACCAATGAGAGAGTGTACAGGAAACTCCCTCAAACCACCATAAGGGTCTGGCTTCGGTCACAGCTATCTAGGCTGGTCCTCCTTAAGCTTCAGCCCCACAAGGGAGTCTGGGTGAAGGGAGGCTCCCCTCACCATACTATAAGGCAGGGGTGGGCAATTCCGGTCCTCGAGGGCCGCAAACCAGTCGGGTTTTCAGGATATCCTTAATGAATATGCATGAGAGAGACCTGCATACACACTGCTTCAGTTGTATGCAAATCTATTTCATGCATATTCATTAGGGGTATCCTGAAAACCCAACTGGTTTGCAGCCCTCGAGGACCAGACTTGCCCACCCCTGCTATAAGGAGTCAGGGCCCAGAAAGGTTAGATAGGCCCTGGGGAGCAGGCAGGAAGCCAAACTATGTGAAAACTTATTATGTTTGAGGTTGGTTATTGTCAGAACTGCAAGGTAAGTAGCTTTTCTTCTGTATTGTGTTTTTCACTGTAAATAAATTTGCACTTAAGAAAACTGCCAGAGTATGCCTCCTTTTTCCCACTGGCTATTTCCTAGGCCACGACTAGCCTCGTTACTAAGTTACCTAAGCGGGAAGTACAGGCAGGAGCCCTCAGCTGCAACAGAGAGAAAAAAAAAAAACAGAATTTTTCCTGGGGCCTTCTGGTTCTACTCCCCTAGCTGAAGTTACAATAGACCAAGGGGACTAACCCTGCCTGCTCAGTCAGGGTTCAAACAGTAAGTAAGGGCTGGATAGGCTAGCAGTTTGTTTTTATTTTCTCCCCCTCTTCTTCGTCAGAGAGAGAGACAGTTTGGAGGCAGCTCGGACAGCAAAGAAGATGAAGCAAGTGATACAAGTCCTTGCTACAAAGCAGCAGCAATTGCAGAATGCCATTCAAACTCAAACTGACCAGCAGCAAGCGCTGCAAAAACAAGTTATGCACCAAAGTACACTAACCCAAGTAGCACAGGCAGTGCATACTGCCATAACCAGGCCCCAGGCCCAGGGGCAGACCCAGAAACTTTCTTAATAAACTTCGAAAGAACTGCCTGTTTCTTGGACTACTTTATTTGGGGAACCTGTTGACAGGCAGCAGTCAGGTTGCCTTTCAGGCAGCAAATCCACGATGGAATGGTTAGCTATGCAGATGTGAAAGCCGCCATTCTGGAGCGAGCAGGCTGTACCCCAGAGGCGTATCAGCTATGGTTCTGGAGAGAGACCCTCCACCCTGGGGAAAGTCCCTGAAACCTTTTGCAATGGCTCAAGGACGCTGAACTGAAATGGCTACAGACTGATGGGAAATTGGGCCTCAAAGTAGCCAATATCTTCCTCCTCAAGCAATTTGTAGAAGGCCTATACCCAGTTATGTGGCACTGGAAACGTCAACATTCTGGTTAACTTGGAGTCCGCTGTGGAGATGTCTGATGCCTTTTACCAAGAACAGATCACAGCAGAGCATGCTGTTATGCAAGAAAAATGACTGGTGTTAGATTCAAAAAGCCATGCAGGGGAAGCTAAGTGTCCAGATAATGGATGAGCATCAGGTCTGTTTCAATGTGAACAATTAGGTCACATCGCCAAGGACTGCTTTTTCAAAGACCGTATATCATAGGACGCCAACCTAGTGGCTTGACCCATGCAGGTGGCTTGAGTTCACAAGAACAAAGTAACCTGTCTGAACAAGGCCTGGCTCCAAAGTTAAATACACAGGAGTACTCACACTGTTGGGGAGAAAGTGCACACAGTCCAAGACGCTCCCTAGTGGGAAGACGAGGAGGGGAATATAGAGTAACAGACTCCCAGTTTTAACCTGGTGGAAGGCTCACAATCTAGATTGAGCGAGTTTGTGGTCCCAGGGGAAGTGGAAGCCCTGCTGGACTCAGGAAGTCTAAGGGCTCTGCTCCAGAGAGATCTAGATGAAAATGTCAATCAAGTATATGGAAATAGTAACCCTCGCCTGTGTACATGGCAACCAGAAATGATACTGGACAGGCTACATTGTATTGACAACCCTAGTGTGTCAGGCCAGCCTTGAGGTCAGAATACTGCCTCACCTCCCATACCCTGTGGGACTTGGACAGGACTACCCACAGTTTAAGACCACCTCATGCTAGTGTAAACCCTCCATACCCTAATGAACTGTCTCATTATCATATCTCTCCTCGGAAAGAAGCAAGTCCATACCACAAACAGCGTAGGAGCACGAAGCCCCACAGGAAGCTGCAAGGAAAATACCTCAAGCTGCAAGCATTAGGGTCTGCGGGACACAAGACAATATTAAAAGGAGACAAAGAGAGAACTTACAGGGATGACATAGGCAACAAGTCAGCCTTTTCGCTGTTCAAGGAGACGGAAATGGGACACCAGACTAGCGTGGTAGCCCAGATTCAGGCAGCTGCTCACTTTAGTAATGGTGAGCTGAGGGGAAGGGTATATGAGGGAGTGTACGGGAAACTCTCTCAAACCACATTAAGGGACTGGCCATGGCCACAGCTATCTACCCTTTCCTCGTCAAGATTCAGCACTGCAAGCGATTCTGGGTGAAGAAATGCTTCTATCACCATTTTATAAGGAGTCAGGGCCCAGAAGGGTTAGACGGGCTCCAGGGAGCAGGAAGGAAGTCAGAATATGCGAAGATCTGCATATTTGAGGTTAGTTATTGTCAGAACTGCAAATGAGCAGCTTTTCTTCTGTTTTGTGTTTTTCACTGCACTTAAGGAAACAGCCAGAGTTTGCTTCCTTTATCCCACTGGCTGTTTCCTAAGCCATGACTAGCCACATTACCACAAACCTAAACCCTCTCATTGTGGATTCTTCCCAAAGAAAAAGAAAGCGCAGTAAGGCAACACTCTAAAGAAAATCAAAGAGTATTTGTAGAAGATGATGATGATGCTCGTATTAGGCTACAAAATTTATAGGAAAGATCAGTGAAAGAGATCAAATTAGACCTTTGTTTTTAAATGCCATGACATCTTATTTTTATGTAATACAGAAATTGAAAGGTCAGCTTGCCTCTGTTCAACAGCTTCGCTATGCACCTTCCCACTGACAAATTCATCATGAGAAAATCCTGTTGGTAAAGTCCTCAAAAATCAACATTTTTTTCAATCCTTAATCCTTATTAACCAATTTCTATTAATATAAAGCCTTCTGGCCTATTCTTTCCTCACATCTATTTATTATTATTATTATATCATTTTTATATGGTGCCCAATCCAGGAACACATCACAATAGAAATACAATAGAAATTTAACAATAAGTACATGAAAAATGGAAACAGGAACAATCACAAATTCAGTATAAATCTAGAAACAAATAAGGAAGTAAGAACCATACCTGGTACTAAGAAAGGGTCAGGGAGAACGAAGGATGGATGATGGAGTGGCATAAAAAAAACAAACAAACGCTAAACTTTTTTTTTCCGTGCTTGCAGAAAAACATAAAATCAGGACTGTTACATTGTAAACAGACAGAATCTCGTCATTCTATGATTTATTATACATTTTTCTCTAATTCCATATTCTTAATAAAGTAGCATATAATAAATCACCCTCAATACTCTGAAATGGATTATTTTATGTACGTATTTCAGTTGGTAAATGGTCTGATTTTTCATAGATGAGCTTTTCTGACACTTTTTACTGCAGTTTACTACTTTAGGACCTTATTTACTAAGCGCTTTTCCCACAGACACAGGTTGGGAGAAAAGCCTTAGTAAATTAGGCACTTAATCCGTTAAAAAAAAAACCCAAAAGAAACATCTGAGCTCCCACTCTCTCTATATTTTAACACTTCTATGGAAACCCAGGAGCTTTTATTATAAAGCAAGCAAACTGTTGGTTATCTTTGTCCAGACAGAATAAAAAGGTCAACAAGCACGTTATATCATTTACAATGTTTTGTTGACCTTTATTCCTATATATATTCCATTATAAAGCAATACAACTGTTGCTCCTACAAGTACCATTAGTGAAAGTGCACTCTGTCTTACTCGTAGCTTCGATGAATTGACCTTGGGCAACTCGCTTTACTAGTCTACCCAACGGTATTCAAATAACTTGAGAACTTTTCTGATTTAGGCTTGCAGACATTGAATTTATAGGAAAATGTGTAGTCACCAAAGTAAATTTGTTCATTGAAGTGTTATAAAAATATATTCAAAGCAGAAAATTAAAAAAAAAAACAAACTTTTAATTTAGAATTTGCATTCCCTTCCCAAAGATCTATTGTGTTCTATTTTAATTGTACGAAAAAAAGAGCCAAGAATTCCCACAAGAATTCCCTTTTCCATTTTAATTGTATACATCTGTGGAGTGCATTTCAACTTGACTGGCTTTTGAAATAAAAATGCTGCTTGAAGTGTTTTATGTTGTGAAGTGCATTATAAAAATAGAAATGATCAGAGTAAAATTTCAGAAATAAAACTAAAACAATGTTTTATGTAGATAACAGGATGAATTAGCCCTTTCATGTGGGCTGATGTCATCCAGTAGCACTGAATGAGCTCTCCAAGCTAATAGAGCTTTGAGCTGTGAGCATGTGCGGGAGTTCTTGCATGGGTGTTGCCTTGTGAGTCTCCTCAGTCCATACCAGAGCTAATCTAGCTTTGTAGTCTACTCTCCAGGAAGGCAGATGGGTATTCCATGGCCAATTCATTTAGTTATCTACAGAAAACACCATTTATGGTAAGCAATCTTGTTTTTTTCATTGATAAGCAGGCTGATTTAGCCATTACATGAGCGGAGTCCCAAGCTGAAGGTTGCAGCAGAGCATTTACTAACAGCCCGATCCAGTAAAGTCCGTGGGAGAGCGGACTAACGCCCGCTCTCCCGGCGCGCGCACCGGCCCCTCGCCGGTGCGCGCGATCCAGTATTTAAATTAGGCGACGCGGTGCAAACGAGGAAAAGGAGGCGCTAGGGACACTAGCGCGTCCCTAGCGCCTCCTTTTGGCCTGGAGCGGCGGCTGTCAGCGGGTTTGACAGCCGACGCTCAATTTTGCCAGCGTCGGTTCTCGAGCCCGCTGACAGCCACGGGCTCGGAAACCGGACGCCGGCAAAATTGAGCGTCCGGTTTTCGGCCCGACAGCCGCGGGCCGAATTCAAAATTTTTTATTTTTTTTTTACTTTTTTTTACTTTTGGGGACCTCCGACTTAATATCGCTATGATATTAAGTCGGAGGGTGCACAGAAAAGCAGTTTTTACTGCTTTTCTGTGCACTTCCCTGGCGCCGGAAGAAATTAGCGCCGACCTTTGGGCGGCGCTAATTTCTTAGAGTAAAATGTGCGGCTTGGCTGCACATTTTACTTACTGGATCGCTCGGGAATACCTAATAGGGCCATCAACATGCATTTGCATGTTGAGGGCGCTATTAGGTGCCGCGGGTGGGCCGCGTGTTTTCCTCCCCTTACTGAATAAGGGGTAAGGGAAAACACGCGTCCAGAGCAGGGTGACAGTGCGCTCCGACGGAGCACACTTTACTGGATCGACCTGTAAGTAAGCAACTCAGTCCTCACTATGGAGAGTGGTCTGCTATGAGACCAGAATTTGTAAAACTGCTTATCCAAATTTACTGTCAATCTTTGAGATGTTATCGAGACAGTAGTGTGTCATAAGGGCAAGTTGCAGTTTTGCAGATATCTTCAATAGGAACTTCTCAAAGTTGAGCAATAGAAGCAGCCATGGCTTTCACTTGATGAGCCTTCACAAAGCTTGTGGTTTGCATTCCTGCTAAGATGTAGCAGTAATGAATGCACTCAGCCAGCCAGTTAGACGAAGTACGCTTGGCAATTGCAATTCCTAGTCAGTTGAAATCATATGAGACGAGCAGCTGGGAAGTTTTCTAATTCAGCTGAGCTCCTTTCCTGTAATATGCTAAGACCCTTTTGCAGTCCAAAACATGCAAGACTTTTTCGCCCTAATGTGTATGGGGCCTAAGAAAGAATGTAAGTAATATGATGGATTGATTGATATGAAAAGCTGAGACATCCTTTGAGAGAAATTTCGGGTTAGTATTGAGAACTACCCTATTGTGGAAGAACTGTACGGAGGATAGTGGACAAGAGCTTGGATTTTGCTGACTCTTCTAGCTGAAGTCACTGCAATGAGGAACACTACCTTCCATGTTAAGTGTTTTAGAGAAGCTGATTCCAATGGTTCAAAAGGACGCTTCATTCGTTGAGAAAGGACTACAATCAGGACCCAGCATAACAAGTGGCATTTGAACTGGAAGTCTGAAATGCCATGGACCTTTCATGAAGCAAGATATCAACAGATGAGTATAGGTTGGTTTGCTGAGTACGGGAAGCTGCCATAATGCTGAGGTGCTGTGTAATGGAAGTGGCAAGGTCTTAATCAGAAAGGTGGAGCAAATATTTCAGGAGATACAGTACTTAAGCTCGTAGGAAAATGGGTCCAAAGCATTTTGTTGACACCATTTGGAATACCTGTGTCGTTTGAAGGCATAATTCCTTCTACTGGAAGGCTTCTTAGAGGAGACAAGTATATCCACAATTTCTGTAGGTAAGTGAAAATTCTCAATCACTGAGCATTCAATATCCAAGCTGTGAGGTTGAGACCTGAAAAGTTGAGATGATACAATGTTCCATCTTCCTACATCAACAGCGCAGGGTTTGTTCTCAGACATACAGGACATTTATTGGAAAGTTGTATAAGATATGCATATCAGATCTGCCTGGGCAACGAGAATTAGACAAGCATAGTCCTGAAGAACTTTCTGCACTGTTCTGGTGATAAGCAGTAATAGTGGAAAAGTATACATGAGGCTTTGTCCCTAGTCAAGGAGGAAAGCGTTTTGAGTCAACCTGTGATCGCCTGGTAGTACTGAGCAAAATTGATTTAGCTTTGTATTCTGCTGTGAGGAGAACAGGTACATCAATAGTAGATCCCATAAGCTGAAGACTTCATCGGCTACTGACTGCCATAGAGACCACTTGTGTGGCTGAAACACTCTGCTGAGTTGATCCTCCAGCGTGCTGGAGATGCCTGGCAGATAAGTGGCCTGAGGAGTAGTTAGATTTATCTCTGCCCAATGCCAGATTTTTAGGGCTTCTTGTCAGAGGTCATTATCCCACTCTTCCTTGCTTGTTGACATAAAACATAGTGTCCTGATTGTCTATTTGAATCAGAATGCTCTTTCCTTGAAGAACATGTACAAAGATTGATACAGCATATCTGACTGCTCTCAACTCTAGAAAGTTGATCTGATTGTGGCTCTCTTGAAGGGTCCAGAAGCCTTGTGTTTGAAGAGTTCCGCATGTGCTCCCCACCCTTTGATGGAGGCATCTGTCGCAAGAACTACTTCATAGGGGAGCGATTGAAGAGGGGTTCCTTCTTTGAGAACTCATGGGTGTTACACCACGGCAACTCTCGTTTCATAGTCATTGGGATCTGAACTGGACATGACAGAGGTTAAGTTAGTTGATCCCATTGGGAACGCAAACCCAACTGGAGATATCATACGTGATGCTGGATCAGCAGAACCACATAGATGGCCAGTGCCATATGTCCAAGAACCACTAGGAGTCATCTTGCAGATGAGTCAGAAAAGAGCAGATTGTGGATGAGTGATATAATGGTATTCACTTGATCAGGAGGCAGGTATGCTTTTTCCTGTATAATGTTTATGCAAGCCCAGTGAATTTGAGACTCTAAGTGGGCTCCATGGTTGATTTCTCAAAGCTGATCAGAAAACTTAAGTGTTGAAGCAGAGCTATGGTTGAGCTCAGAGAATGTAGTACTTTATCCCGTTAGTGTTGTGGACCCAGCTTGGCTGGAGAACCCCCCATGGAACAGTCCACGATTCCAGGGACAGGCTAGACTAGGGGATCTTCTGCTTATACCAGCCACCTTCCCCGCAGATTGAGCCCTTGAGTTCTGGTGACCGGCAGGACATGAACAAGAAAGAGACCTAATGCTAAAGCTGGACTGTAATCTGGAGTGGAGGCAGAAGTCAGATAGGAACGAAGAGGCAGGCTGCAGGGCTGAAGGCTGATGTCAGACAGGACTGAAGAAAGGAGCCAGAGGAGACTTAGGATGCAGGTTGCACGGCTGGAGGATGATGTCTGGTGAGTCTGAACTCAGACAGGAACCAAGGTCTGGGATGGAACACTGGAACAAGACAGGAGTTAATGATACTGGCAAGCTTGAGACAGGTGGCTTAGAGAAGCCAGGGAGCAAGGCTTGAGACAGGCGGCTTAGGGAAGCCACAAGGCAGAAGGCTGCAGAGAGCCACAAGGAATACAAGGCGAGAAGGCTATAGGAAGCCACAAGGCATGAGGGGCCAAGCTCGGAGCCGGACAGACTCAGACTCAATGACAAGGCACTGAGTGTAGACTGAGGCAGGGCTAAATAGGCAGAGATCTGCTGAGTCATGAGGTCACCAAGACTACAGCTGGAAAAGAGGGTAGAGAGACAGCTCCCAGAGGACTTCTGTAGTTGGGAGGCTGCATGACAAGCAGAATCGCAACATTCCTTTTGTTGTGATGAGCTAATTGTCCAGGTACAGGATGACTTGTTTTCCCTTATAACAGAGATGAGCTGCCACTACCATGAAGCATTTTGTGAAGACCCTCAAGGCTAACAGGCCAAAACGGGAGTACGTTGTACTGGTAGTGGGAAGAATCCACCTAGAAGGAGAGGTAGAGCCAATGCGAAGGGTGGATTGGTATGCCAGCATATGCATCCTTCAGATCCAAAGTACGCATCCATTCTCCCTTCTATATATAAGGGAGTTCATTTTGAATTTCTCTCAGACTATTTGTTTTTTAAGGCGCCTCAAGTCGAGAAATGGCCGCAGACGTCGCCCCCCCCCCACACCCGTTTTCTTGGGGATAAGAAAGTATTAGGAATAGAACTCCAGGGCATGCTGAGATGGTGGAACTGGTTCTATCGCTCATTGTTGTTGAAATAATGGAATTCCAGTCGAAGCTGTGGAAAATGAGATGGATCCAAATGGAGCACTGAACAATGTGGAAGGGATGGAGGCCAGGAGAAACGCAAATGGTACCCAGACTGCACAATTTGAAGGACCCAGGGTTCTTGGTGATATGATGCCACTCCTCCTCAAAATACTAGATTCTTCCCCCTACTGGGAATGTTGGAAACGGATTGTTAGGAGGGATCAAAAGGTAGGCCCTGATTTGGACTGGGCCTGTTGCATAAGTTTCTGTTGCTGGTGTTCTCTTTCATAAGACATAGCTGAAAGTGGTGGTAGACAATATTGTTGAAGAGCCCAGTAAGACCTCCTGTGGAAGTATGATCTCTTGAATGGATAGAAGCGACGTCATACTGTCGACGGCTTTTCAGGAGCTAGTGAGAGCAAATGCAATACTCATTTAGGTCCTTAATCTGGGCTACCATCTCAGGGAGCTTTTCACTGAAAACACTGTTGCCTAAGCAGGGGAGGTCCACTAGTTTTTCATGGATGTCCTAATGGATGCTACTGACTCAGATGGGGTAGATATTAAAAGTTTAGCCAGATTATAGCTTATCCAGCTAAGTTACAAGGATATTCAGTGGCACAGCTATACTTCTGAATATACACATACAAAGAGGGTATTTGGTTAAGTCTAGACCTGCTATTGAGCATGTCTAGCTTAGCTGGTTAACTTATCTGGCTAAGTCTCAATATCACTACTTAGCCAGATAAGTTGTTCGGCTAACTAGCGCTACCCCGATCCACCCAGTGCCCACCCACAAGCTAGCCGTAATGCCAGATAAGCGACTTATTCAGCTATCTAGCAGCTGCAGAATGTAACTGGATATTCAGCAGCAGCTAGATAGCCAGGTAAGACCTACTTAGCAAGCTACCTGGCATTTGAATATCGGACTCCATATGTCTAGCCCCAGAGGAGGTAGATGAACTACATGAAATGGAATGAAAGGGTTCACATACTATTCACAGAAGATGTCTAGGAAAGATTGTGGATAATAATTGCCTTGCTCCATCGCAGGTAAGAAAGGATTCAACTTTTGAATGTAGTCCTTTATGTACTGAACCATATAGAATTGATGAATGTTACTGCAAGCAAAGAGCATTGCATTTTGAAAATTGTTCATGCCAAAGTTATATACAAGTTTGTGGTCTTTTCTTCACTTTCTTTATAGCAGATTCAACCACTATGGACTGGTGAAGCATTCAGACAACAAACCCAGGTGATTATTGAACTTTAAATTTGAGGACTAGTGGTTGAGAATGACTGAAATGGGAGTTTCCCCACAATCTAATTTGTAGAGTATTGAGAATGTTGTGAACTGGAAGGGCGCTGGTTCAGTTGGAGTGTCCAATATTTGAAGAAGCCCCAGGAGCTCTGATTGGAGGTCTTTATTTTTTCAGACACAGATCCGTCTTTTCCACAAACTTAGAATAGGTCAGAACCTCCAGTGGTGAGATTTGATCCTGAGGATATGGAAGAGCAATGGAGGGTGTATGCCGGTAAAATGTTCATCCGAGCCTAAAGGTATAGAGCCACTTACCCAGGACTCCAATGATGAAGACGGCAAACCAAGAGGGGGCTTCCGGTTGACTCTGAGAAGCCGCCTGGTCTAATACCTACCACCTACTCAAATCCTTTGCATTAGATGATGAAGATCCCCTGAGCAAGGCTCCCGATACTGAATGCATCCTTATAGGTGATATCGGGATTCTGGTCTTTGCTAGCGCTGTAGTGAGAATGGAAAGGAGAAGTTGGAACAGTCCTTCTGTCTCCTTGGTCAGAAAAGTAAAGAAACTGCACCAAATCTGTGATTTCGTCGAGTGACTGTGACCTCTGGCCTGATGTAGGTGGCAAAACAACCTCTTACGAAACCAGGATAGAAGCTGCACGAGGGCAGGCAGCCTCTTAAAAGTGAGTGGTACTATAGAAGTCATTAGTTCTGCAGTCTTCAGGTAAAGTCCATCTCCCACTAGTCTAGGCAGGGTAAGTGCCCTGGTTACTGGTGGCAACAGGGCAACCTGACCCTTCCCCCACAGATCTAGGATGAGCTGTATAGAGCCGTATTGGGAAAATAGTTTGATAAATCGAAATCTGTGGTGGATGCATCGGGGGCTTCAATGGGTTAGAATGTTTAGATGCCCTGGTATGCTTTGATGGGTCTTTGGAGAATTGTGCCACGGAGTCTAGTGCAGGCTGATGATATTGTGTTGCTGCACTGGCGCTGCACCGTGGGTTCTTGTATGAAGGCTACAGGCTTATATGGCATTGGAACCTTAAGTGTTGAGTGCAGAGGTGCATGCACCATGGTTTGGTGCATCATGCATCGAACTTATCAGTGCACCTTGCATTGATTGTGCCATTGCATCGGTGCATTGTGGGTATTAGAGTTTTGTGAGTCAAGCACTCTTTTTGTGTCCTGTGTCAAGTGATTCGATGTGCTCTGCTGGCATCTGTGTAAGTTCTATCGTGTGAGTCAATGCACTGTGCGCTATCAATGCTGTTGGCATTGATGGTGCTAAAGATGGCCACGCCAATGGCACCGGTGCCAATGCACAATACTTAGAATGCTTATACTTCCTCAACATAGGCTGCAATGGCTCCAGTGTCTGATGTCACTTTGCCTTTGATGCAGGGCATCTGATGGAACTCGACCCCATGACTTTGGCTTGAGTGGATGGTGGAGATTTGATGAGCTCCCATTCAACAACTTTCCCAGCGTTTCAAATAAGGCTGAACTGCAGGATGAGGCCCTACTGAGACTCCATAGAGATTTATGCAGTTTCTTAATTCAAAGAGCTCTGGACCTTGGCGAGCACGGGGACACACATCCGCAGGCAAAACGATTCTGGCCATGATCCAGCCCAAATTATCAATAACACAATTTGTGGCTGTTGGTGAGGGCCATATTCTTCTCAAAGATCCAACTCTTAAAACTGCTCATTGTTGTTGATGTCCTCTTCTGCCAAGACATGGTAGAAGATAAGGCCACACTTTGTCAAGTTGCTGCGGCAGTCAAAAAGGATAACAGAATTTTAGGAATTAATAGGAAGGGAATGGTGAAAAAAATGGAAAATTTAATAATGCCTCTGTATGGCTCCATGGTGAAACCACACTTGAGTACTGTGTACAATTCTGGTCGCTGCTTCTCAAAAAAAATATAGTTGCAATGGAGAAGGTACAGAGAAGGATGACCAAAATGATAAAGGGGATGGAACAGTTCCCCTATGAGGAAAAGCTAAAGAGGTTTGGGCTGTTCAGCTTGGAGAAGAGACGTCTGAGGGGGGATATGATAGAGGTCTTTCAAATTATGAGAAGTCTAGAATTAGTTATTTACTCTTTCGGATAATAGAAGGACTAGGGGGCACTCCATAAAGTTAGCAAGTAGCACATTTAAAAGTAATTGGAGAAAAATTCGTATTCATTCAATGCACAATTAAGCTTTAGAATTTGTTGCCAGAGGATGTGGTTAGTGCAGCTGTGTTTAAAAAAGGTTTGGATAAGTTCTTGGAGGAGAAGTCCATTAACTGCTATTAATCAAGTTGACTTAGAGAACAGCCACTGCTATTACTGGCATCAGTAGCATGGGATCTTACTTAGTGTTTGGGTACTTGCCAGGTACTTGAGGTACTTGTAAGCCTGGATTGGCCACTGTTGGAAACAGGATGCTAGGCTTGATAAACCCTTGGTCTGACCCAGTATGGCAATTTCTTATGTTCTTAAGTATTTTTTGTTTTCAGTAGCACTGAAAAGTACTGTTGTGGGGCTGTAGAGGCAGCAAGGCAACTTAAGAATAAAACAATATTGAATAACGTAGGTTTTAGGATTTTTAAAGAAAAAATGTAGGAGAGACAGAGATCACATGTAGGGCAAAAAATGACTGCGGATACTCACAAGGCAACTCCTGCTCATGCTCCCTGGAGCTCATAGCTTTACTAGCTTGGAGAGATGAGTCAATTTCATGCCACCAGATAACGTCACACCACACATAATGGCTAATTCAGCCTGTTTTTTGATGGAAAAAAGGCTTTTCCCAGAGGCAGAATGTGTTTCAAGTTCTTATCATAGCACTTACTTGTAACATGAACTCCATACTGATCCGGTTTTCAATCAATCGCATGACAAGGTGGGCTTTGCACTGGAACATGTTGTAATATTCCCAAGACAAGGTATGAGGATGTTTTATGGAAAAGTGAAGATGTGATGCAGTGCTAAGAAAAGATATAATAAACTTATTGTATTAACCATGTATGCCTGGCATTTAATAGCATAAGGAAACATTTTGGCAGTTTTGTAAATAAAACCTGTTATTTATTTATGCAACACAAATGGCACACTAATGTTCTGAGAACTTGAAAGCTCAGTACACCTCCAGAGAACGTTTTAGAGTGTACATTATTTAAAAAATAATGAGCATCCCTGCTGGTCTCAGATCCTGGGAGGTGAAAATAAGTTGGAACTGAAACTAGAACTTATTCTGAAGATAGGAGCCGCATCAACATGCCAAAAGGAAAGGTCTTTTCCAGTCATGCAGCACAATCTATCTCCCATTTTTTTCTTTTAACCACTGTAAGGAGTCAATTATTTATTCCTCCCTCTGCAAATGCTCAGCCACCAAGAATACAAATATAGACAATGTCAACACATCTACCCACTCAATTTGGTTCTTTCAAAAAAATATTATACACAAGAAATCATTATGGGAGTCAAATCTTTAGATGAGTGCCTCAATGACAAAAACATGTACCCAGCAAGATCTAAAAGAAAGACATACTACTACTAATCATTTCTATAGAATTACTAGATTTAACAGGCAGCAGGCTGTACAGATTAAACAGTGAATGATGCTCTCCTGGATAATCAGTGAAATTATCATCGTTTACCACCAAATCTTACAAACATTGCAAAGAAATATTTTATATCTAAAAGACGTGCCACAGTTTATAGCATGAGATTTCTATTCACAACTGTAGAATATTTAATAAAACCTACATTTGAGATTCAGAATAATGTAAGATCATGTCTTTCACTACTTAGATGCGAGACATTTGCCTAGTTCTGGAGATTGCTTCAGCTGAAAGGCTCAGAACCAATCTTCAAGGACCCGGGTAGTCCCTCCTCTCTCCAGCCTTGTCATCAGCCAGGGCCCACAGGGCTGTTTAAAATGACTGGCCGCCAGCAAAGAGCCATGGTAAAGGACCCGGGCTCTTTGCTTGTAGTTTGGATTGTCTGCTTTTGTTTTTTTTTTATTGGGAATGCAAGTTGCTTCAATTCCTATGCTTACTGGAAGGGGCAAAAATAGTGGATCATTCTTTATTGATGCTCAGTCTGCTAATATGAGAGGATGTCTTATCTGCTTTCCTTGCATCCCCGCTTCAGTTTTCAGAAAAGCTTGGTTTTCAATCTATCAGCTTTTCCATGGCCTATATAAACATGTCTTCCTTGCAGAAGAAATTTGATATTGTTTCCAAATATCTTTCAGATGGGTCTTTATATTTTTTTGTTTTTGACTGAAATTTGGCTTAATGAAACAGATACTATTTTGATAAATTCAGATTGCCCAGATGGATAGTCTTATTTTCACTAAGCAAGGAATATGAAGAAGGGTGGGTTTGTTTGTTTTTTAAAGTTTTATAAACTTACTTTGAATTTGAAACCTCTCCCTATTTCCATTCACCATGGGTGTGAGAATTTAGTGGTGAAGTGAAATGTGTATGTGGTGGAGGGGAGGTTTGCATTATTTTATTGTTTCCCCGAAGTTCTAAGAAAAGATTATAGTTTTATAATTAACTTTTTCACAATTTTGTTGCTGCCTTCTGAAAAAGTGATGGTTAGAGGGGATCTGAATGCTTGCTCTCAGACCATGCATCTCACGTTGTTAACAGGTCCGAGAACAAGCACTCTGATCAGATAAGTTATTTAATAAAAACATTTTTCCGGGGGGCGCTATCAAGCAGCGCTGAGAAATGGCGGCTTAAACTTTCTGCTCCCTTCAAGCCCTACTCTCAGAGGTTGTGCTATCATTCTTAACCAAGGATATTCGCTCGCAAAGAACAGTTGCCGAAGGGTAACATAGCTAGGATGACTGCAAAACGAAAAACTATCGACCTCAAACAGTTTTCTTTTAGTAAGTTAACTGAGGAGACTCTAGCAGAGGTGGAGATGCAGGCCTCAAAACCACGAGGCGAGCCGCAAGCGCCCGAGGAGTTGGGTATTTTCCCAGATCTTCCCTGTGAATCAAACGCAGGAATGCTACACCCGGACATACCCACTAGAACTGAAATCCGAAATTGGTTCATCGAACTTAGAGCCGACTTGCAAAGCCATAAAGATGAATTGCTAGCTCGAATGGAAGAAATGAAAGAGGACTTAAACAACATGGGGCATTGCGTGGACGAATTAGATCTTAGAGTGGATAATCAAAGCTCTCATATTGACGCCCTAAGCCAAACAAGGATCCAACTTGCAACGGATGTGGAAACCATGGCCGAAAAAATAGAGGATCTCGAGAACCGATCTCGACGCTCTAACATCCGCATACGAGGTGTGCCTGAGTCAGATCAATACATTGAATGCATGAAAACAGCGGCAGCCATTTGCAATGATCTCTTCGCGTCTCATGGGGCTTCTTCAGGTGAGATGGCTTCCCCCCCGTCGATAGAGTTGGAGCGGGCTCACCACACGTTAGGCCCCCAACGTGATAACAAGCCTAGGGAAATAATAATCAAATTTCTAAATTTTCGTCAGAAAGAGGAGGTCGTAAATCTGGCAATTTACGATGGAAGTGGCAAGACTTGGACATCACCATTTACAACGACCTAGACCCCTCAACTCTTCAAAAGAGATATCAGCTCAGGGAGGTGACTGCAGCTCTGCACGCTGAAGGAATCAAGTATCGGTGGGCTTTCCCTTTCGCTCTGCTATTTCAGCGACAGGGCATTACCTATAAAATAAAATCATTAGATGATGTGGTGCGATCCTTCACAGAAGCAGGACTTAAGTTGGAGTTTGCGGTCCCGCCTCCTCACGAAAAAATCCGGATATGCTTCCAAGATGGCAGCGACCTGGACCAGGACGAGGACACCTCCGCAGACAGCCCAGCCGTTCGGGTGGCATCCTCGCTGACAAGGGCTGAGTATGGGAAACATCTGCTGTTTCAGTTTGCTGATGCTGTTGACTGCTTAATTGCTGATCTTTGAGTATTCTCATGGATTAAGTTGGCTCACGTTTGGGCTGTATTTTGACACTGTTCTCACCAGATTATGACAGAACCTCGGTGGTTGTTTAACAGTTTGCATGACTTTTGGAACCTCATATTGGCTATTCATAAAGAAGAAGGGAGAGGGAAAAAATGTTCTCTTTCTTTTTTCTGTTGCTTGTTGAATAGGGCTGAGGGGATCAGTCCTCGGGCTATTGCGCTGTTTCATATACCCCCAGGACTAAGATTTGCAGGAAATTGCGAGCGAATCTCCTCAAGTCCAGTTAGTGGACATGACACAGTCACTTAGGTTATGGGCTGTAGTTGATGTGTATCAGCTAAAGTTACTCTGTATGATTGTTTACTTAATGTTATGGTTTTCTTCTCTCACCCTGTGTTCTCATTTTATGGGAGTGTTTCGGTGGCTTGCTCGTAGCGTATCTATTAATTCCCTCAGTTGTTATGGTTAAGATCCTTTCTCTTAACGTCAAAGGACTAAATACCTATAGAAAATGCTTTCTTCTTAGAAAAGAAGTCTTGCGACAGAAAGCGGATATAGTATTTGTACAGGAGACTCACTTAAAACGAAGGCATGACCATCTCCTAGCCTTTAAAGAATTCCCACACAAATATTTGGCAGCAGCAGATAAACATCATAAATATACGGGCACAGGGATAATAATTTCAGTTCAACTAGTGTTTGAATACATTTCTCATGTCGTGGATCCCGAGGGGCGGTTTGTGCTCTTGACAATTCAGATGGGCAACCAGCTTTATACACTAGTATCTCTCTATGGTTCTAACCACGACCATGAGATACTTTTTGATAGCATTAAAAAGCTGTTATTGACTCACGCTAAGGGTGAATTAATTATCGGTGGAGATTTTAACCTCACCTTAAAGCAGGACTTGGATAACTTGAACCCGCATCCCCACAACTTTGGGAAATCCAGAAAAGCATTGCATGCTATCATGGATGATTGGAGTTTGATTGATGTCTAGAGGAATCGGTATCCCAGATCTCGCTCTTATACATTTTACTCTGCACCACATGCGAGTTATTCTCGTATAGATTATTTTTTACTAGATAAGATACTTGGAAACAGAATCATACACACAGAAATAGATACCATTACATGGTCTGATAATGCGCCTATTAGCATAGAAGTGGACATGAATAATAATGATCTGGGAGACCGATTCTGGAAGCTCAATGAATCTCTGTTTCAGGATGCAACATTCACCAAGCAGTTTGAGAGTCAAATGCAGGAATATTTTGAACTAAATGATATACCCACGACCACCCCCAGTATTCTGTGGGACTGCTCTAAAGTGGTAGCCAGAGGTCTTTTAATATCCAGAGCCTCTGCTGTCAGGAAACTTAAACAACAAAAACGGGATGAGTTGCTTCATGAATTGCAGACTATATCCCAAGAACATATGCGGAGTCAATCCACTAGTTGTTATCAGAAACTCTTAGCATTACAATCTGAATTGTACAAACTAGACCATGCACAATTAATCCATCAGTCACAAAGCAAGCGTACTATGAGGTGGGGGACGGGGACAAAGCTGGTCGCCTGCTCGCTAGAAGGCTTAAAGCCAGGACCTCCCAAAGTATTATACCTAAAATCAAAAATAGTAGGGGAGATATACTGACGGCTTCCCAGGAGATTCGCACAGCATTCTCAGAGTTTTATAGTACCCTTTATAGTACAGATAGCAATATTCAGCAACTAGATATTAATAATTATTTGCAGGACATTAATTTACCTTGCGTCACTGATGTGCAGCAGTGTTTCCTGGATGCTCCAATTACAGTGAAAGAAGTGTTATCAGTCATTAAATCCCTTAAACCGGGTAAGGCATCCGGGCTTGATGGACTTTCAAGTGTCTATTATAAGAAATGTGCCCTCACGCTTGCTGAACCGTTAGCTCGATTCTTTAATGGGCTACGGGAGGCGGACACCCTTACACCTCAGGCAAACGTGGCTGGCATAACTGTGCTTGCCAAGCCGGGCTGCGATCCTACACAATGCGCCTCCTATAGGCCCATCTCATTAATAAACCTAGACCTTAAACTCCTTGCCCGTATACTAGCGGCTCGGCTTAATAACTTTCTCCCACAGTTAGTACATTCCGATCAAGTTGGATTTGTGCCACACCGTATGGCTGCGGACAATATCTGTAAATTTTTAGAATTGATGTGGTGGGTGCAGAGGGAAAAAGAACCGGCCGTTTTGCTTTCTATTGACGCTGAGAAGGCGTTTGATTTGGTGCACTGGCCATTTCTTTTTAGTGTTCTGCAAAAGATGGCGTTTGGGCCAAACTTTGTACACTGGATACGAAAATTATATGATCGACCTAAGGCACAAGTTAAAGTGAATAATGGCTACGGAGCGGCATTTGCTATAGGACGTGGCACTAGGCAGGGCTGCCCCCTCTCCCCCCTCCTCTTTGCTCTCTATCTTGAATCTCTCACCACTGCCATTAGGAAATCTGAAGACATAAAAGGAGTGCCCTTAGGGGACTATCATTATAAATTATCTCTGTTTGCCAATGATGTGTTATTAATATTAACTGATCCGCTTACATCTTTGCAGGGAGTCATGAGAGAACTAAATAGGTTTAGTGCCATCTCCGGCCTTAGGGTATTTAGGGGTGCAACTATCCTCTAATTTGTCAGACCTCTATCGCCTCAATTATCAACCTTTATTAGACAAACTCTTCGTGGACCTGAGCCGCTGGAATAGTGGATCTTTTTCCTGGTTAGGCAGAGTAGCTATTGTCAAAATGACAGTGTTGCCGAAGTTCCTTTACTTATTTGCATCATTACCAGTATATCTCCCGAAACCAATATTGCGTAACTGGCAGAAAAAAATATTTGATTTTATTTGGAGACGACGACCCCCTCGAATCTCCAGAGATATACTATATTTGCCTAAAAGGCAGGGAGGTTTGGGAGTTCTGAACTTAATGTGGTATTATGCTGCCTCTCAGCTACGGGCCTTGTTGGACATCAATAGAACCAGGTTCCCTAAGCAGTGGGCACAGATTGAACAAGCAATAGTGGGCCCGATGGTGATAGCTGCAATGCCCTGGCAACCTCGGAACACCTGGCGCCCGGTGAAACATATCCACTGGTCGTTGGCTATCACATTGCGTATATGGGCTCAAACAAGAAAGAAATTGGTAGGCACTCACAAGTATTTTTACCAAATGTCTTTATTTCATAATATGCACTTTCCCAGTGGATATCAAAACACACAATTTAAATATTGGAGGGACAGGGGAATTACGACTATTGGCCACCTAATATCCCAGGGATTGCTTATTTCTAGGGACAAGTTAACTACTAAATATCATCTCACATATTGTGAATTCCTGGCTTATGCTCAGGTTGCTCATTTTATACGTTCACTACAGACTGATAAACATTTACGTACTGGGCGATCGCTGGTTGAATCTTACTGCTTAACTAGTGATTTTATTACTGGTTCCATATCTAAACTATATCAGTTATTTTTTCCACTAGGGAGAGACCACTGTATATATAGAGGTAATTGGGAAGCCGATCTACATGAAAGACTGGATGCTAGTAGCTGGCAAGCTGCTTTGCGGATGGCCCGGACATGCTCCATATCAGCAGTCATGCAAGAGAATTGCTATAAGATGATCTATAGATGGCATCTCACGCCCGATAGGCTCCACAAATTCTATCCCCAGATTGATGACAGTTGCTGGCGCCAATGTGGAGGAAAAGGCTCCTATTTCCACATATGGTGGTTATGCCCCAAAATTGAACCTTTCTGGGCGACACTTTTTGCAAAACACAGAAAAATTTGAAGGAATGCAAGAGGTATATGACTGAGAAGTCTGGCCGTGTTTATACAAGACCATGAGTGTCACAGGCTTGTTGGTGCCTCACACTAATCACATATAATTTATGTCTTATTATATTTTGGTTGGAACTTTGTCTTTCTAGTTTTTGAAGTATTAATATTGCTGACAAAGTGTGTGCACTTCTTTTTGGGGAATAATTTTAACTTTAACATTTAAATCAATAAAATAGGATGGTCCCACCTATCTGGCTAAGTAACTGAATTTTTATAATCCTTCTCATAATTTACAGTACTTGAGGAAATGTCTATTGATTGTTCCCTCTGTAAAGGCTGCTTGTTTGGCTGCAATTCATCGTTAAGCTTTTTACTTGATTGACTCTGTTCTCTGGAATGCTTTGTCATATTTTTAAAGTGCAATTGTGTTTCGCAAACAATTAAAAGGCTTTCCTGTTCCAAGAAGCCTATGTCGATACTTGATCTCATACTAAGATGCTTATGTCTATGGTAGCCTGAAAATGTTTATAATTTTTATATTATGACGTGTGGTTTTAGGCTTCATTGTATTTTAACATCTTTTTTTTTGTATTTATGTTTTTTTGTAATTGTGCTGTTTGTCATTGTTCCACCTACTAAGCAGTTTTCTCCGTGTCAGGGTTTACCTACTATCAGCCTCCCTGCCAGCAGAGGTCATCATCGAGTTTCACTCATAGCTGTCCTTGCCACTTCCTTGCTGATCATCAGATACAGCAGTTTCAGCTCTATTTAACCCAGACTGTCCATTCCCTAGGTGCCTCTTTGTTGAGTCACCTTGGCTCCTTGACCTGGCCATCCTTGTCTTGCTATTCTGCCTTGCAGCCTACCCTGGTCTACTGCCTTGCTTTGGACCCTTCCATGTCTTCTGACTTTGCTCTGCGGCCTTTCAGGCTCACCTTCCATACTCAGTACCCTATTGGGCTTTCCTGTCCTACCTTGCAGCCTTCAGGCCTTCTAGGTTTGCCTAGCCAGCTTTGTACCTTTTTTGAGCTTTCTTGACTTCTGTTATCTGTCCAGTCCAGTCCCTTGTATATGTTCCCAGGTCTTGCCTTTGTCTCTGGTTCAAGCCTGCCCCTGACTCCAGCCTTGTCTCCAGCCCTGCCGCTACCTAGCTCCAGCTCCTAGCTGGAGCCTGTATTCAGCCCTCAACTGGTGTCTGTATCTATCCCCCAGCCTGTGCCTGTATCACCAAGAGGAACATCCTACCAGCCCCTAGAATCCAAGGGTTCAACCTGCGGGGGAGGGGGCTGGCTAGGCAGAAGACCAGCCCTAGTCCCGCCTTGCAGTCCAGTGCCACTTCTGTGGGGGTAATCCCGGATTCCAGCTTACCTGACCATGACAGAATGAAGAAGCCAACCCACCCCACAAGAGTTGGTGCAGGACTCCCTGCCAGCCTGGTGAGCAAAGAAAACATTTTTGTACCATTACTTATTTTTATAACCAGTGCCAATGTTGGAACCCACCAAAATTCCTTACATGTACTAAGTGTGGTTCTCTTAACCCAGTCTAGTGGAGGTGTGTGGGGTACAAAATGGTGAACCCTGTATATACAGAGGCCTGCCTTAGTTGTAATACACCCAAGTTAACATCCAGGCTACTAATCCAAACTCTGAAGCATGAGATCTGCATCTCGAAAAATACCCAGCACAGCCTCCTTGAAAATCAGCTTATATAGCCACAATTTGCCAGAGTAATTTAAACTCTTTATCTGTAAGGGCAAACTCTGCTTCAATATGCAGCAATCCCCTTTGGTTCTTCTGCCCCTGTGTCAGATGGCATGGGTT
This sequence comes from Rhinatrema bivittatum, assembly GCF_901001135.1. Lineage (NCBI taxonomy): Eukaryota > Metazoa > Chordata > Amphibia > Gymnophiona > Rhinatrematidae > Rhinatrema > Rhinatrema bivittatum. The sequence goes on from NC_042616.1 coordinate 755,929,939, forward strand.
TTAAAGCAGGAAGAGATAGTTTATTCAGTCACTGGAATCCAGTTTCAATCAGCTACCTGCAGCAAATATTTAAGGAGGTCAGTGCTGACTCCCAGGAGAGCAGTGTGTACCTTCCTCACACCTGTCTTTTCAGGATCCCTCCTGGTTGAATAAGGCTCAGAAGCTAATTCTAATCTAGCTCCACTGAATCCCTTCTAGACTGTTGTTCCCTCAACATCTGCAGTTCTCTCTCCAGAGAAATCCAGTCCCTCTGTTCAGTCATTGAGAGATGTGATAACACCTTTGAATCATTCTGATTATTCTATGTTGTCTTTCCAGCCTATGGGAACAGTATTGATAATAACCCACTATAAGCTCTACCAGTCTCTACTATGCTTCAGCTCCAGGAGCCAGGTTCATCTGATCCACTTCAGGAGGAGCCCGTTCTGCAACTCCACTCCAAGAGATGTCCACTCCATCTGTGTTGCTCCACAAGGAGCCTGCTCTATCCGCTCCACTCCAAAAGGAGCCTGCTCAAACAGCTCTGCTCCATAAGGAGCCTGTTCCTGTAGCCCAGCACCAGGAGATACTGTCCCAGCAGCCCAGTGCCAGGGAGATGCCATTCCTGCAGCCTAGCACCAGGGAGATGCCATTCTTGCAGCCCAGCACCAGGGAGATGCCATTCCTGCAGCCCAGCGCCAGAGAGATACCATTCCTGCAGCCCAGCGCCAGGGAGATGCCATTCCTGCAGCCCAGCACCAGGGAGATTCTGGCCCTGCCTCCTAACGCCTAAGAGACTGGCCCAGCCATCCGGTGCCCGAGAGACTCTGATAAAATATGTCTGTGCCAGGATAATTCCAGTCCAATACTTCAGCTCTATAGAGGCTCTGTTCCTGTACTTCAGCATCAGAATAATCAGAATCCAGCACCAAAGAGACTCTTAGATCCCACGGCCTAGTTCCCGAGACTCTGTGATCCAGCGGCCCAGTACCCGAGAGTCTATGATCCAGCGGCCCAGTACCTGAGAGTCTCTGATCCAGCAGCCCAGTCTCAGAGAGATGACAGCACAGTCGCCCAGCACCAGAATGATGCTGGCATAGGCACCCAGCACCAGAGAGATTCTAGCCCAGCCTGTCTCATTCAGCATTGTCTCAAGAAGAAACAGACTTTAGATTTAGAAAAAAAAGAAAACAACAGATAATTACAGACCAATAGCTAATGTCATTTCTTGGTAAATGGATTGCAACTGTGGTTGTTATGCAACTTCAACAGTTCTTGGATGGTTAGAGCAGGGAGCTGAGAACCAGGGAACCCAGAGTTCTAATCCTGCTGATACTCCTTGTGACCTTGGGCAGGTTACTTCATCTTCCACTGCCTCAGATACAAATGTAGGGGGTCATATACTAATCCATGGTACTTTTCCATGGAGGTGAAAAATACCATGGGAGCTTCCAAAGCTGTGGCACCGGCTTTCATGTTAGGTAAGTCCCTATCATGTGATAGAGGCATAACTAGTATGATGGACAGCTGGCGGGATTTTGGTCTGACCGGGCTGCTGGCCCAGAGTCTAGGGGATGCTCTGGACTCCACTAGATCTCCAGATATGCCTGAAGGGAGGTGGATGGGCTAGAACTGGTCAGGAAGAGGGCTGGTATTTCCATCAGGAGGGGACCTTTTTTTTTTTTTTTTTAGGGGTTTTAGGTGAGGGATGCATTGTCGCCAAATGATTTTTAAGTTTATTTTTAATACTTTAATCACTTGAAGGCTGCCTCTAGAGGCAGTGGGTGAGGAGGGGGAGGGTCTTTAGGGTCATTGTGGTCCTTTAAAAACTGTCCCAGGAGTGTCAAAGTGCATTAACAGTATACGCTTCATCAGATGACAAATCCAGAATAGGCTTCAATCTTCCTGTTTTCTTGAGGACATGGAAATATTGGGAATAGAAACCCTTTGCATGTTGCGACACAGGGACTAATTCTATCACTTGTTAGAGAAACAATTGGACTTTCAGATAAAGCTGTAGCAAATGAGGTGGATCTTGATGTAATGCCGAACAAGGGATGGTGGCTAGGAGAAACACATCCAGTACCCAGATTGCACAGTTTGGAGGACATAGTCTTTAGTGATCTTATGTCACTCCTCCACAAAATGTTGGATTCTTTCACCTACTGGGAGAATGGGGAACGGATTGTTCGAAGGGATCAAAAACTAGGCCCAGGCCAAACAAGGGCCTATTATGTGGTTTTTGGCTGACAGAGCTCTCTTTGTCAAGGTCTATCTGCAAATGGCTGCTGACGCTGGGCTGGAGCAGTAGAACTGACATCTCGATGCAGAAGGCTGTTCAGGAGTTGTCAAGAGATATTGCACTGCCACATTCTGGGTCTTTATCATTGCAACTGTCTCCCAGAGTTTTCGCCAAAAGGATTGTCTCCCATGCATGGAATGTCCTCCAGTTTCTCATGGATGTCCTTTCAGAGGTTGCCAGCTCGAAGTCATGCCATGCCATACATCTAGCTCCAATGGAGGCTGAGAAGGTACGTGAAATAGAATCAAAGGCTTCGTAGAATGATTGAAGTAGGTGGCAGATGTCCTCTTCTACATTTAGAAGCGATCTGGGATAATAGTTGCTTTCTTTAGTAGCATGTAGGAAAGGCTTCAATTTCTGAATGCAGTCATGGATATACTGTACCATGTAGAATTGGTGAATAAATATGTGAACACAAAGCATGGCACTTTGAAAAACTTTCTTGCCAAAGTTATCTAGAGATTTGTGGCTTTTTCCTGGGGGAGAATTCAAGTGAATTTGTGTCTTCACATTTTTCATAACAGATTCAACCACTTCCTATGTGAATTGCTATGTTACTGCAGGGGCCAAATATGAGCAAACCTCAAGGAACCAGCTCCAAAGTGGAAGCCATGGAACCGAGAACTTGCAAGTAATCCCAGACTTTAGGCATTGCGTTCTCTAACAAACTGTGGATTTGCTTCTACAATTTGCAAATGTGTTCCCTGGTGAGAAACACCTTCCCCACCTTGGTATCGAAACAAGCCCCCAAAAACTCCAACACTTGAGAAGGGGTAAGATGATTCTTTGACAGGATTTACTATCCAACCCAAGGATCTCAATCGCTACAGCACCAATGCCACTGCCTGCCTGCAAAGGTCCTATATCTTTCCTCGAATGAGCCAATCGTCCAAATATGTGTGAACTAGAATGCCTTACTTCCTGAGAGCCGCCTCCACCACAACCATCACCTTGGTGAAGGTCCTCAGAGCTGTCACTAATCGAACAGAAGGGTGCAAAATTGAAAATGCGACCCAAGGAACATGAACTGAAGGAACGTCTGATGGTCTGGCTGGATCGCTATTTGCAAGAATGCCTTGGTAAAATCCAGGGAAGCCAAGAACTCTCCTTGTGCACTGTGTTGCAATGACCAAGCAAAAGATCTCCATCTGAAAACAAGGAACTTTGAGACCCACGTTTACTTTCTTTAAGTCCAAAACTGGACGGAAGGTTCCCTCCTTTTTTGGAACCACAAAATAAATGGAATACCTTCCTGTCCCTCACTCTTCTAGGGAGATGGGAACAATGGCCCCCAGCATCTATAGGTGGCTGATGGTTTCTTGTACCACTCACCTTTTGGTCACGGAAGAGCAAGGGGAGACCATGAACAAGTTCTTTAGTGTCAAACGGTTTTTATTATTATTATGCAATCAACACAGTCAAAGTATACAACCAAGATGTCGGTCTGGAGAGGTGGTACACTGACCTCCACACAGACCTCGTAATAACATCTGCTCCACAGCGTACAAACAACAACACCCCTACCCCCCCCAACCTGCCCACCCTCCCCCCCATGAAGGATAAATGTCCAAAGGCAGAGTCCATGCACGTATATCTCCTGCGGTACGTCCAAAGGCCAGGATGAATCTTCAAGAGGTGGATTCCACGGCAACCTCAGCAATCGTTGATAACCAAACTTCGTGACTGGGGAGATAGTGATTGCAAATATGGGTCCCAAATCAGTAAGAATCTCCTACGGGAGCGAGGATCCACTCGGGAGCCCAGTTCCTCCATTCGTAACAAGTGATGCAAATGGTTGCGCCAAGTCCAAAAAGAGGGGGGACCCGGATCCCGCCAGTACAATAAAATAACCTTCTTCCCCACCAAGCAAGCCTTGTGTATGAAATAACGGGGACCCTGCTTCAAGGAAATGCGTGGGAAATGACCAAAAAGGAACAGCAGTGGCGTTATAGGCAACTTAACCCCCAAAAGATCCATTAAATATGATGCGACCCGTCCCCAGAATCGGCGGACTTTAGGACAAGCCCAAAAAGAGTGAGAGAGATGCCCAATTGCTCCATGACATTTACCGCAAATTTCACTCTGGACCAGCCCCAAGCGATGAGCCAATTGGGTGGAAATATAAGCCCTTCGCAGAAACTTATAATGCATCTCTCTGTAATACATATTAATAGTAATGTGATTAATTCGTCCAAAGCTTGCTTTTAATATGGGGATTGTGAGAGCAAATATCCCATCTTTATTCCAGCGTTCAAGCAATAATGCATATGGTTCAGTTCTCGTGACACCCTTTAAACTCTTGTAATACTGGGATACCGTGGGGCCCCTCTGGACGTTAAACCTCAATACCTTGTCTAAGGAGGTAAGGACCTCCACCGGGCCAGGGTACATCGGTAGGGACTGAAAGTAATGCTTAAGTTGGAGGTACGGGAAGACGTGGGAAACATTCAACCCAAACCGAGATCGCAGGTCAGAAAATGAAAGCAACTGACCATCGTCATTTATAACTTGGCCCAGGCGAGTGAGGTCCTGTGCCCGCCAGTATTGAAACCCCCTGGTCTGGGAGCCCGGGAGAAAGGCGCCATTCCCCTGGATAGGCAGCAGGGGCACACACAACCGAGGCATCCGTAGGAACTGGGTGACCAGCCGCCATGTAGCTCTAATCGGGGTAACAACTGAAGAATGAAGTAACACGGAAGGGAGTTCCCGGGCGGGAGCTTGAACAACATAAGAAAGGGCAAAAGGCACCACCAAGGCCGACTCCGCTGTTATGTGAACAGAGGAAGATTGATGTAACATCCAATCCCGTAGAATACGGAGATTGCATGCCAGGTTGTAGAGTCGCAAGTCCGGGACTCCCAATCCCCCCTCTCCCCAGCGCTATCTAAGATCCACCAACGAAATGCGCGCCTTACCTCCCCTCCATAAAAAAACACGTAGGGCTTTGTCAATGGATCTAAGATCCTGACGACTAAGCAAAAGAGGCAAGTTTTGTAAAAGGAATAGCCATTTTGGCAAGAGCACCATCTTGAATAAATTGAGACGGCCACAGAGGGAGAGAGGCAAGGCATGCCAAGTGTGGAGTTTATCCAGGGTCACTTGAAGTAAAGGCTTAACATTAGCCACGTAAAGGCTAGTGAGAGGGGAAGTAAGGATCACCCCCAAATAGCGGAGGGAGCCATCAGCCCACTTTAAAGGAAAATCACCCTGCCAGCTCTCTCTAAGGGTAGCCGGAAAGGCCAATGCCTCAGACTTAGTAGGATAAAGGCGAAGTCCCGCAAAGCAGCCAAACTCTGCAAAAAGCTTCATTAGTGGAGGCAAAGAGCACTGGGGCCTAGACAAAAAGAGCATCACATCATCAGCAAAAGCAACATATTTAAAAATTTCATGGTGCATGCGAATACCCCGTATCTGCCCCATGTCGAGAATTGACAGTAATAGAGGCTCTAACTGTAGAAGAAAGAGCAATGGTGACAGGGGGCACCCCTGTCTGGTACCACGGGTTATAGAAAACACCTCTGAGTGAGCATTATTAACTACGATAACAGCAGTGGGCTCATGATATAATAAGCGAAGTGCATCTAGGAACCAGCCATCAAATCCCAACTCCTGCAGAATATAGAAGAGATAACCCCACTCTACACGATCAAAGGCTTTGTCCGCATCAAAATTGACCAGAAGATACTGCTCATCCATCATCTGACTCATTTCCATAGCCGCCAGGATCTTTCTAATAGTAGTTAAAGCATAGCGCTTCCGTACAAAGCCCACCTGATTTTCCCCAATCAAGGAGGGAAGCACCTCCGCCAAACGGTCGGCTAGAATTTTGGCCAATAGCTTCTGGTCAACATTGAGGAGCGAGATAGGCCTGTAGGAGGCCACTGAAGTGGCATCCTTTCCCGGTTTGGCTATGAGTGTGATATGGGCCTGATTAACATGGTGGGGATATTGCCCCTGAGCGACCAGGGTGGTAAACGTCTGAGCCAGGACTGGGCTAACCAGATCCACCAGGCTTCTATAAAACTCAGCAGTGAACCCATCCGGCCCTGGCGCTTTAAATCGCTTGGACTGCTGAATAGCCTTATGAACTTCTTCCTGCTCAAGGGGCAGATTCAGCTTCTCCCTTTGTGCCACTGTAAGAGCTGGTAAATCTAGCTTTGCACAGAATTGAGCACAGACATCAGGTTGCCAATCCCCCTTAGTATAAAGGCGAGAGAAAAATGTCTGAAACTGTGCGAGAATTGCTTTAGTATCCGTATGCAGGTCTCCTGTGTCCGAACGGATTACAGGAATGTGCTTGGATGAGCGAGACGCCTTCACTAAGTTATGAAGCAACCTGCCCGACTTATTACTATATCGATGCATCCGATATTGATAATAGAGCAGACTCTTCTTTTCTCTTTGGTGAAGTAAAGTGTTAATTTTCCCTTGTAATACCCGATGGGCCGCCCTGTCCTTCGGGAGATTAGTACGAGCTAGACGCCGTTTAAGCTTCTGCAACTGAGCGCTTAAAGTTAGGAGACCCGCATCAAGTGCTTTCCGTCGACGGGCAACATATGAGATAATATCTCCACGTATCACCGCCTTAGCAGTGTACCAGAAAAGTACAGGGTTAGATTTATGTTCCTCATTAAGAGTCGCATAATCCTGCCATCTTAACCGTAAATATTCTTGGAAGGGAATATCATCAGCCAAAAAATAGGGATACCGCCACTGCCGTGGAGTAGGAGCAGAAGGGGAGACCTGCACATCCAACCAAATGGGAGCATGATCGGAGATAAGAATATCGCCAATACAAGCATCATTGACCTTTGTGAAGTATTTATCACTAATAAAGAAATAATCCAAACGCGACCACGTCGCGTGGGCACGAGACACGTGAGTGAAGTCTCTCTCACTCGGGTGTAAGATCCGCCACGCATCAAGAAGATGTACCGACTGCTCAAGCTGTGCTAAACCAGAGCTAACAACCCGATCCCTTGGGCCACTAGTGGATTTATCTAGGTGCAAATCTCGGATCGCATTGAAATCTCCTCCCAGGATAATAAAGTCATCAAGATAGGGCAGCAGCAGACCCTGCAGGGCCCGTAGGTAGCCTACCGTATCATTATTTGGAGCATAAGCGTTACAAAGTATTATTGAAACAGTGAAAATTTTACAACTAAGATCAGATAGCGACCCTGCGGATCCTTCAACTCCCGCAGTATGGTGAAGGACACATGTTTACCAAAAAGTATGGCTACCCCTGCGGATTTAGATGAGGCTGAGGCATAATACACATCCCCCACCCAACCTCTGCGGAGTTTGGAATGTTCTACATCTGTCAGGTGAGTCTCTTGGAGGAATGCCACGTCCACCTGTTTTTTCTTAAGATGATTCAATATTTTTGACCTTTTGATAGGCGAATTTATACCACAGACATTCCAGGATATAAACCTTAGTCCACTAACTGACATGACCTAAGAAGAGGACAAACATTGCAATGAGTAGACATAGGACAGAAATAGGAAGGTTCTCCCAGCTAAAACCTCCCTGTAAGAGCAATCCCAGAGTAGGACAGTATTTGACCTCCCGAACTACGTGCATGGTACCCACACCCAACCCGAAATGAAATTCCCCATATCCCCCTCCCTGCCCCCCTTCCCCCCCCCTGTTCCCGTTACCTACCCACCCCAACATTCGTACAGTACAAGAAGTCACCACCATGCATACAAACACCCACCCCCCCCCCACCCGACGCATTCCAGCCTCATCCACTCCACGTATAAGCGAATATGGACCTTGGGAAGTCCACGCATTGACACACACATAGTCTTAGTATAAGATGGAAAAACTGATAAACTTTAGAGAAGTCCAATAACAGGAACCGCTGTAACAAAGTCCCGGGCACAGAAAAAAAACAAACCTCGGCCCAGCCCAGCACTGAGAACTGCTGCAGTAGAAGGAAGAAACTCCCAAGAAAAGAAGGGAGAAACTCCCAAGAAAAGAAGGGAGAAACTCCAAATTTAGCCAGCCAGGTCTCCAAACAGTGATGTCCAGCCACTCCGCTGCTCTCAATCTGGATCCTCACTGGCGCTAGGGGAGCTCTGAAGATTCCTGGAGGCCGATGTACGCACGAACTCCTGTGCCTCCGTGAGCTCGGTGAACCACCGGACACCTTCGCGGGTAACCACCCGTAGCCGAGCCGGACATATCAATGTGGCTCGGTATCCCAAATTGATGAGCTGGGAGCAGACCGGGGCTAAAACGCGGCGCTTCGCAGAGAGGGCAGTTGAAAAATCTTGAAACACCATTATCTTTTTACTGTCATACATCAGCGTTTTACCCGCCCGAGTCGCCTGCAAAATTTCCCCTTTGTGCACAAAATTGAAAATCTTTGCTATAATGATGCGCGGTCTGGGATCCGACTCTTTACTTTGGCCCAGCCGGTGTGCCCTCTCGACTCGCAGGGGCCCGTGCGCTGTTGTAAGGCCCAATTCCTTGGTGAGCCAGCCTTCCAAAAATGTCACAAGCTCCCGATCAGGGATAGACTCCGGGAGGCCCAGGAAGCGCAGATTTGACCGGCGAGACCGGTTTTCTAGGTCTTATAGACGGTCTGCTTGCTTCGCCACCACCAGCTTTAGGGCCGTCACCTCAGCCTCCACGTTTTGCGCGCCGTCCTGCAGATCGGAGACCCGCTGCTCAAGCGTCGAAAAGCGGGCCTCGCAGCCCGCAAACGCCGCGGCTAGCTCGGTAAGCTTAGTGGAGATACCCTTCAGCTCCGGACCCAACAGTTCCGATATCGCGGTCTTAATCTCAGTGATCGCCGCCTTTGTCGGTGGGGGCGGGGTGGCCGGCGCCATGTTGATTTGTACCTCGGAGCCGCGCGGCTTCTCTTTTTCCTTATCTTTTTGCTTCAAACGGGCCGCCATGGCGCTCGTCTGGGTTGGCGGACAGTCAGGACAGGTTCCCCAAGGTCCTGTAGTGGGTTTAAGCCCAATTAGCCGTGGATGAGGCTGGATGCAGGAGGGTCGGCGCTGCGAGGGAAAAAATCACGGCTTTCCCCTGCACTGCATCACGTGACCTCCATGAACAAGTTCTTTAATGGACGAACAAATTCTAAAGTGTAACCTTGTCTTATCACGCTTAAGACCCACTGCTCCGACGTGATCTTGACCCACTCCTCGTAAAAAAGTGTCAACCAACCCCCTATAACCGGAGCTGAGGAGTGAACCGGTCTCGCTTCATTGGGCAGACTTGGCTCCACCAGTACCCTGGCCAGAACCATCTCTGTTTGGCTTTCAACCTCAAAAGGACTGGTTCCAGGACTGCTGCCTCCTAACAGAGACTTGGATGAAACATTCGCCGACAAATTTCGTAAACCAAAGACGTTGTCTGGCCGAGACCACTGACATCATCATTCTACAAGAAGTTCTAATGAGGTCATATAATGCATCGATGCAGAAGGCTGCATCACAGCCTCTAGCCGCTCCGCCTGCTTTAACTGTGATGTAGACACTGCTTTTTTCTGCCTGATATTGCTGCACTCATTGCAACTCAGCCCGAAGCATAAAGCTGCTGCACACCGCAGCATATATGTTTAGGGCAGTGACCTAAAAAATCTTCTTGAGATGGACTTCCAGCTTCCTATCCTGCATATCCTTCAGCGCTGCAGAACCGGCCACTATAATGGTTGTCTTCTTAGTAACCGCATTGTTCCAATTTTGAAACACTCAACTGCTCAAGCATGTCCTCTGGCAAAGGATATAATTTGTCCAATGCTCTACAAACCTTCAAACCAGTCCCGGAGTATTCCACTCCCTGGACTACTAACTTCTTAACTGACTTGTTGAAAATTAAAGCCTTCGCTGGACCTCTTAAGCCATCCATGACCAGATCCACCTCTTCCTGATCGGATTTCTCTCGCAGAACCTTTATCACCAGCTCCTTTAGGACACAGGGGATCAGGGGCCCCAATTCTTCAATATGGAAAAGATGAACCAACTTTGGATTGTCCCCCTCAACAGCCAGGGCTTGTCCCAGCCCCTCTTCTGGAACTTGCCCTCTGGAGAAGGATCCACCTCAGGAGGGTCCACTTCTGGCAAATCTCCGTCCTCCGAATCCTCAGAGAATTCATCCATAGCGTTTAACTGCGCAGACATACCAAGGATTCGCTGAACCCTTGTCGCACCACTAGCACGTGAAACCCTAGACCTCTTCCTGGGTCGCAGAACTACTAGGCCCTCCTGCTTGTAACCATGCCGCCCTGTGGCTTTCCCTGCCAAATAAGCCTTGTGCAACAAGAGGACAAAATCTGATGTGAAGGTTGCAGATTCATCAGACTTCTTCCCCAATAGGTCCTTGTCCTCACCCGATTGAATTCCCTGGGCTCCCTGGCACTCCAATCAGCCGGGGACAGTGGCGGAGGGAGATCCTCTCCCCTGCAGCTTCTGAAGCAGCTGCGAGTGAAGACAAAATGGCCACTGTTCCTGTGCTAATCGGGAAGGGGCCCGCTGCTTCACTCGATGCACCAAGAGCCCCCTGGACCCTTGCTGCCTTTCTAATGCCACCATGGTTGTCCCTGAGCTGTCCTCCCCCCCTGGAGAGGCAGCAAGAACAAAAGCCGGCATGGGAAAGCCTGCTCGGACCACGAATGGAGTCAGCCGCCAGAGGATCCTAACCAATGCCACAAGAGCCGCTTCAGCAGAGCCCCTGCTGGGCTTCAGCTCCACTCCCTTCACTCCGGGCTGACCGGCAGAAAGAAAAAAAAAGAAAGCAAACTCCCACCCCCCCCCCCCCCCCATTTTTCTTTTTTTTTTTTACTTTAAATCTTTAAGAAATAGACAAAACTACTTCCCTTTCAGAAGAAGAGTGGCAGCAGGCTCTACAAGTCCTCCTGGGGGAAAGGGAACTGTCCCCACCAGAAATCTACCTCCGGCGGTGAAGGACCAAGCTATATAAATGTCCCCAACCCCCTGCACATCCACCTAAGAACCAGAAGGGATGGTCCCACCAGGATCTGCCAACCTCCTGGGAGGAAATCTTCCAAGAAATCTTCTCTAAATATATATATTTTTTCTAAAACCTAGTTTCCAGACTGCAGGTTTTGCACCTCTACCATCTGCTGGAAACAGAGAAATACTGAGGGACTGCAAATGGCATACCAGGTTATGTGGCAGTGTCAGCTAAACTTTCTCTGTCTCCATCTGCTGGAAGGGAGGCAAAACCCAGGAGTCTGGACTGATCTGGATAAATACCGGGAATTAAAAATATGTTCAACTCAGATGTTCATGTATTGTTACTGCCCAGACAACAGGCCTATGATTCACTCTTATTAATAGCTTCTTCAGGGGATTATATTGAAAATGAGAAACACTGAATTTATCTTGTAACGTCCATAACTGTGCTTTTAGCAATTGGCTTATTCAAACCAGAATGTCTTTAGTGAACAACACAACCTGGAACTTCCCCATTAGGCTCCTAGTGGCTATTTGAAACCAGTAATAGTTTAATGGGGGAAACTTAATTTCAAGGGCCAAGGGGGTGTGATATGTAATGACAGTACTCTAAAGAGCTTGCAGAGCCAACTGGCTGTTTTTCTTAAGTCCTAGTTTCTCTACAAATCCCTCATATTTTCTTTGCACATAAATCTATATAGACAGATAAACAGATTTATGTGCAAAGAAAATAAGAGGGACTTGCAAGAACTAGGAGTTAAGAAAAACAGCCAGTTGGCTCTGCAAGCTCTTTAGAGTAATGTCATTACACATCATACCCCCTTGGCCCCATGAAGTTAAGTAGCTGGCTGACCTTCTTGCTGAATAATTTGTGCAGCTGGCAACAGAGTCAACAGTTGTTCTGTACTCTGATGAACTGAAGTCAAAGTAAAATGGCAATTGGAAAGTGCCAATTCACGGGAGAAATTCCAGGAAAAACCTTAACACAGCACAGTGCATGAAATGGAAGCCTTCTCATTTTTCTGGAACAAGTCCTGCAATGCAATATCCTTAGCCAAAATAAATAATTAAAAATTATTTGTGAAAAAGTACCAGCTCTAAAGGGCAAATGGATACCTTTTTTAATCCTAAATTTGTTTTACTTGGTTTGCATGTGTGTGTCAACACAGTGATGATTGAGAAAGGGAACTATCAACCTGTTCCTTCATTGTTTTAAGAATGGAGGTTTCTTATGTATGTTAAAATGTAATGCAAAATATGGAACTCTGCATACCTATAAATTGTCCAAATATTTCTCATTCACAAAAATTATGTCTGACAACTTCTCTAATTAGTGTTTGAAAAATTCTAAAGCCCTACACATTTTGAATGATTTCTGTAGCAGATGAAGGACAAAATATAGCTGTAGCCACATAGATTAGTGCTCTGATAAAAAAAAAAAAATTCACTTGTGGACAATAAATATGCCTAAAAGAAAAGTTCAAATCAAATAAACATACTTATCCTTCTCTTTTCCCACAGAGAATATTGGATGCAATAGAACTCCTCCAGTTTTCAGTTCATATGCCACTATTTTGTCAAGCTCCTAGAAAAAGTATTAAATATAACAGCAGAGCATTAATAATTATTGCACTTTTAATGACCTATCACATTATGTACTGCAAAGTATAAATCTGTAGTATCCAATCACCTGATTGGTCACTGGGCTATTGCATACAGCTGTGACTTCATCGCACCAGCTAATATCTGACATCATAATGCATTTTTGCTGAACTCAAATGGTAGAATTCTTAATACATCAAAACTGAGAAATGGATGCAATGGGCTTGGGAATCAGTCTCCCATTAAACAATGACAACATACATGTAGTTAAGACATTTATCCTGATCTATGACAAACAAATTATCATTGTTCGATGGCTTTGGTTTTGAGCTGTTTTATTTTAATAATTTAGCTGCAAGACTCAAGTAAAAATATGCACAACCTATTTGCTGTTCTTGCTGTGAATGTTATTGTAAATGAACTCCATAACTGTTTACCCGAGAAGACTCTGGCTTTGGAAACAGCGTATGTTGGAAAATTCAGTCCTTTTTAAAAATGTTTAACAAAAAGTTTTTAATAATTCCAATAGCCCTGGGCCAGATAGAACCGGGGTGCTGAGATACTATTACAGGAATTTCATGACCACGCAGTAACATTGGGGGCCTTTTTCAAAGACTTGCATGGGGTTATGAACATAAAATCAGCATGCACATGCATAAATAGCTCCGGGCATGGCAAGCACATATTTAAAGGGCCTTTCAAGGGGGTTCCGGGCAGGGTTTGGAAGTATGCACACATTTACATATTTTATACATGGAGTACACACATGCATCAAACATGCACATATGCTTTTAAACCTGCTAATCAAATCACAGACATTAAATCTGACTCCTCTTTTCCTCCGCAGTTTTTGGGAACAGTGTCTGGAGCAAGTGATGGAGGGTGTGGAAGAACTGTTGAAGGTTTCAGTGAACTGGTGCTTGGAAGTACATGTAGAGGTATTTTCGTAAGTGAGATACACCTATGCAGATGACAGCTTTATAAAATACCTGCTCCTGTGCATAAACTGAGGATTATTAAATGCACAATTATTTCATGCATAAAATAAATGTATGTATGTTTATAAAATAGATGTTTAAACTAGGCAGATCTCTGCAATTAAAAAAATGTGGGTGTACTGAAACATAAATGCATGCTTTCAGGGAGGTTATATGCGGTATTTTATAAAATGTGCGGCTCCCACAAGAAAATTATTCCTTACCTGCTAATTTTCGTTCCTGTAGTACCATGGATCAGTCCAGACGGTGGGTTATGTCCCCCGTCCAGCAGATGGAGTCAGAACAGAGCTCGAGGGCTCCGCCTCCTATACCAGCTCACCCTCTGCTGGAGCTCAGTATCGTGAATAACAAAGCCCAAAAGAGCAATAACAAAACAATTTGGATCAAAACCCTGACGAAAGTCAACATCAAGAACAATAAAACAGGCATGACCTAACAAAAAGAGGTCGCCAACGTCAACTTGTGAGGAGCTGTACAACTCTGATAGAGAACCAGAGAGAAGAAAGAAGAGACAGTAGATAACAATGAATCCGAGCAGGTCGCAAGATCCCAGCGTGGTGGGCGTCTGGACTGATCCATGGTACTACAGGAACGAAAATTAGCAGGTAAGGAATAATTTTCTTTTCCCTGTACGTACCAGGATCAGTCCAGACGGTGGGATGTACCAAAGCTTCCCTACTATGGGTGGGCCCCTGAGAGCCCTTCTCGGAGAACCTGATCGCCAAATTGCCCAGGAGCCGAGGGCGCCAGGTGTAGGCGATAATGCTTAGCGAAGGTATGCAGCGACTTCCACGTCGCCGCCCGGCAAATTTCCTGTGGGGAGACGGCACGAGACTCCACCCAAGACGCTGCTTGAGAGCGTGTAGAATGAGCCCGGACGCCCCTGGGCGGATCCCGACCGGCCCCGATGTAAGACTACGAGATGGCATCCTTGATCCAGCGGGCGATGGTCGTCTTTGATGCTGAGGAGCCCTTCTTAGGTCCCGACCAGAGCACAAACAAATGATCGGAAACCCGAAAGTCATTGGTAACCTCTAGGTAGTGGAGTAAGACTCGCTTGATGTCCAAGTGACGAAGAGATCTCGACTCCTCTGGAGAGAACGCCGGGAGTTCCACCGTCTGATTCATGTGAAACGAAGAGACCACCTTCGGGAGGAAGGATGGTACTGTACGCAGCGAGATCCCCGCCTCCGAAATGCGAAGGTAGGGTTCCCTGCAGGAAAGAGCCTGCAGCTCCGAGATGCGACGGGCAGAGCATATTGCCACCAGAAAGACCGTCTTCATAGTGAGGTCTTTAAGCGAAGACTCCTGTAGAGGTTCGAAAGGAGCGCCCGCTAGGGCCCGGAGAACCAGGTTAAGACTCCACGACGGACAAGGGTCCCTGACCGGCGGCCGTAGATGTTTGGCCCCCTTCAGGAATCGGGCGATATCCGCCTGGAGAGGCAGGGCGACCGCTGTCTGTACCAGAACATTCAGGGCCGCTACCTGCACACGTAGGGAATTGTATGCAAGACCCTTATCCAGCCCGTCCTGCAAAAATTGAAGGATCAGAGGCACCGACGCCTCCGTGGGTCGGGCCCCATGATCGGCACACCAGGCCTCGAAGACCTTCCACACCCGCACATAGGCAACAGAGGTAGACTGTTTGTGGGCCCAGAGCATCGTAGAGATTACCGCCTCCGGGTAGCCTCGGCGGCGGAGGCGGCGCCGTTCAAAAGCCAAGCCGCAAGACAAAAGAGTGCCGCCTGCTCGAAAAATACCGGTCCCTGCTGCAGGAGCCGAGGAAGATGACTCAGGCGTACCGGTCCGTCCACTGTCATGTGAAGCAGGTCTGCAAACCAAGGACGACGCGGCCACTCCGGAGCTACTAGAATCACGGGGCCGCTGTGAGTTTCTATCCTGCGAAGTATCTTGCCCACCAAGGGCCAGGGAGGAAAAACATAGAGGAGCTGATCTGCCGGCCACGGTAGCGCTAGAGCATCCACCCCCTCCGCGCCGCGCTCCCTTCTGCGACTAAAGAAGCGCGGGGCCTTGGCCTTGAGGGCGGTCGCCATCAAGTCCAGTCGCGGCGTTCCCCAACGGCGAACCAGGAGCGACATCGCCTCGTCGGAAAGGGACCATTCGCCGGGGTCCAACCGCTGACGACTCAGGTAATCTGCTTGCACGTTGTCCACGCCGGCGATGTGGGAGGCCGCGAGCCGAACCAGATGAAGTTCCGCCCATTCCATCAGGAATGGGCGGAACTCATTCCTGATGGAATGATGCCCATTCCATCAGGAATGGGCATCAGGTTTCGGCGGAGACCTGTTCGCTCCTCGTCCCGCCTTGACGATTGATGTACGCCACCGTGGTCGCGTTGTCCGAAAGAACTCGTACCTCTCGGTTCCGAATCAGGGGGAGGAAACGTCGAAGTGCGAGGCGTACTGCTCTGGTCTCCAGACGATTGATCGGCCACCTCGCCTCCTCCGAGGACCACGTCCCTTGTGTGGCGCTTCGTTCGCAGACAGCGCCCCACCCCACGAGGCTGGCGTCGGTGGTCACGATCACCCAAGAGGGAACGTCGAGGGAGACGCCTCGGGCCAGGTGAGCCGGGACTAGCCACCACTCCAGACTGTCTCGAGCTGACTGGGGGAGGGGTAGAACCACCTGATACTCCTGTGACATCGGTTTCCATCGCGACAGCAGGGACGCCTGCAGTGGACGTAGGTGAGCAAACGCCCAGGGCACCATGTCGATGGTGGACGCCATCACTCCCAGAAGCTGTAGGTAATTCCAAGCGGTGGGTTCCGACAAAGTCGCGAACTGACGGACGTGCTCCCTCAAGGAGAGTGCTTTGTCCGCCCGCAGGAAGACCATGCCTTGCTGAGTGTCGAAGGTCACCCCCAGAAAATCCAAGCATTGGGATGGGACGAGGGAACTCTTGGGGAGATTCACAACCCAGCCCAGGGAGCGAAGCATTTCCAAGACTCTGGCCACAGAGGCCTGCCCATGCGAGAAGACCTTCGCCCGCACCAGCCAGTCGTCCAGGTAGGGGTGCATTAAGATCCCCTCCCACCGGAGGGCCGCCGCCACCACCACCATGATCTTGGTGAAGGTCCGCGGAGCCGTTGCGAGCCCGAAGGGTAGGGCCTGAAACTGAAAGTGCTGACCGAGGATCTTGAAGCGTAGGTAGCGTCTGTGGTCCGGACGTATCGGAATGTGCAGATACGCCTCCGTCAGATCCAGGGAAGCCAGAAACTCCCCCTGGTGTACCGCAGCAATCACGGAACGCAGCATCTCCATGCGGAACAGGTTGACCCGCAGCGAGCGGTTCACTTCCTTCAGATCCAGTATGGGCCGGAACGAGCCGTCCTTTTTGGGAACCACGAAGTAGATGGAATAATGGCCCGAGCCCACCTCGGCGAAGGGAACGGGAATGATAGCCTCTATGGCTTGCAGACGGTCTAGTGTCTGTTGAACCGCCATCCGTTTGAGGTCGGAGCCGCACGGAGAGAAGAGAAATCTGTCCCGAGGAAGACGGACAAATTCCAAGGCGTAACCGTATTGGATGGTGTCCAGGACCCACTGATCTGAAGTAATCTTCACCCACTCCTCGACGAAATCTGTGAGTCGGCCCCCGATGGGCGGACAGGAGGAGTGGGTCGATTTGGCATCATTGGGTAGATTTGCCGGGGGGGGTTCCCCTGGCCCGAGCCCTCTCTCGCGGGCCTCCGCCCACGAAAGGACCGCGACCACGGTTGGGATCTACTGGGAGCAGTGCGAGGATTGGACTGCCGGTAGGATCTGTAGCGTCGCTGTGCTCGAGCCCTGGTTCTAGTGGAGGCAAACGGCCTATAAGGCCTCTGCCGATCTTAGGGTAGACGATGCACTGCGTTTTCCCCCAGAGACTTCATGATCTGATCCAGGTCGTTCCCAAAAAGAAATTTCCCACGAAAGGGAAAGGATCCCAGGCTCGATTTGCAGGAGGCGTCCGCAGACCAATTCCGGAGCCACAGGAGGCGACGAGCCGCCACCACCGACACCATGGAGCGGGCCAGAACGCGAAAAAGGTCATACAGAGCATCTGCCCCGTAAGCGATGGCAGATTCCAGGCTGTCGGCCTGAGCTGCTTCTTCCGGAGGCAACTGTTGCGACGTCAGGAGTTGCTGGACCCAGAGAAGACTAGCCCTCTGGGTCAAAGAACTGCACATGACAGCTCGCATCCCTAGGGCCGAAACCTCAAACACCCTCTTGAGGAATGTCTCCAATTTGCGGTCTTGTGTGTCCCGTAGGGCCGTCCCGCCCGTCACCGGGATCGTAGTTCGCTTAGTCACCGCTGAGACCGCCGAGTCCACCTTAGGGAACCGGATGAGATCTAAGAAATCCTCTGGCAACGGATACAATTTCTCCATGGCCCGGGTGACCCTCAATGCCGCTTCAGGGACGTCCCATTCCCCAGTGAGGAGCTGGAGAAAAGACTCATGGACCGGGAAAGCTTTAGCCCTAGGCCTAAGGACGGCCAGGACCGGGTCCCCTTTCTTGGAGCACGTTGCGACCGCCGGAGCCACAGGCGCCGGGGGGTCCGGTGGAGGATCCAGATCTAGCTCTTGCAGGGTCTGGTGAAGCAGGTCTTCTAGTTCCTCCTTATGAAAGATCCGCAAGGCTCGCGGGTCGTCACCCTCCGTTTGCCCCTCCAATTGCGCCGGATCCGGAGGGTCCGAACGGTCCGGACCCAAAGGGGGAGCCGCTCCCACCACTCGAGGCTGGGATGGCAAAGCCGAGGAGCTTGTGGCTGGCCCAGCCGAGGTCAGGGGCCCGGAGGCAGGAAACGAGAGCTTGGGAACTTTGGGCGCAGGAGGCCCCGAGGGGGCTCCCCCCGGCTCTGTCAGGCCCTGCAGGTAAGCCGTATGCATTTTTAAAATGAAGTCCGGGGAAAAAAAAACGGCAGGCTGGCTGAAGTCGCAGCCGCAGGGGCCCCTTGCGGTGGTCGGGCCGGTAGAGCTTCCTCGGGGCTTCGGTGCAGGCGGGGGGCGCCCCGAACTGCGTCTGTGTCCTCCGGAGCGTGTTCTGAAGGAAAATCCCGCTCCAAAATGGGCCGCCGTTCCCGCCCATTGGCGAGGACGTGGCCCGGCCCGCACATCCCTGGCTGAGGTGAGGAGGGCGCTGGGCGCGAACTCGAGCCACGCGAAACCACCTTCCCCTTCAGGAAGGCAGCGCGGGCAAACTCCCTACTTCGAAAAACGAGACCCTGCCTCACCACAGGTCTCGCAGCGGGAAAAGCGCGGCATGAAGAAGCCGCTATAAGAAAACGCCTCGGGGGGGGCCAAAAATAGAGCGCACCGCGGGGGGGGGCCGAAAGGCCGACACAACCCGCCTGACAGATCCTTAGGCGCCGGCGGGAAGAACCGCTACCGGCGCGCCCAGGCCCGAGATAGAGTTCGCCGGGCCGCAGGACCGTCAAGGACCGCGTGAGAGAGCCGGGTGCACCGGCAAGCGCCGACAAGTAAAGAGAAACGCTGCAAGAAAAAACTATACAGAAAAAAAATACACTTACCCCAAACGTAGGAAAGTGACACTGCAGGAGGCGGCAGAACAGAGAAGCACGCCTCCTCAAAACCACTGACAAGAATAAAAACTTTTTTTTTTTTCTTTTCAAATAACTTGATCCAAATTGTTAGCTAGCAAAGAAAAGACAGGTAGGACTCAAAGAAAAGTAGAAAGAGACTCAAAAACCTGTCAGCCTGGGGAAGCACTGATTCCCCAACTCACATCTGCTGGAGTCAGAAAGATACTGAGCTCCAGCAGAGGGTGAGCTGGTATAGGAGGCGGAGCCCTCGAGCTCTGTTCTGACTCCATCTGCTGGACGGGGGACATAACCCACCGTCTGGACTGATCCTGGTACGTACAGGGAATGAAGTTTATAAAATATAGGCATAATGTTAGGCACACCTACTTACACATGTATGTGCTAAATTATAAACCCTACGGAAAGTTATCCTCTAAACCAGGGGTTCCCAAACTTTTTGGAAGCGTGCAGTTATATGCCATATATAGAAAAGTGATTACTGTAATAACAAATAATTATATGCTCACCAAACTCATTCATAATATATAAAACATTAAATGCTTATTGACATAAATGGAACACATAATTGCAATGCACAGCAGTAAATGTACAAGATTGTACATATATTCAATAACTTACAGAGTGAAACTACAGGCAGCCACACAGTTGGATCTGGAGCAACTGAGGGCAATGGACTGGGAGAGGGAGGGAGAGCGGAAAGTGAATGGCAGGGTGGGAGAGAGAGACAGGCTGGCGGAGGGAGAGACAGGTGGAAATGAACTAGTGGAGGGAGAGAGAGACTGACCAAGATAGACTGGTGGAGAGGGAAACTAGTGGAGGGAAAGAGTGAGAGCCTGGTGGGGATGGACTGGTGGAGAGTGAGCTAGACTGGTAGAAATGTACTGAGGGAGAAAGACAAAATTGGTGGGGATGGACTGGTAGAAGGGATAGAGAGACTGATGAAGATGCACAGGTGGAGGGGATACAAAGACTGCTGGGGACTGACTGGTGGAAGGGGAAAGAGAGAGACTGTTGGGGATGGACAGATGGAGAGATAGAGAGAGACTTGCAGGATGGGCAGATGGAGGGAGAGCGGAGGGACTGATTGGGATGGTCCATGAAGCAGAGACAGAGTGTGAGAGACTGGTGGGGGTGGGGAAAGAGAGATGTTTGAGACAGGCCCACATGGCTAAAAAGAAGATGTGGAGAGAGGTTTGGTGTACATATCCCTCCCTACCCAACATATTTTTTATGATGATTTTGTTTAAAAAAAAATTAATAATAATAATAATCTTTGACAGGGAAATCACCCTGTTAGTTCAGTCTTGGCAGGGTCCAATAGCTCTCGCCACACCTGCCAGTTACCAAATTCCATACATGCAGAGATAGGACACCCCCACTCCTAAAGCAAGAGGCACTGCTACAAACATTTTGCACCGTTGTCACAAAGTGCTGGGCATGTATGTCAGTGGCATCTCTAGACAGAAGAACCTTCTAAGTAACAAAGAAAAACCTGGCCAGTTTCAATCATCTAAGAAAACTACCACCAAAATTATTCGAATGCATTAATCATTAAAAATTCTCCTATATAGGAGTGGGACAGAATCCCAATATAAAAGCTGCACTTCAAGTTCTACACTACCCTGCATTCATAGGAACTCCCCCAAAAAAGGGTGCAGAGCAGAATAAGGGTACTTCCACTTACCACTCACCATAAAATAATAATCAAATTCTGGTGTCTCCTCATTAATAGCAACACAAACTCCCTCCACTACCAGGAACAAAATCTTGCAAAAAATGTACTTAGGACCTATAGGAAGCCTGCCATACCATAACACCCTAACTTCCAGACTCAAGCAGTAACTCCTACCTATGAAAAGACAATACTGCAAATATTACAACAGGCCCTAAAACACCAATATATCTGTTAGGAAAACTGAACGAGTCCAGCTGCTGTAGGTCCCTATATAGAAACTATATGCTAGCAGAATTCTTCACCTAAGTCACACATGCAAAAGAGACCATAAAGTATAAAAACAAATGCGCAGACAAAAACTGAACTGGAAACCTCAGTGCAACAATGGAAAAACAAAAACATTGCATTCCTCATAAAACATCAAACAATACAATCAAGAAATATAAAATATAAATAATAGTAAAAAAATACTAATAAAAAGAATATTTCAAAACAACTGATATATAGAACATCCAATACATAAAAACTCAAATTATTTTTTAGCTTCCCAAATACTAATAAAATATTTCAAAACATCAGACACAACAAAACTAATAAGAATTAAAAAATTCTCCACTCTCCATACCTGGGAACTTTTGATTTCCAGTCACCCTGGGATTGCTGTGGTATAAGAGGGAGACACACAGTCTTTCTCCTCTCTCTCATACACACACATATACATGTTCATTCTCACTCACACATGGTCCCTCTCTCTTCACTCATATGGTCCTTCGCACTCTCTTTCTCACACACAGACACGCTCATGTTCATTCTCATTCATACACACATGCTCCCTCTCTCACAGACACACATGTTCCATCTCTTTCTCATATGGACACACATGCTCTCCCTCTCTCAAACGCACATGCTCACATTCATTCTCACTCACACACACATCACTCATGCTCTCAGACACACAGGTGGCTCTCTCTCACTCACACACACACACACACACACACACACACACAAGCTCATGTTCATTCTCATCCACACATACTCCCTCTCTCTCATACATACAAGCACTTACACTCTCACCCGGGCCTCTTCCTCTATTTCCTGGAGTCTATTTTCCCATGGCTGCCTCCTCTCTCAGGCTGCCAGTGAGTTAGAATGCGGTGGTGGCGGCCCCTCAGCATTTTTCAATCTTCAGCCACCAGTGGGATGCATGCGCCGGCAGCCTGTCGGGCTTCTTTTAATTTTCAGCTGCTGGCTGGGTGCACCAGTGGCTTGTCGGGCCTCCTTCAATCTCCAGCGGCTGGTGGGATGGGTGGGCCAGTGGCCCTGCTGCCTCCTTCAGTCTTTTATGGCTGGGGTGCGCTGGCGGTCTATCGGGCCTCTTCTTTTGCAGCATGGGCTTTTCTATCCCTGCGGACCCCTGGGGGACTGTGGACCACAGGTTAGGAATCACTGCTCTAAACATCAAGATCCTACTCCTGTATTACTAGATGCAAAATATATTTTTTTTATATTTACATTTTTATTAGTATTACCAATCTTCTCAAATAAACACCATAATAAACCAGTTTCTTTACAGCATCCAACTTTGGGTTACACTCTTTTATATCTTTAAATCCCCCCTCCCTCCCCGCCTCCAACCAGTGAGTCTGGACTGCTAAAGCAAAATATAAGAATAAAGGGGCTTATGTTACCATGTCAGCCCATTTGGTGCAAAGGAAGGCTTCTATAAGTTCAATATCATGAAAAAACTCAAACCTTTACTCCACACCGTCAATAAGGCGACCCTCTCAACTAATATGGACTACTGCAACTCCCTTTTTCTAGGCCTCCCCCCTATTCTACCATAAAACCGCTACAAATGCTGCAGAACGCTGTTGCTAGAATCCTTACTAATACCCGCAAATCTGACCACATAACCCCCATCCTTAAAGATCTCCATTGGCACCCGATACCCTCATGCATTCTCTATAAAACCCTTACCATTATTCACAAATCCATCTACAATCACAACTCCAATTGGCTCGACGAGCCTCTCCGTTTCATCCCCTCCAACCGCCCTACCAGAGTAACCCTGAAAGGTACTCTCCACATCCCATCCCTTAAAAATGCACCTCACCTCCACCAGGGATCGAGCTCTTTCCATTGCAGGCCCCACGCGTTGGAACTCACTACGTACAGATCTCCGCCTCGAGCCTTGCTCCATCAAATTCAAGAAAAAGCTAAAGACCTGGCTCTTCAAACAGGCATACCCAGATTAGGTCCCCTGCACACTAATCCCATCGCTTCATCACTGCCTCTAAGTCATTAATTGTTACATTCTTTAAGTTATCATGTTTCCCTCCAGTTAAATTCTCCAGTTCCTCTCTCCTTTTCTCTCCCTTGACTTCTTTTTAATTACAGTCCCCCCTCCCTTTCCCTTCCCTTGTTCTATGTACTTTTCTACCTGCAGTTCGATGTAAACCGATATGATGTAACCACTAATAAGAACATAAGAAATTGCCATGCTGGGTCAGACCAAGGGTCCATCAAGCCCAGCATCCTGTTTCCAACACAGGCCAAAACCAGGCCACAAGAACCTGGCAATTACCCAGACACTAAGAAGATCCCATGCTACTGATGCAATTTATAGCAGGGGCTATTCCCTAAGTAAACTTGTTTAATAGCCATTAATGGACTTCTCCTCCAAGAACTTATCCAAACCTTTTTTGAACCCAGCTACACTAACTGCACTAACCACATACTCTGGCAACAAATTCCAGAGCTTTATTGTGCATTGAGTGAAAAAGAATTTTCTCTGATTTGTCTTAAATGTGCTACTTGCTAACTTCATGGAATGCCCCCCTAGTCCTTCTAATTATTCGAAAGTGTAAATAACGAGTCACATCTACTCATTCAAGACCTCTCATGATCTTAAAGACCTCTATCATATCCCCCCCTCAGCCGTCTCTTCTCCAAGCTGAACAGCCCTAACCTCTTCAGCCTTTCCTCATAGGGGAGCTGTTCTATCCCCTTTATCATTTTGGTTGCTCTTCTCTGTACCTTCTCCATCACAACTATATCTTTTTTGAGATGCGACGAAAAGAATTGTACACAGTATTCAAGGTGCGGTCTCACCATGGAGTGATATAGAGGCATTATGACATTTTCCATTTTATTAACCATTCCCTTCCTAATAATTCCTAACATTCAATTTGCTTTTTTGACTGCTGCAGCACACTGAGCCGACGATTTTAAAGTATTATCCACTATGATGCCTAGATCTTTTTCCTGGGTCGTAGCTCCTAATATGGAACCTAACATCATGTAACTACAGCAAGGGTTATTTTTCCCTATATGCAAGACCTTGTACTTGTCCACATTTAATTTCATCTGCCATTTAGATGCCCAATCTTCCAGTCTTGCAAGGTCCTCCTGTAATGTATCACAGTCTGCTTGTGATTTAACTACTCTGAATAATTTGTATCATCCGCAAATTTGATAACCTCACTCGTCGTATTCCTTTCCAGATCATTTATATATATATTGAAAAGCACCAGTCCAAGTACAGATCCCTGAGGCACTCCACTGTTTACCCTTTTCCACTGAGAAAATTGACCATTTAATCCTACTCTCTGTTTCCTGTCTTTTAACCAGTTTGTAATTCACGAAAGGACATCGCCTCCTATCCCATGACTTTTTAGTAGTAGGCCAGATTGACAAACTAAAGAGTAGCAAGTCACCTGGACCGGATGGTATGCATCCCAGGGTACTAAAGGAACTCAAAAATGAAATTTCTGACCTATTAGTTAAAATTTGTAACCTATCATTAAAATCATCCATTGTACCTGAAGACTGGAGGGTGGCCAATGTAAACCCCAATATTTAAAAAGGCTCCAGGGGTGATCCGGGTAACTATAGACCAGTGAGCCTAACTTCAGTGCCGGGAAAAATAGTGGAAACTATCCTCAAGATCAAAATTGTAGAGCATATAGAAAGACATGATTTAATGGGACACAGTCAACATGGATTTACCCAAGGGAAGTCTTGCCTAACAAACCTGCTTCATTTTTTGAAGGGGTTAATAACATGTGGATAAAGGTGAACCGGTAGATGTAGTGTATTTGGATTTTCAGAAGGCGTTTGACAAAGTCCCTCATGAGAGGCTTCTACGAAACTAAAAAGTCATGGGATAGGAGGCGATGTCCTTTCGTGGATTACAAACTGGTTAAAAGACAGGAAACAGAGAGTAGGACTAAATGGTCAATTTTCTCAGTGGAAAGGGTAACAGTGGAGTGCCTCAGGGATCTGTACTTGGACCGGTGCTTTTCAATATATATATCAATGATCTGGAAAGGAATACGATGAGTGACGTTATCAAAATTTGCAGATGGATACAAAATTATTCAGAGTAGTTAAATCACAAGCAGACTGTGATACATTACAGGAGGACCTTGCAAGCTGGAAGATTGGGCATCCAAATGGCAGATGAAATTAATGTGGACAAGTGCAAGGTGTTGCATATAGGGAAAAATAACCCTAGCTGTAGTTACCACGATTGTTAGGTTCCATATTAGGAAGCTACCACCCAAGAAAAGAGATCTAGGCGTCATAGTAGATAATACATTGAATCGTCAGCTCAGTGTGCTGCAGCAGTCAAAAAGCAAATAAAATGTTAGGAATTATTAGGAAGGGAATGGTTAATAAAACGGAAATGTCATAATGCCTCTATATCGCTCCATGGTGAGACCACACCTTGAATACTGTGTACAATTCTGGTCGCCGTATCTCAAAAAAGATATAGTTGCAATGGAGAAGGTACAGAGAAGGGCAACCAAAATGATAAAGGGGATGGAACAGCTCCCCTATGAGGAAAGGCTGAAGAGGTTAGGGCTGTTCAGCTTGGAGAAGAGACGGTTGAGGGGGGATATCATAGAGGTCTTTAAGATCATGAGAGGTCTTGAACGAGTAGATGTGACTCGGTTATTTACACTTTCGAATAATAGAAGGACTAGGGGGCATTCCATGAAGTTAGCAAGTAGCACATTTAAGACTATCGGAGAAAATTCTTTTCACTCAACGCACAATAAATCTCTGGAATTTGTTGCCAGAGGATGTGGTTAGTGCAGTTAGTGTAGCTGGGTTCAAAAAAGGTTTGGATAAGTTCTTGGAAGAGAAGTCCATTAACTGCTATTAATCAAGTTTACTTAGGGAATAGTCACTGCTATTAATTGCATCAGTAGCATGGGATCTTCTAGGTGTTTGGGTAATTGCCAGGTTCTTGTGGCCTGGTTTGGCCTCTATTGGAAACAGGATGCTGGGCTTGATGGACCCTTGGTCTGACCCAGCATGGCAATTTCTTATGTTCTTATGTTCTTATGTTCTAGAAGCCTCTCATGAGGGACTTTGTCAAACGTCTTCTGAAAATCCAAATACACTACATCTACCGGTTCACCTTTATCCACATGTTTATTAACCCCTTCAAAAAAATGAAGCAGATTTGTTAGGCAAGACTTCCCTTGGGTAAATCCATGTTGACTGTGTTCCATTAAGTCATGTCTTTCTAAATGCTCTACGATTTTGATCTTGAGAATAGTTTCCACTATTTTTCCCGGCACTGAAGTCAGGCTCACTGGTCGATAGTTACCCGGATCGCCCCTGGAGCCTTTTTTAAATATTGGGGTTACATTGGCCACCCTCCAGTCTTCTGGTACAATGGATGATTTTAATAATAGATTACAAATTTTAAGTAATAGATCAGAAATCTCATTTTTGAGTTCCTTCAGTACCATAGAATGCATACCATCCGGTCCAGGTGATTTGCTACTCTTTAGTTTGTCAATCTGGCCTATTACATCTTCCAGATTCACAGTGATTTCGTTCGGTATAAAAAAGTTTATAAATACATAAATTAAATAAAGATAATGAACATAAATCCTCATAAGTCCATTTAAAGATGCAAATTAGACCCCCGCAAAAAGGGCTCCCAAATAAGTACATGAATGGATATCCTGTCCTCTCGCACTGTGGTTAGGTATGAGAGATTATGCAAGTCCCATAATCTTCAGATAACTGCTGAAGATGAGGGTGGTAGTGGCTGTTTCCATTGCGAGGTTACTGCTAGCCTGGCAGCGCACAGAATATGGTTGATGGGGTGAGACTGTGCATATGACCATCCCGGGGACAGTATATATAAATGGGGGTCAAAGTCCACTCTCAGTAAAATCATCTCCCAGACTGTCCTTCAATCCATTTCCAGAAATCAGTCATTTTCGGACACTGCCACCAGACATGTAGGAATGTCCCAATTGACCTACACTGTCTCCAACATTTATTGGAATAGTCCAGGTATAATTTGTGTAGGCGTAGCAGCATGAGGTGCCATCTATATAGTAGCTTGTAGTTAAGTTCCTTCACCACTGCTGATACAAAGCTCTTAGCAATAATTGCATTATAATATTCCCACTGTTCACTAGACCATTCTTTACCCCACTCAGCCTCCCACCCTTTCACATAGGACCTTTGAAAAGTGTCTGGGGGTAGGAGCATCTGTTAAATCTCAGAGATTAGCTCCTTGCCAGTGTTTTGGAAATAACACAGTTGCTCAAAATCTGTAAGTTCCCAGGCAACATGGGGGCTGATAGCAGGACTAGACAACCAGTGAACCAATTGTACATACCAATAGTAATCACAGGGCTGCAAATCAATATGGTGCCTTAATGCTTCATAAGTGAGTCTTTGATTGTCAACAAATAATTGACCGCAACACCACAGCCCTTTTTGTGACCACTTTCTATACAAAGCTGACGTCTGGGGTATGCCAGCATCCCCCCTATACAGCCCTATGGGCATTAAAGGAGACAAGGAGGAGCGGCCTATTAGCCATGTACGCCATTGCCTCCACATTTGAATTGTATGGTAAGTAAATGGATTCTCCACCTTCACACTCCCGTTTGGTTTGGTTTGGTCGCCGCCCCCCCCAGATCTGTGAGTAGAGTGTTCTTCTCATAAGACATGATTGCTCCAAATTTATCCAAGGTTTGGTAATTGTTCTTGCAGACCGCTCATATATCACTTTCAATTGAGCTGCTGCATAGTATTTAATAAAATCAGGGGTCGCCAACCCCTCTTTCAAGTTTGGGAGATAAAGGACCCGCCTAGCCACCCTAGGAGGCCTCTGTTTCCAAATAAACCTAAAGGCCCGGGTTTGAAGGGTGTGTAGAAATCTGTATGGTACCTTAATGGGTAGAGTTTGAAAACAGTACAACCAACGTGGTAGTATAGTCATTTTAACCGCTGCAATGTGGCCAAACCAGGAAAGATTATAGGCAGACCATATGACCAGATCCCTAGTTCGTGCCAGGAATGTGATATAATTAAGTGGAAACAGCTGTGTCTAATACGCTGGAAGCTGAATACCTAGATATCGAATGCTCTGTTTCGCCCTCGTGAACGGGAAACTCCCACATAAGTTATCCATCTGTTGGGCATCTAGAGTCAGATTAAGAAGTTTGGATTTACTCATATTGTTATGATTTCGGGGTGTGAACCCTTGGTCCAGCGAAGAACAAAATGTCCAATCGCTGGTTGGCGAGGCCTAGACCAGGACTCTCACGGAATGGACGGCAGGGAGATCCGGATGCAGGCGCCTCCTGCAGGTCATATGGTCCGGATGGCTGGTGTCTCCAGCAGGTCGTGGAATCAAAGGTAGATGTCCTCAGCAGGCCGTGGAGAGTAAAGCTGAGCTGGCGCCTCCAGCAGGTCGTGGAATCAAAGGTAGATGTCCTCAGCAGGCCGTGGAGAGTAAAGCTGAGCTGGCGCCTCCAGCAAGTCGTGGAATCAAAGGTGGAACAGTTCAGATAATGGGAGTTGAGGAAACTCCGCAAC
Organism: Rhinatrema bivittatum; assembly: GCF_901001135.1. Classification (NCBI taxonomy): domain Eukaryota; kingdom Metazoa; phylum Chordata; class Amphibia; order Gymnophiona; family Rhinatrematidae; genus Rhinatrema; species Rhinatrema bivittatum. The sequence goes on from NC_042616.1 coordinate 755,958,857, forward strand.
CAGTCCAAGGATCGAGATCCAAAGAATACCTCGCAGCCGGTCAAGTGGTCAGATCCAAAGAATACCTTGTATCCGGTCCAGGTGGGGCATATAGCAGGAGAATTTGAAGGTTCTTTGATTTGAAGAAACCTATTTCGAAGGGAGGTGGTAGGCTAATAGGGTGAATTTTAAATTTGTGTTTCTTTAATGCAAGGAATAATAAACTGCCTCCTTTTCTTTTCGGCCTGGGTAGGAGTAGATGTCGTAGGTTGTTTTAGGTAGTTGGTTGATAAGGGCAACGTCAGTGCTTTTGAGCCATGATTCAGGGATACAGAAAAGATCTGGTCATTTATCTAGTAATAGGTCATGAAGAACTGGTATCTTTTTTGTTATTGATTGGGCATTGAGTAACAACAGAGTTAAGACAGTAATGGCTGTTATGTGCGCGTTGGGATTGATTGCGATGGCGGTGAAGGACCGTGGTCTTTTTGGGTTCTTTGTTCTCTTCTTTTTCCATTCCTGTTGTGGATTAAAGATGGGATTTTGTTTTCCCCTTCCATATTGGGGATTCTAAGTTTAGAAGGTAAGGGACTGAATATAGTTATCTAGTAGTAGGGTACTTACAGTTGCTGATGTCATTAAAGTCCAAGTACCATGGGAGGAGGTTGGTGTTAGAGATGGGGGTGTGCCTGTGTTAGGTCTCCTCGAGATGCCGTTCTGGTACGGGTCGATATGGGCGGCACACAGGGGGCAGCACAAAGGGGCACATCAAGGGGCCTGCCCCTTTGGTCACACACCTTTGGCACACGGCGCCTGAGGCCTGAGCCTGCATTTATGAGCGTCTCAGCACCCTGGATGAGGTCACTGGGGGGGCGGGCCTCAATGCGAAGGAGGCAGGGCCTCACCGGCAATGGTCGGGGTGTCCTCACTGGGTCCGCTAGGTGCTGGACCCCGGTGGGTCGGTCGGTGCCGGTGGCACAGGGCGTTGGGTGCGGGCGTCGGTGAGGCCGTGAAGTTGTGGTCGAGGCAGGCCAATGCCTGCACTTATGGGCGTCTTGGTGCCCTGAATATACCAAAGATATTCCTGAGCAGGGCGGGAGGCTGCCCGCGGTCCAGTCAACACTGCACATGCAAAGGCTGTGCCTCCAGGGCTTGCACATGCAGACGATAAAACCCGGAAAAGGTGTGTAAGGAAGACCATGTTACTGCTCGACAGATATCAAGGGGAGATAAACTAACCTCTGCCCATGACACTGCCTGAGGCCTAGTGGAATGAGCCCAAACCTGAGTTGGCAACAGCTTTTCAGCATCCACATAAGTGGCTGCGATCACCTCCCTTATGCAATGAGCTATTGTAGCCCACGAAGATGGTTTGCCCTGCTTCCTTCCACCATGAAGGACAAACAGGTGATCCGACTTTCAGAGAGTTTCAGAAACCTCCAGATAACGCACTACAAGTCTCTTGACATCCAAGGAATGCAGAAGGCGATACTCTTCCATGTCCCAGACCTTAGTCAGAGCGGCAAAGAAATGGACTGATTCAAATGAAACTCCGAGACCAGATCCACATGCAACGGAAGACAAAAGGGGTTCTCTACCAGGAGCCTCCACAGATCTGAATACCATGGACGCCTGGGCCAATACGGAGCCACCAAGAGTACTAGCCCTCTAAGGACTTTGATTATGCAAATGAGTCTGCCCACCAAGGGCCACAGGGGAAAGGCATAAAGCAACTTGTCTTCCAGTCAGACCTGTATGAGAGTATTGATACCCAGGGACCACGGATCTCTTCTGTGACTAAAGAAATGAGGAACCTTCGCATTGCGAGAAGTCACCAGCTGGTCTAGGATGGAAGGCCCCAGAAATCCACTATCAGCTGAAAAGGCTTGGTGGACAACACCCATTCGCTGGGGTCCAGACTCTCCCTGCTGAGAAAGTCTGCTTTTACATTGTCCTTTCCGGCGATGTGGGAGGCCGAGATCATCTGTAGATGACCTTCCGCCTGGTCTACTTCCTGCGACACTTGCTGACTCTTAGTTCCTCCCTGGTGATTGATGTAGGCTACTGTCGTCTTGTTGTCCAACATCACATGGATCGCTCGACCCTGTAGGCTGTGGCTAAACTGCAAGCAGGCCAACCAAACCGCCTGAGCTTCCAGGCAATTGACATTCCAAAGGGCCTCGTTGGTCGTTCAACATCCCTGGCTGTCAGTTCCTGACAGTGAGTGCCCCAACCCTGGAGGCTCCCATCTGTTGTGAGAACCAACCAGTTCGGGAGGTCAGGAACACTCTCCTTCTCAGATGAGCCTCCTGCAACCACTACTGGATGTGACAACAGATTTCCATCGGCAAGTGGAGACAAACCGAATAGTCCTGAGACTGCGGGTTCCAATGAGACAGCAGTGAGCGCTGAATAGGACATAGGTGTCCTCGCCCACGGCACCACTTCCAGGATACCTGCCATCAAATCAAGCACCTGCAGATAGCTCTACTCTGTCTGGCGTACAGCGTTCACCAACTGACACACATGGGACATCAACTTTTGGATCCGTGCATCTGGCAGAAAAACCTTGCCCAGCCTCATGTCTAAGCTAACTCCCAGATACTCCAACAACTGAGAAGGCCGAAGACTGCTCTTGACCAGATTCACCACCCAGCCGAGCTCCTGCAGCAAGGAGATCCCCTTGCTGGTCACCAGGTTGCTCTCTTCCAAAGACTTGGCCCAAATCAGCCAGTTGTTCAAGTATGGGTGCACCAGGATCCAATCTCTTCTCAACACTGCTGCTACGACCATCATAACCTTGGAAAACGTTCTGGGGGCGGTGGCCAGACCAAAGGGCAGTGCCCGAAATTGATAATGGCGACCCAGCACCGCAAAGCGCCGAAAACATTGGTGCTCGAAACAGCTCGGATAGATCCAGAGAGGTCAGAAATTCTCCTGTCTGATTGGCCATTATCAAAGAATGCAAGAATTCCATACAAAAATGAGTCACCTGCAGATGACGGTTGACACTCGAGGTCCAGATTGGAAAGAAAGGAAACTTCCTTCTTGGGCACAACAAAATAGATGGAATAGTGCTCTGTATTTTCCTGAGATGAAGGCACGGGAACCTCAGCCCTCAGCCAAAGGAGCCGTAGAAACGTAGTCTCCGCTGCCTGCTTCTTCTGTGGGGAGTGGCAAGGAGACACCATGAGGGCAACAAAGTAGATTAGAAGCCAAGAAATGTCCGATTAGAAACTTTTATTTATGGAGACACCATGAACATGTCCCGAAGAATGCTGCGAATTTCCAGTGCATAACCTTCCCATATCACTTCCAGGACCCATTGATCCGATGTGATCTCGACCCACCTTTGATAAAAGAGAGATAGGCGCCCCCCTAACTCCTCCTCCCGAAGGTCGGTCAGTAAATCTTCACTGGGAAGCTTGGGACTGTCTGCTATCTGAGCCCACTCCTCTCTTGGGCTGTTGGGAACGAAAGGACTAAGACCTACCAAAAGGCTGAGTACTCTGAAAGGCCGGGTTCCTGTAGGGACGAAAATGCTTGAAGCATGCACGCAATTGCTTCTTATCCTCCGGTAACAGGGGTACTGGAGATTCGCCCCACTTACTGGCCAGTTTTCCAACTCGCTCCCAAACAAGGGTGAGCCTTTAAAGGACATTTTAGTGAGATTAGCTTTGGAGGCTGCATCAGCTGACCAAATTTATTTATTTATTTATTTACTTAAAAATTTTTCTATACCGTCGTTTAGTAGTATACCATCACAACGGTTTACAGATAGGCACATAAATAAGTCTGGTTAGGATTATAAATTAGCTAGTAGGTGCCAATAAAGTTTCGGTTACATGATTCAAATAATATACGCTATTTGGATTGTGGATTGGAAGTTCCAATTATATGAATAATAGGATATCCATATGAGAATACTGTACTCTTAAATTAATCTTTAGGTATGAGAAAAAATAATAAAGGAGGGATAACTGCTATTTGTTGACTTTTAACAGTGTGCCGGAGTTCTCTTTCTTGTCCGCTAGTATTCCTTACTCTCCACTCTCATTGTGAAAAGCTTTTTTGAAGAGCCACGTTTTTAAGCTTTTTTTTAAAGAGTTTTAGATCTTTCATTAGTCTTATTTCTGCAACCATAGCCAATGTCTTGCCATCACCAACAAAGCCACTCCTCAGGCCGAGGTACGGACCAAATCACAGCCCGTGTCTGTCAAAAAGGCATCTGTGGGTTCCATAACTACTCTAGAATTCACCCCCGAATCATCCACAAGAATGTGCCACAAGAGCGCAACAGTTAGCAATTTGCAAGTTCATCACCACTGCGTCAAAGGCCTGTTTAAGAACAGATTCAATCCGCTTATCATGCACATCCTTCAAGGCCACTCCTCCCTCCACGGGAACAGACGTTCACTTAGAGACGGCGCAGACAAGAGCATCCACTTTGGGAAATTGCAAACAGTCTCTCACCGCGGGATCCAGAGGGTACAGGCCTTCCAATGCCCGACCCCCTTTGAAACTTGCCTGCAGAGCGTTCCATTCAAGATCAATCAGTTCTTGAATGGCATCCATAACAGGAAAAAAACAAGAAGCTTTACACAAGGACACCAAAATGGGATTCATCTTTAGCTCTGACATAGAATCTACCCCAGGTACTCCCAGCATCTTCAAAGTCTGGGAAATTAGAGCCGGAAGTTCTTTTCTACGAAAGAACCGTAACATGCTTTGATACAACTCCAAACCAGGAGGAATTTCCCCATCTTCCAAGGAATCAGGATCTGCCTATTCATCCATGCATTCCGGAACCCCACCAGGGATACCCATGGCAAACTGAGGAATACTATGGCACTTAACTGTAGGATTGGAAGAGGGAAGGGGCACCGACTGAGGGTCCGACCTGTCAGGAGTGGGCGAACCAGAGGACTGCACCTGAACAAAGGCCTGTAAACCCTGAAAAAACTCTACCCAAGAAAAGCAGCTGGGTCCAGACCAAACCCTGAAGGTTCTGAAGTAGGCCCAACTGAACTGCCATCTCCTGTGGAGGAGCCAGTCAAGGGAATACCGAGATATTGCGCACTTCCAGCCAAAACCATAACCAGGCCATCATCAGAATGAGAGGATCCAGGCTTAGCAAAATCTGAGGAAGACAACTCTTCCTGAGCATCTGAACACCGCTGACACGTTTGAAGACAGGTCAGGCTGAGAAGCCCTAATATGACAGGCAATACAAAGCGAAAGGCACTTAGGCTTCTTGTTTACCGGCGCCACGAGCAACAGTAACTGTGCATTCAAACAGCTTGCGCTTAAAAAAGTTGCATGCACAAAATCATGGCATCCCAGAATGAAGTGTTGCAAGGTGCATGCACTACTAGTGTGCCCAGCTGGTGCACATCACTATGCCCAAAAAAGTTGTGTATGCAAAAATCACGCCTAGCGTGGTGCACACAATGTGGGCGCAGAGCTGATGCACTGCTCACGCAGACATCCTAGAGGGCAGTAAGACATGCAGAGGAGTGCGCAAAAACGTTGCTGCGGCTTACCACGTGGTGCGCCGAGAAAAGCCTATTGCGGGGCCTAGCTCACCAGGGCTGCTCAACCCGTCAAGCTGCCCAGGTCCCATAACCCCAACTGGCGGGAACGACATTGGAACGGTGCGCCGAACATGGAGACCAAGGAAAGCCTAAAAACCCCCATCTGTCTCTGGAAGTAATTTTCTTTTTATTTTTTTAAACTTATCGGAACTCAGCACTTACAGACTGAGTATAGAGAGTCTCCAGCTGCAGGGGGAGAGGGCATGTGCCGTAACCACCGCGCTCATCCTCCTGCACCCACCACCTTTCAGCTGCACAAGCAGCAAAGTCCATGCCATTAACTGGCTACCAGACCAAGGCACACCTCTGAGGGACCATGCAAATCCCCTCAGGAATTTCTCAACTAGGGAAGGGACCTTTAGGTATCACCGCAGGAGAGCGGGGCTTTCATTTCTCAAATTAAAATTCTCCCTTCAAAAAATTCACAACAATCCCCATAGGGAGATGCACGAACACCATCTGCTGGAGATGGAGAATACTGGCAGGCTGGGGTCAGTGCAAGAGTATTTATACTGTGACATCAGCTTGCTCCGTCTCCATCACTGGTCCTGAGTCCATCTGTCTACACAACAGGAAAAGTGTTAATGCAGAGTAATATTCTTAAAAAAAAAAAAAAGCTTGCACTGCACTAGAGATGAGATTTCCTGTCGATTCTTCCAGCCAGACCTGTATGAGAGCATTGATGCCCAGAGAACATGGATCTCTCCTGTGACTGAAGAAGCGAGGATGTACTAAATGGCTTTTGCCATGTTGAGGCAGAAGTGGGCACATCAAGGCTCTTTAGGATGCACGCTTTTAAAACTGCATATAATTGAAACATAAGTGCATGAATTACTGTAATCCACCCTGTATATAATTTAAGGAAAAGCCAGAATAAAAATACTTTAAATAAATAAATTGTTTCTTTTTTATTTTATTTATTGAGCTTGTCTTTTTTTTTTTTGGTAGCTCAAAGTATGTCACATTCAGATATATTAGGTACTTCCCTGTCCCAGAAGGCTTCCATAACCTTAATATCGGACCCCGCTCTAATGCTGGAAGATTTAAGGGTGAGTAACAAGCATTATGTAAATAAATCAAGGGGTAGATTTACTAAACCATGGTATTTTCACTGGAGGGAAAAGGTCTACAGGATTCACTAAACTATGGTGCTCGGTCCTGCAAGTTAGTGAATCCCATGTTATTTCTCCCTGTGGCAAAACATAGCTGGGAAAATACCATGGTAATGAGGCTCCAAGAGATGGCAGCCACCACATCTAGGGCCCCGTCTTTTAAAAGGGACTGTGCAGCCCCCCAGGCCCCTCCTCCCCACCAGCCAAAAATGTCCAAACCCCTGTGGGGTAATAATGAGAACTTCTCTGCCACTTCCCTACCACCCTTGGAGTGGGAAAAGTTTAGAAAATTAAAATAAAGTGGACCTGGTGCTATCACCTTGTCACATTGCTTCGCCATCTTCAGTTTGCCAGACACTATCACCCCAAGATCCCGCTCTTGGTCTGTGCATATCAGTCCTTCACCCCCCCCCCCCCCCCCCCCCATCTTTTTAATTACCACATCCCAGATGCAGGACTCTGCATTTCTTGGCACTGAATCCCAGCTCTCAATATTCAACCACTCTTCAAGCTTTCTTAAATCACTTTTCATTTTCTCTACTCCTTCAGACGTGTCCACTCTATGGTAGATCATACTATCATCCGCAAACAGACAAAGTTTACCCTCTTTCCCTTCTGCAATTCCACTCACGAAGATATTGAACAGAAGTCCCAACAACAATCCCTGTGGCACTCCACTTAACACGGTTCTCTCTTCAGCGTAGGCTCCATTTAACATTACACACTGTCTCCTATCAGTCAACCAGTTTGTAATTCACGCCACCACTTTGGCACTCGCTCCCAAGCTTTATATTTTATTCACAAGCTGCTTATGCTTTAAGGCAAGCCATGTTATTTGATTAGCATAACATTAGCCTATTAATGCTTGCAAATCAGTTCATTTAAACAGCCACATTGCTCCAGATTTTGAAGTTACAGATAATGCACAGAATTTCAAAATCTGTGTGGTAACACAGTTACCGCAGCTTAGTAAATGACCTCTAAGTTTGTATCTGAAGTAATGGAGGGTGAAGTGATAATTCTAAATTTACAAGGACTGTGTCAGCCCTAGCACACACACTAAACTAGGCTGGCAACATATTAGTATATGTACATGCATGTAAATAAAATTCATGAAATTCAATCAGGCAGTAAATAGTGTCCTCCATGTCTTGTTTAGCATATAGTCATTAAGGTCTAAAATGTAACACCCATCTTCTAAATAAGTGTTAACTTTTTACCTCATTTGCTATTTAAAGGACTCAGCTACTTGACACATTTTGGAATCAGAATGAAGGAGATGTGGTTGCTATACCAGGAGTTATTGGAAATGTGGAAAAGAGAGCAGGAAAGTTATGAAGTAGATGGAGAGGGACAGAGAAGAGGAGATAAATGGGATAGAGACAGCAGAGAGAGAGAAGGAGTACAATGATTAGGAGAAGAGGGGAGAAGACAGAAGAAATGAGACAGAGGATGTGGCCAGGGAGGCCATGGTGCAGGAAGACAGGAAGAGCAGAGGAGAACAACGAGGCAATTGTGGCCATAGATGTGTGTACTCTTTTATTGGATGCCCCTCTGAGTGTTGTGGTATCGATGTTTAATATGTCTTATTGTGTTGGGGTGGACTTCGAGGTTGATGACATCAGATGCTATTTGTTTCCAAATATTCTTTGCTGATAGGATTTGACTTGTTGAGTCTCTTCTACATAGCACTCTAGTTTTCCAGTATCAACTCTAGCATATGGCTGTTTTCTTTTACCATAAAGTAATACATCCACTGGCAAGATCATGCATCTGTCCTTGTACTGTTTGGTCCAGACTCCAGCTCCTGTTTCTCCTCCAGTTCCTCTGCACATTCCCCCTTTTCAATCAGACATAGGAGGCACATGCTTGCTTCCTTGACCTCTCCTCCCTTCCCCTTCATCTCCCTACTGAGCTGTCCTGTATTCCTCCATCTGGTGTTTAATGGGCCTGATCTGTACTATGTGGGATCCTGCCTACAAACCTCTGATCCAGCTACTCTGTTTCTACCCCTACTCCATCACAACCTCCTCTCTCCGCATCTATCTGCACTGTGGTAGGCCTCCATCCTATAGACTCCTTTCTCCTGGTAGTACCATCCTTCCCCTTCTTCTCCTTGCTAGACTTACCCATGCATGCTCCATTCCGTCAGCCACTGCTTTCAAGATCTTTATAACATAGAAGACATAGATGGACAAAACCTTACACACATTCACTCATTAACCTTTTCACTCAGAGAGCTGAAACAATGGACAAAGGAAAGGAAAAAGACAAAAGGAGTACAAGACACAACAAAGGTCATGTAGATGCTGTTTTTCCCTTTTATGGAACTCTCAGATGTCCTTAAACCTCTTATCCTAGGATCCAATTGCTCTCCTACTTCTCCCTTCAGCTTTGGATTTCTTCTATTCAGTTTTAAGTCAAGGAGTCATCATCATGAAGATAAAAGGGCTGAGCATGCTCTGTGCTAATTTTATATAGTGGCCACATGCTATTTAACGCTCAGGCAAAAGTAGCACTTCAATGGTACACTTTTTGTGACAGTATGCGCACTATGCAAACTATATTGTAATAGTAAAATATTTAGTGAGTTGCCTATTAAGAGCTGGGTTAGCCTGCTGCTAAACATTTTAATGAGTGCACACAAACATTTTTTAGCATTCATTTTAGTGCATAGGCTCCTTTGAATCTATGGGGAAAATGCTTAGTAGATGTGGCCCAGTAACAGAAATGAAGCAGAACAAAATCTGCAGTCTAGAAATATTCAGGTAGAAATCTTACATTTAATGTTGGGAAGCAAACAGAAAGCATACTCAGGTCAGAGCGGACAGAGAAGGTTCAATAAAAGGAGAAGGCAGAAAGGAAACCATGGTACTAAGTTGCCAACATTTAGTACCAATGGAAAAATTCAGCATCCCAAAAGCCTAAAAAAAAAAAAAAAAATCCTCTCGTACTCAATTCAGGCTATTTTGGTGTCCCTTTAGTTGCTCAGAGTAACTAAGGTGCAGGTTGCGAGTGTGGCGTTTTAGTGCTATCAACTGTTTACTAGGACACCACTCCCTTATATCACATGGCCTACTAAAGAGGTGTCACATGGCGCTGGTAATTATTTTTAGTTACCAACACCCAGAGCCATAATTCAGTGACTTAGGGTCGAACAACTTTGCATTTCAGGACACTCCAGTGAGCGAACCATTTTTCCAGCTTCTATTTTCTTCATTTGTATAACTTCTTTTCTATGGCTCTCTAATGCACTGCGCAAAATCTTCAACTGAAAAGTATTTGGTCCTTGCATTTTGTCATAATTGTATAACGCTGTAAAACGAAGTACTTTGATGTTCTCACCTCTTTAATCCAATACCGATATTGATTGACACCAAAGGTCTTTTTCATCCAAAGACCATATATGTAGCCTGAGATTCCTTTCAGCACCCACTCATCTGACCTGCCAATGACATAAAAACATGAATTCTGCCTTCATGATTTGTATAGCTATTTTGTTATAAGAAGGAAAAAAATTGTAAAAAATAATCAGCTAGAGTTTAATACACATTTCTTCTCAAATTAAGCTAAATGTAAGATGGAAGGCTGAAAATGGGGCACGTAAAACCAGAAAGCTAGTAATTGGAGAAATTACTTACCTGATAATGTCGTTTTCCTTACTGTAGACAGATGGACTCAGGACCAATGGGCTATGCTCCCCTGCCAGCAGATGGAGATGGAGTCAGAATTCAAAGCTAACGTCACCCTACATACACCCTTGCAGTGACCTCAGCCCTCCACTAATCTCTTCAAAAGCCACTGTGGATCTACTAGTGAAAAACCTTGATTAAAAATATAATTAAAAATGGATAACCATAACTGTACTCAACCAATCATAAACCCTGAATCCCAGTAAGCATACAGGTGCCCTGATCTAGGGACTGGATGAAGGCTTACCCATAATCTCTTGGATTCGATATCCACTCCACAGGTGAATTCTTGGCACAATTCTTGGGCAGTCAAGGGCGGGATGCTGAGTCCATCTGGCTACACTAAGAAAAATGAAATTATCAGGTAAGTAATTTTCCATTTCCTAGCGAGTAGCCAGATGGACTCAGGACCAATGGAATGTACAAAAGCTACTCCCAAACAGGGTGGGAGGCTGCCCATGGTCCTGTTAACTCTGGCCTTGCAAAGGCTGTATCCTCTCAGGTCTGTAAATTCAGGCGATAGAACCTGGAGAAGGTGTGCAAGGAGGACCACGTTGCTGCTTGGCAGATGTCGACGGGAGACAGCAGTCTAACTTCCGCCCATGAGACACCCTGAGCTTTAGTGTAATGAGCTTTAACCTGAGAAGGTAATGGCTTTCCTGCCTCCACATAGGCTCCCATGACCACCTCCGTAATCCAGCAAACTATGGTAGCCCGTAAAGCTGGTTCCCCCTGCTTCCTTTCACCGTTAAGGACAAACAGGCGGTCCCCATCTTTTAGACCAGTTCTGAAACTTCCATATACCGCACCAAAAGTCTACGGACCTTCAAATGATGGAGGAGGCGGTATTCCTCCCTGTCCTTGTGTTTATCCAAGTATGGCAATGAAATGGACTGATTCAAATGAAACTCCGAAACTACCTTGGGCAAGAAGGATGGAACAGTATGAAGCTGTAACATTCCTGAAGAAATCCGGAGGAACGGTTCCCGACATGACAATGCCTGCAGTTTAGAGATGAGACATACCAAGCATATAGCCACCAGGAACACTGTTTTCAAGGATAATAAACACAAGGGAAGACTGTGCAGCGGTTGAAAGGAGGGCCCTGTCAAAAATTCCAATACTAGGTTAAGATTCCATAAGGGAAAAAGCCACCGTAGAGGTGGCCGAAGGTGCTTCACCCCTTTCAGAAAATGGGCCACGTCTGAATGAGCTGACAGTGGGAGTCCGTTCACATTGCCCCTGAAACAGGAGAGCGCCGCTACCTGCACCTTCAAGGAGTTGAGGGCCAAACCTTTATTCAGGCCGTCCTGTAAAAAAATTCCAGAATTAGTGGGATTTTGACTGCCCGAGGGGGGGGGGACGGGGGGGACACTGCATTCCTCACATCAGGCCTCAAATACTCTCCAGACTCGTACATATACTAGGGACATAGAGAACTTCCAAGCACGGAGTAAGGTGGCAATTACCGCCGCAGAATATCCTCACTTCATCAGGCAAGCCCTCTCAAGGGTCAGAACATAAGACAGAATAGAGTCGGATCCTCGTGAAGGATCAGTCCCTGTGAGGTGGGAGGCACAAAGAGATCTCCACCAGAGTCTCCGCATGTCAGCATAAAACAAACACCTGGGCCAATCTGGAGCTACTAGTAGGACTAATCCCCTCTGATGCTCGATTCTGCGAATGACCCTGTCCAGCAGAGTCCATGGAGGAAGGCATATAGCATCTCTTCTTCCAGCCAGGAATGAATGAGAGCATCAGTCCCCAGGGACCATGGATCCCTTCTGCAACTAAAGAAATGGGGAACCTTCGCATTGTGAGATGTGGCCAGCAGGTTGATGGATGGGAAGCCCCAATGATATACTATCAGTTGAAAAGATTTTGGCCAACACCCCCCACTCTCCTGGATCCAGACTCTCCCTACTTAAAAAGTCTGCTCTGACATTGACTTTTCCTGTGATGTGGGAGGCTGAGATCATCTGTAGAAGTATTTCCACCCATTCTATAAGGAGGTCTATCTCTGACACTTGCTGGCTTTTGGTTCCATTCTGGCAGTTGATGTAGGCTTTCGTCGTTGCATTGTCCAACATCATGTGGACCACTTGACCCTAGAGTCTGTGGCTGAATTGTAGACATGCCAATCTGACTGCCCGGGCTTCCAGACCATTGATGTTCCAGAGGGCCTCTTCTTCGATCCAACATCCCTGGGCTGATAGTTCCTGACAGTGAGCTCCCCAGTCCCGGAGACTCGCATCTCTCATGAGGACCAGCCAGTTTGGTGAGGACAGGGAAACACCCCTGCTCAGATGAACTTCCTGCAGCCACCACTGGAGCCGAGAGCACACGCCCATCAGCAAGTGGAGGCGAATTGAAAAGTCTTGAGACTGCGAGTTCCAATGTGACAGCAGTGAGCATTGAAGTGGTCGCATGTGTGTCCTCGACCAAGGCACCACTTCCAGGGTTGCCGCCATCAAACCGAGAACTTGGAGATAGTGCCACACCATCAGGCGTATCCAAGCTCGTCAACTGACGCACTTGGGACAACAACTTCCTTATCCACATGGTCGGAAGGAAGTCCTTGCCCTGCTTGGTATTGAACCAGACTCCCAGATATTCCAAGGACTGGGAAGACTTGAGTCAGCTCTTGTCCAGGTTTACTACCCAACCGAGTTCCTGAAGTAAGGAGATTACCCTGTTGGTCACTCGAAGACTATCTTCCACTGATCTGGCCCAGATCAATCAGTTGTCCAGGTACACATGCATCAGGATTCCCTCTTTTCTAAATGCTGCCCCTACAACCATCATAATCTTGGAAAATTGTCTGGGTGCGGTGGCTAGGCCAAAGGGCAGTGCCTGAACTGATAATGGCGACCCAGTACCACCAAGTGTAGGAAACGTTAGTGTTCTTGACAGATTGGAACATATAAGGTAGGCCTCGGATAGGTCCAGGGAGGTTAAGAACTCTCCCGATTGTACAGCCATTATCATGGAGTGTAATGCTTCCTTGCAGAAATGATTCACTCATAGATGTTGGTTGACACTCTTGAGGTCCAGGATGGTGCGAAAGGAACCTTCCTTCTTGGGTATGATGGAATAATGCTCCATATTTTCCTGGAGAGCAGGTACTGGGATTATAGCCCTCATCCTGAGGAGACTTAAAATAGTAAACTCCACTGCCTGCTTCTTGTGCTGGGAGTAGCAAGGAGACCTATAGCCAACCTTCCTTTGATTGCCAAAATCATGGAGAAGGTGGTAAACAGACAACTCTCCAATTTCTTAGACGAAAATGACATCCTTACATCAAACCAATTCGGATTCCGTAAGTCCAGGAACACGGAATCCCTATTAGCCACATTATCAGACACCATTCTCCTTAATTTAGAAAAAGGCCAACCGTTCCTTCTCACACTACTGGATCTCTCCTCAGCGTTTGACACCGTGAATCACTCTTGCCTCATTCAGTGTCTAGCCAACATTGGAATCACAGGATCAGCGCTAGATTGGTTCAAATCGTTTCTGGAAAACAGGTCATACAAGGTAAAGATAAATAGCAAAGAATCTCACCCCTGTGACTCAAAGCTGGGGGTACCTCAAGGATCATCCCTGTCACCTACTCTGTTCAATATTTATCTTCTCCCACTTTGTCAACTACTAACCAAACTCAAGCTAATGCATTTCTTATATGCGGATGACATACAAATACTCATCCCTATAGCGGATTCTCTTCAAAATACCTTGTCTTTCTTGACCAAATGCCTCGCAGCAATCAACACCCTACTCTCCAGCCTCAACCTGGTACTAAACACCAACAAAACTGAAATCCTTCTTATAGCTCCAGAAAACTACATCCCGCTCTTCCCCACAACTGCCAACCAATGTCCCAGCATCTCAATTGACCGCACTACCCAAGTGAGAGACCTGGGTGTACTACTAGACAACCGACTCAACCTCAGCAAGTTCGTTAACAACACCACAAAAGAATGCTACTTCAAATTGCAAGTATTAAAAAAATTAAAATCACTCCTTCTCCACCGTGACTTCCGCCTGGTACTACAATCCATCATCCTCCCGAAACTGGATTATTGCAACTCACTCCTGCTGGGTCTCCCTGCTTGCACCATCAAACCACTTCAGTTGGTCATGAATGCCACAGCCAGAATTCTCACAAACACTAAAAAAAGGGAACATATCACCCCCATCCTACAGCACCTACACTGGCTGCCGATTAAATATAGAATTCACTTTAAAAGCCTTATGATGATACACAAGGCCATTCACAACATCTCCCCTCTCAACCTTACTTATCAACTCCAACAGCACTCCTCTAAGAGACCGACCAGATATGCGTACAAGAACACGCTTCTTACCCAGCCAGCAAAAACGTCTCTAAGGAAACGCGCTCTTTCCACGGCGGGCCCCCCTCTCTGGAACTCACTCCCTCCGGATCTCCGCATAGAGCCCTGCCACAGGACATTCAAAAAGAAGCTAAAGACTTGGCTCTTCGCCCAAGCCTTCCCGGAGAACTAAGACCAGAGGAATACAATGACACTTTACACCCTGATTCCCCTCTCCCTCTGTACTTACGTTTCTTATAGTGCCATATCTCAGTTTAATGAGGCCTTGTTGTTCATTGTAAGTTCTCTGCAAATTCCTTATTGTCCAAGTACTTTTTTGTTACTCTGTTCTCATTGTAAGCTGCCCAAGAGGTAGTCCAAGTTATTTATTGTTAGTTTTTATGTTTCATTGTAAGCTGCCCTAGAGGCATCAGTTTGATTTCACTGTAAACCGGTGCGATATGTATATTATACAGGAACATCGGTATATAAAAATAAATAAATAAATAAATAAATAAATAAATCATGAATACGTTGTGAGGAGTGCTGTGAAATTCCAGTGCATATCCTTCTCGTATGACTTCCAGGTCCCATTTGCTCGAAATGATCTCGACCCACCGCTGGTAGAAGAGGGACAGTCGACCCCCCTATCTCCTCATTCCGAGGGTGGGTTGGCAAAATGTCATTGAGGTGTTTGGGATGAACCTGAACCCGAGCCTGCCCCTCTCTTGGGCTGTTAACTATGAAAGGCTGAGATCTCCTAAAAGGCCGAGATCTCTGAAATGTCGAGTTTCTGTAGGGGCAAAAGCGTTGGGAGCCCCTGGATCAGCTCCTCATAGGTAAGGGGCACTGTAACTGCTTCCTCTTTTCTTCTGGCAGCCAGGACACTGGAGATTCGCCCCATTTACTAGCCAGCTTTTCCAATTCGCTTCCAAAAAGGAGAGATCCTTTAAAGGGCATCTTTGTAAGACTGGCCTTGGAGGTTGCGTCTGCTGACCAACTCCGTAGCCATAGCTCTCTTCTGGCTGCCGCCACTAAGGCCACTCCTCTGGATGAAGTACTGGACTAGATCTGAGCCTGCATCTGCTAAAAAGACGGCAGGTTCCATAACCGCTCTGGAATTCACTCCCGAATCATCCACCTCCTGAGAGAGGAGTAGGCACGAACGAGTTACCAGGGCACAACAAGAAGCAATTGGCAAGGTCATTGCGACTGTATCAAAGGCTTGTTTAAGGATGGACTCCATCCGTCTATCATGTGCATCCTTTAAGGCCTCTCTTCCCTCCACTGGGATAGTTGTTCGCTTAGAGACGGCACTGACTAGCACATCCACTTTAGGAAAATGCAAACGCTCTCTCACTGCTGGATCCAGTGGGTAAAGAGCTTCTAACACTCGCTCCCCTTTAAAACTTGCTTCTGGGGCATTCCATTTCAGGTCAAACTACTCCTGGATGGCTTCCAATACTGGAAAGTAATAAGAAGCTTTCCATAGGGAGATCAAAATGGAATTCTTCTTTGGTTCTGTCAGAGAATTGGACCCAGGGATTTCTAACATCTTCAAGGTATGGGAAACCAAGGCCAGCAATTCGTCTCTATGAAAAAACTGCAACATGACTCAATACGTTTCCAACCCATGGGGAATTTCCCCTTCTTCCAAGGGGTCTGGATTGTCCTCTTCGTCTGAGCCATCTGGGTCCCTACTAGGAATGCCCTTGGTAAGGAGAGACATGCCTTGAGGTCTGCCAATAGGACTCGAAGAGGGAGGGCTTACCGGCTGAGGTTCTGCTTGGACAGAGGTAAGTGAGGTAGTAGACTGCGCCTATATGAAGGCTTCTAGTCCCTGGAAAAATTCTACCCAAGAGAAGACAGCCAAGTCCATGCCTAGCCCAGAAGGTACTGGAGTAGAAGCCATTGAATTTCCCTCTCCCATGGATGACCCAGTCAAGGGGGTACTCAGATCTGAGGTACTTCCAGTTAAGGCTGTGGCTAACCCATCCTCTGAAAGGGAGGAGCCAGGCTTAGCAAAGTCCGGAGAGGTCAACTCTCCTTGGGCTTCCTCACAGTGCTGACATAGGTTGGAATCCAGGTCAGACTCTGCAGCCCTAATATGAAAAGCAGCAGAGAGAGAGAAGCACTTCTGTTTCTTAGCTGCCGGCACCACTGGTGGCGATAACTGTGTGTTCTATCGGCTCGTGTTTAAAAATTTTTATGCGCACAGATTTCACGCGCCTAGGCGGGGCACAGCAAGGTGCATGTACAGCCCATGCGCCCGGCTGATACTAGTTCTGCGCTTAGAAGTTGTGCGCGTGCGCAGAGCCACGTACTGTGTGTACCGACGTTTTATGGAGGGCAATACTGCATGCACAAACATGCGTGCAAGATGGTGCAGCCGCGGCCTATCACGTGGTGTGCCGACTAAGCCTAAAGTGGGGCCTAGCCCACCGGGGACCGCTCAACAGGCCACTTTCTCTACAGTGCGCCAAGCAAGGAGACCAGAGGAAGTCTTACCGAACCCCTCCAAACGTCTCTGAATCGGAAGGTAAATCCTCTTCTTCTCTCTCTTTACTTACTTGGGCTCAGCGCATACCGGATGAGTACAAAGACAGTCTCCGGGGGGCGAGGGCTTTGGCTGTCACCGCCGAACTCGGCTTCCTGCACCCACCGCCTTTCAGCTGCTTAAGCAGCAAAGTCCACACTGGGAACAGGCTACCAGACTAAGGCACACCTCTGAAGGATCTCTGAAATCGCCTCAGGAATTCTCAACTAGGGGAGGGACCTTTAGGTATCATCGCAGGAGAGCGGGGCTCAATGTTCCTTCAATTTAAAAGTAGAATTTCTCCTTCCACAAAGTACAGCAATCCCATACGGAAAGGCATGTCCACCATCTGCTGGAGACGGAGAATACTGGAGGGCTGAAGTCACTGCAGGGGTGTATGTAGGGTGACGTCAGGTTTGCAATCTGACTCTGTCTCCAACTGCTGGCAGGGGAACATAACCCATTGGACGTGAGTCTATCTGGCTACATGCTAGGAAATAAGCTATTACCTCTTTTACAAAGAGTCCCATACCAAATAAAAACCTTTACTTGAGGTATAAGTGAGGGATGTGCAAACAAAAAATGTATAGTTTAGTATGTTCATTCTTGCTGAAAAATTCCAAGCTGTCACTCTATGCATTCTTTACACACTATGAAGAAGCATGACTCACATACTGTAAAGTGAGCAACCAGAAGTCCTAGTTTAATGAAACTCTGCTGCAATTTGAAAATAAGTGTAAATAAATACAAGGCCATTTTTAAGCTTTCTTCATTACAATGCACTATAGTGTAGGTTCAACCAGACACAAGACTTGCTGCTTTTTCATAACATGCTCACAGCCTTCTATTTATTGTCAGCTTTGACTACATTATGAAAATAGAGAACATCAATTGCTGTCTTACATGTGCACACCCAGCTTTAGTCAAACGTACATACGAACAATTGAATGTTACTTGCACATGTTCACATCCAGCCCTAAGAAATCTGTGCAAGACCTATATATTTGCTTTATTAAACAGGTGGTGAAATGTGTTAATGCCATTTCAACTTTTTGCTTCAGTGAATGAATAGGCACGTATTTACACTTGCAAACTCATTTGGAAACCTTCCTCTACCCTGAAATTTGAATAATATGTCTACAAATGTTGCCCCCCACCCCGTCCCCTGGATTAAATGGCAGCAAACTGAGCTCAATGATCCCTTCCTCAATGAATAGCCTAGGAAAGCGGCTGGGAATGTTTGTTTGGTTTTTTTTGTATTTTTTTAAATTATTATTCTTCTTTTTACACTGTTTCCTTGGTTTCTAGTTTTCTCTGAAAGTGTGCATGTTGGTGCACTGTACATCATCCTTCACTCTCCTCCAGTGTTGCAAAGAGGAGCTGAAAGGAAAGAGGAAGCCATTGCACAGATATAGGTAGTCAAACAGGTCTCCACAGTTCACTGGAAAGTGATGCTTTCTTTAAAATCTGCCCTCAGTTGCAGTTATAGTAAGTTGCACCTAGCTGTCCCAAGCCTAAAGAACTGTGAGGAAACTCAACTTGACATTCCCTCTTCCAAATCCATCCCTCCCTCCTTGATCAACAGCTAGAAGAGGTGGTGCTCATCTGTTAGATAAGGAACCCAGTGGGAAGAGGGTCAGGACTGCCACTGGGATTATGAGAGTGCCAGTTTGCAAACATCTTGGTGCAATATTGCTGGCAAGAGAACTCTGGAGAGAAGCTCTCTGCACATCAATCAGGTGAGCTATCCATTTATAAGTTACAAAATGCTTTTCAACTTCATTACTTTTGCAAAGGGATACAGCAACATGAGCTGCCTTCTTTAGGCGCAGTTAGTAGAAAAGTTTAATGCTATTTTTGCAGAAGGCCTAAAGCAAAACTTTCATACATATTTCATTGTAATGTATCCAGTGTTGATTCAATTCACTGATCTGCATTTTAATTCCACATCACGGATATGATTTTACTTATCCTCTGAGGCAACAGCTAAGTACCAGAAACATTTTCCAGGTTTCTTTTAATTGGTTTTTGCTGTTCTTTATTATTTACTCACCAGGACATTCTGGATATGAAGCAGCCAAAAAACTGCTGAGCCAGGGACTGAGCTAAGCACCTTCGAGTCAGTGGGGTTTGATCTATAACCATGGCACTGTGCAAAAGATTTGTGCTAGATTAAAAGCAAATGAGAAAGTTAGCAGAAATCTCAAATGAAAACACAAAGTATCTTAGAAACACAGAATGTGATTGCAAATAAGGACCATCTAGTTTGCCAATTTGTTTATTGGTGCAATGCCACAGGCTGCGGTTGATTTCTGGCTTTCCTCTCACTTCTTCACAAATAGGAATCCTTGGTGTTTATCCTACACTTTCTTGAATTCCATTACCATTTCTGTCTCCACCCCTCCACTGGGAGGCAGTTCCTTGCATTCACCACCTTTTCCATGAAGAGATATTTTCTGGTTTTAATCCTGAGTCTACCCCCCTGGCGCTTCACACTATGACCTCTTGTTCTAGAAGATTTTTTTCCTTTTGAAGGTCTGCTTCCTGTGCTTTCTTTAAATATTTGAGGTAGTTGAATGTTTCTATCATATCCTCATTGTTTCTCCTCCAAAATAAAAATAAAAACTGTTTTTAAGGTGCAGGACGCATGCCAGTGTGTACACAGCATCAAGTCTGCATCCTTGGCAGTGTGCAAACTGTTCTTGCAGTGCCAGCTGGCTTCTTCTGATACCAAAAAAACACTATAGGTACTATGTACCTCAAACTTAAAAAAAAAAAGAGCCATATGAACAAGTCAGAAGACAATCACTGAAGGAGGGCAGTGGGAGAGGGGAACAACAACATTTAATGGGGTAAGAGATGAGTAAAAACCACCTACAGGTAGAGAGAGACAGGTGGGTTACAAGCTGAGCTGGAGTTGTGAAAAGGCAAGTGGGAATCAGATCAGAAACAGGCTGGGCTGAATAAGGTAGAGAAAAATAGATAAGAATGAGAGATGGGGCTGACCCTATGGCTCAGGCAGTAACACACTGCCTTGCAGTGTTGGAGATGTGGGCTATTTCTTTCCTTCTCTTTGATATTCCACCATCTTGCTATATGCCACAAGGTGGTTAGGATAAAATGGTGACAAAGTATCCAAAACCATAAAAAAACAAACCAATGCGCCAATACCCCACCCTACCCCATCCCTCACCGCTGAAATCCCAAACCAACCCCTTTCCTCCCCCCCCCCCCCCCAAACACCCATCTGACCTCTCCCTACCTATCCTAGTCAAACATTTCATTGATACTGTCCAAAGGGGCTGGTTGGGCCTGGGCTTGTCCCAGCCCAAGGAGGGAAGGAAGGCCCCTGCTGGTTAAACGGTTTTGTTGAGGGTGCACCTTAGTTACTGGAGCCTCCTGGAGAGAGGATGCAGAGACAGCTAAGGGTTAAAACAAAAGAGAAGGGGTGACTAAAAAGGGGAAAAAAAGATAGACAGAATGTGGTAAGTGGGGACATATCCTTGAGGAGGAAGGAAGAGGGAAAGACAGGTCTGGGATGAGTAGCAGAAAGGCATAGAAACAAATGGGGTGAAAAGAAAGATGAATGAAGGTGGGAACAAAATAATGGAGAAAATATGTGTGAAAATTATTCTGAAAGGAAAATATTCAATAACGAACAATATGGTTGACATAAAACAAAGCAAACAAACATCATACCATTGGTTTAAATCATTGATTTATTTAAAAAAAAAAATAAGGTTCACACTGAACCACAAGCAAGACCATGCAGAAAGATTTAAAAGAGAAGCAGGCACACACAAAATTACAACACATGCTGGGCAAAAAAATTCAGAGGGAACAGTGACTTGCACTAAGAGCCAGGAAAGAAACATATCAAACCTTTAATATACTTTCCAGGCAGCAATTTTCTTGCATAGGTCCCTGCATCAGTAAACACAAGTCAGGAAGGACCTAGCGACCTCATTTCCAATAAAGCGAGAGGTGTGCATGGGATAACCTTCTACTGCCTGCGTGTGCGGCTAATCCGTCAGCCACAAACACTAAACCAGTGTTCTGCTCTTATAAAAGCTAAATGCCAAAAACCAATCCAGCTGTGGAAGCCTCTAAAGAAATTACTGGCAGCTTTTCCATTTCTAAAGAGGCAGCCGTCCCTGTAAACTTCTGGAAGGCAGCTTTTGTTTACTCTTTAAAAGCAAGCAGCAATGCATTTAGGTGGAATCAACACCAGCAAACTCAGATCCGTTTCTAGGGTGGCCTAGGCTGCAACCCCCCACCCCCCGACCCCCACCCACAAACTGCCACAGGAGCAAACTGTTCCATTCACCATGTTACAAGTTAGAAGACAGTGGGGTGGGCCTGGAAAAGACTTCCTGAGTCAGTACATCGTGCTCCCTTCTCTGACTGTATTCAAAATCTGGTTTAAAACCCCACTTTTTTTTTAAAGAAGCAATTAAATCTAACCACTTCTCTACAATAAATACACTTCCCATATTCGTTTTTTCATGTTTAGATTATAAGTTCTCCAGAGCAGGGACTGTCTCTATGTGTATCTGTACAATGCTGCTTATGTCAAGTTGCACCTCAGAAATGATAAATAGTAGTGATAGGGCACCCAAAAAGCTAAACATTCTAACACATTAGATGTCGACAAATCAGGCCCAACAGAACCATCTACTCTGCCTGTTTCCGCTTACACAACCCTAGCTAAGATTCTCTCTCACTTCCAAACTTGACTGTCTAAACTGCTCTAACCTGGTCATCACCCTTCCCACTGTCCTTAGGATGTCTCCCAGTTCTCAGCTACAGAAGCTTTACTGCCTTCAGGATATCACTTTTTATCCAAGTCAGTTTTGTCATCTCCCTTTTTTGGGTCCTGGATTCATGGGCATATGTTTCCATACCTCTACCAATAACCAAGTCCCTGCTTCTTTTATCTAACCTCTCCTGACTCCTGCTTTTACCACGGCCTTCCGTATCTGTCCCAAACACCCTCACATTCTAGCACAGTTTTGGTTTCTACCACCTCTACTGGCAGGCTATACCAGCAACCTACCACCCTCTCAGTAAAGAGGTATTATGTCATATTTCCACTGAGTCTTCCTCCGTCCAAGTTCATATCATGAGCCTTTGTCCTTGAATTGCTTCTTGTATGGAAACCACAACTTTTACTGATCATCTCGAAGTCAGCTCCCCTAAAGTTCAGTACAAACTTAGATTGTAAGCCCTCTGGGATTAGGGAAATACCTACAGAACCTGAATGCAATCCACTTTGAAGCACTGAAAAAAGTGCGAAAAGCAGAATATAAACCTAAACCTAAATAAATAAACCTAAAAGTTCAATACTCTAGAACATAAGAACATAAGAAAATGCCATACTGGGTCAGACCATTCCCTTTCTAATAATTCCCAACATTCTGTTTGCTTTTTTGACTGCCGCAGCACACTGCACCGACGATTTCAATGTGTTATCCACTATGACACCTAGATCTCTTTCTTGGGTTGTAGCACCTAATATGGAACCCAACATTGTGTAATTATAGCATGGGTTATTTTTCCCTATATGCATCACCTTGCACTTATCCACATTAAATTTCATCTGCCATTTGGATGCCCAATTTTCCAGTCTCACAAGGTCTTCCTGCAATTTATCACAATCTGCTTGTGATTTAACTACTCTGAACAATTTTGTGTCATCTGCAAATTTGATTATCTCACTCGTCGTATTTCTTTCCAGATCATTTATAAATATATTGAAAAGTAAGGGTCCCAATACATATCCCTGAGGCACTCCACTGTCCACTCCCTTCCACTGAGAAAATTGCCCATTTAATCCTACTCTCTTGTTTCCTGTCTTTTAGCCAGTTTGCAATCCACGAAAGGACATCGCCACCTATCCCATGACTTTTTACTTTTCCTAGAAGCCTCTCATGAGGAACTTTGTCAAATGCCTTCTGAAAATCCAAGTATACTATATCTACCGGTTCACCTTTATCCACATGTTTATTAACTCCTTCAAAAAAGTGAAGCAGATTTGTGAGGCAAGACTTGCCCTGGGTAAAGCCATGCTGACTTTGTTCCATTAAACCATGTCTTTCTATATGTTCTGTGATTTTGATGTTTCGAACACTTTCCACTATTTTTCCTGGCACTGAAGTCAGGCTAACCGGTCTGTAGTTTCCCGGATCGCCCCTGGAGCCCTTTTTAAATATTGGGGTTACATTTGCTATCCTCCAGTCTTCAGGTACAATGGATGATTTTAATGATAAGTTACAAATTTTTACTAATAGGTCTGAAATTTCATTTTTTAGTTCCTTCAGAACTCTGGGGTGTATACCATCCGGTCCAGGTGATTTACTACTCTTCAGTTTGTCAATCAGGCATACCACATCTTCTAGGTTCACCGTGATTTGATTCAGTCCATCTGAATCAAATCACGGTGATTTGATTCAGATGCATATTTCAGATCAGGTTGGAGTTTAATATTGGATGACAAGGTACAACGATCATTAAACCCAAAATGTTCTCTTAATATGAGGTCAGAGATACTGATTCCCATCTGTCAATACCAGATCCAATGTAGCTTCTACTCAAGGGGTTTTTCAATGAGTTGCTGGGGAAGGGTAGCAGGGGGACATCCAGGATTTTTCCACTCCTAGCTACTACTGTAGCATGTAAGCTCCAATCCACTTAAGAACATAAGAATATAAGATTGCCATACTGGGTCAGTCCATCAAGCCCTGTATCCTTTTTCCAACAGTGGCCAATCCAAGTCACAAGTACCTGGCAAGTACCCAAACATTAGATAAACCACAAGCTACTATTGCTTATTAATTACCATAATAGCACTTCTGATAGACTGACGTCATCATCTCCTCTGGATGTGCTATTTGATGATGGTCTCATTATGTCTGAATTCGCCTTTTTTCTGTGCTGAAGTTCTATATATTTCCCCCATGTTCGCAGTAATCTTCTCAAGGAAATCCACAGTAATTCTGCTTGATCCTGCTCTCACTGTATTTCAGTGGCTATTACTGTATTCTTAATATAAAGAGCTTCTCCTCCAGCCCTCTTCTTTTCCCTATTCTGTATTTTCTGAATACAGCCTAAGATGGTCACATCCTAATCCTAATTCCCCTTATTTCAAGATTTGGTGACTGCAAACATATCCAAGCCTGCTTCGGCCACGGTGGCCTCCACATCTGATTTTTTTGTGGTTCTCGCTCTACTTTAATTGCTGTCTCCCATATTTTATTGTATTGCCAGGTTTGGGCTTTAGTCCTTTCAGGGCTTTTCTGTTTATCTCAACTGTTTTTGCCCAGGGAAGGGGAGCAGTTTGTATTTACTCCCACGCTCAGTTTAAATTCTGGTCTGAGTAGGACTTGGAACAATGGTTATGCATTGCAGTGCTTTTCCTGTATGGATCCAAACTAACAGTCCTGTAATATATCCTTGCCCTCTCAGTCACCACCTTCTCTCACCAGTCTTTCAACCATGAAGTGAAGTTCTTTGTGTGGTCATTTCTTCCTACTCCCCTGTTACATACAAGGAGCATGTTTCAGGTCACAGATTTAGCTACCTTTTCAAGACTCCATCCTAACTGCTGGAAGTAACTTATTATTCGCTAGGGCACGTCCAAGAAGATGCACCATGATATCCAGTTCACCTCCTTCTCGCATTTCTCCTGCTAATCTCTAGACTCCCTGCAAGAAGCTGAGGCATCAGGAAGGTAAATGACTTCCCTTTCGCCGTGATTATTTTCCAACTTAATACCCCTCATTATGGAGTCCTCTCTTCACCTTGTCTCCAGAGAGATTCTTTCCTATATATCATAAAATACATAGATGCACCTATACTTTAGGTTGAATGCCAGAAACTTTCAGCCATAAACACCTGTGGGCATTTAACCCAGCCACTGCACCTCTAGCTGCATAGCCACAGATATCATTCATGCTTAAACCTATCTTAAATTCAAAAAATGAACTCATCAGACCCAGCTAAAGGAATAAACTATGAGTTGCTGCATAGTGTTCCACAGAATGGAAATGGTTCTTAGTCATGTAGGCTTGGTAGAGAATAATGCAAAAATTCAGCATTGAAAACTGATAAATCTATCTCACAGTCTGGTCTTACCTCCCAAACATTTGATCGGTGAGACCTTAGAAAGCACTGGAAGCCAGACTTCAACACCAGGCTCATGTGGGTAAACAATTTAGTTTTTTGGCAAGTAGGCAAGAAGCCTTTCCCATCAAACCAAGACAGCTTGAGAAGATAGCTTCAGACAGATCTCCCATCATAGCATGTCAGGTGTGGCCTGCTACCAGGCATAGTGTTAGGTGTGATTGTCTGTAAGGGACATCTTGTGCCTGCAACAGTAGCAAAATTTAAAGCCTCTGACATGCTTCAACATCATTCTATTCAAGATCAACAAAGATCAAATAAAAGAAATATGTGAAAAGACATCAGTGTTGTTGATGCAAGCTAATAGAAAGAATGCTTGCAGAGCGATCAACGATAACATCTTTGGCAAAAAGTTTGTTTATTCTTGTTAATTGTAAACCGATCCGATATGGTTATTTACTATGAAGGTCGGTATATAAAACTGTTAAATAAATAAATAAATAAATAAATAAAAAGAAAAAGCTAATTTCCAACTACACAAAAAAGCAACAGCAAAACCTGGACAGAGTGTAAAAGAAAAGAAAGAGAGGATGAGAATGGAGGTGTAAAAATGCTTATTTAGTGCTCAGACAATGAAAGGGAAAGGAGAATAGCTGGTCACAATGGCTCTAACACCATCTACTGGTGCATCAACTCTGAAAGTTTTGCATCATGGACTAAGTTCCTTCTGATCAGGCACGTGACAGGTAACAATGACACAGCAGTGTGATTATTGGACAAGCTGATCTTTGGAGGAAAAAATTTGTATAATATTAATGCTGTGCTATCCCAGTATTGCACTGCAAGGACAACAGTATGCCTTACATAAACAATATGACAATATAAACATAATATATCCATGTACTAACATAAAATATTAAAACAAGATTCTGCTTCCAAAACTGAATAACTGAACAAATAAAGCACAAAACACAAATCTCTGATATTGTGATGATTCACTAGTAGCTACCTTGTGTCCTTGCACTGGAAAGTGCCTATTTAAGCCTATGGGAGAAAGCCTAGTTGGTTCAGAATAGCCTGGAAATAAGGAGGGTGCTAGATATAAATGACATTTCCCAAGTTCCCTAGAGTTTGCCTTTCAGGATGTTCCAAGCAGCAGGGATATGGAGAGGGGTGGAATCAGTAGCTCAGCCAGGATAGGCTAATAGCTGTATAAATGAGTAGCCTTACTAGGAAAAGGAGGAAGCTTGGAGAGTGTTGGAGAAGCCGGGCCACTGCCTGGAATGGAAGATTCTGAAGGAGAGGATCCAGACCCTCAACACTGGCACCAGCTACATCTTAAGCTAAATGATTACAGAGAGGGAGTTTTCAAATTGTTAGGAGGGGGGTATTTTTCTCTATTTAAACTCTTTTTTTTTGCTTTCCAAACCAGGCCTTGCTATATTTGTGCTGAGGAAGTGTGAAGTTTAAAAGGGAAAGAAAGCTGACTGGTAGTATGGAAAATCTGTTCATGTTCACTGAGAACTGTGAGGCTGTGCTTGCTTATTTGAAAAGGGAGAAGGCACTAGAAGTAGATATGAAGGGAATGACCCCCACAGACCTAGAACAGGAGCCAGCAGGCATAAGGCTCTGATGACAGAGCTCTCACATTATGATAAGCTAGGTGTCAGATACCAGCAGTGGAAAAGCTCCTGTTAATTGAGAGCTTACAGGTTTAAGCCATAGAACAAAGGCATTCATACAGGGATACAGAGAAGATACAGATGATGTAGAAATCAAAAGCCTTCTTAAAGAGTAAAATCCTGCTATTTAATTTGGGCACAGATAGCCTATGCACCTGATTAAAAGATCTGCTTAGAAACAGGACTTTTAATAAGTGGTAAGCTAACATACTGAGTCCTTGCAGAGTTACATGCCGATTGCTTGAGCGAGTAAACCCCTAACTGAGCACACCTAAGTGTGCTCAGGTTTGCACACTTTTGAGTGTGCAATTTGATTGCATTCCCCTTAATTGCTGCAGTAAAGAAGTTAGGCAAACATTTGTGAGTTATCTAACCTGGAAGAACCCGAGGCATTATAGTTTTACTCTTCAAGAAGGCTTTTGATTTCTACATCATCAGTATCTTCTCTGTATCCCTGTATGAATGCCTTTTTTCTATGGCTTAAACCTGTAAGCTCTCAATTAACAGGAGCTTTTCCACTGCTGGTATCTGACACCTAGCTTATCATAATGTGACAGCTCTGTCGTCAGAGCCTTATGCCTGCCGGCTCCTGTTCTAGGTCTGTGGGGGTCATTCCCTTCATATCTACTTCTAGTGCCTTCTCCCTTTTCAAGTAAGCAAGCACAGCCTCACAGTTCTCAGTGAACATGAAGTGAGAAGACTACAATTGTTTTTACATTTGGAACTCAGTTAAAGAGAATAATTTGTAGGGATGTGAATCGGGCTTCGGACATCGTCGATATTTTCAAAATAGTCAGAAATCGGGGGCTCCCCCAAAACGATAGGAAAACCCCACGATATTGATCGTGGGGGTTCCCTTATCGTTTTGGGGGAGGGCAGGAAAAACAGCACACAAAAATAACCCCTAAACCCACCCTGACCCTTTAAAACGAATCCCTTAGCTTCCCCCACCGTCCCGACGCCCCCAAAAACCTTTTACAGGTACCTGGTGGTCCAGTGGGGGTCCCGGGAGCGATCTCCCGCTCCGGGCCATCCTCCCGCTCCCGGGCCGTCGGCTGCCACTAATCAAAATGGCGCCGATGGCCCTTTGCCCTTACCATGTGACAGGGTATCCGTGCCATTGGCCGGACCCTGTCACATGGTAGGAGTACTGGATGGCCGGCACCATCTTGTGCTTCTACCATGTGACAGGGGCTGACCAATGGCACCGGTAGCCCCTGTGACATAGTAAGGGCAAAGGCTATCGGCGTCATTTTGATTACTGGCAGCCGATGGCCCGAGTGCAGGAGATCGTTCCCGGACCCCCGCTGGACCACCAGGGGCTTTTGGCAAGTCTTGGGGGACCCTCCTGACCCCCAGAAGACTTGCCAAAAGTCCAGCAGGTTTTAAAGGGTCGGGGTGGGTTTTTTGTTTATCGGCTTGGGCGCAGCCGATAAACAAAACCGCGATCGGGCCAGATGCAAAAAAAACCCACATGTGAATCGGAACCGGAATCCAAACTGATTCCGGTTCCGATTCACATCTCTAATAATTTGTATTGAAAGAAAACCTGGCTTTGTACCTGAGAACCGTGTATTTTTTTTTTTTTTTTTGCAGCTGAGAAATGACACTTGTAAACAACAAGTAATAAAACCCATTGGAAACTGCTCTTTTGATTACACTTTGAGCGACTACCTGATGGCAGTTACCTTGTGAACTCCCTTAAAGACCCCCCCAGACTGCTGGAAAAGGGAGCAGCTGAAGTTTAGATTGTATGTTTGAGTTTCTGCAGGCTAAAGTGGTTGCAGTGAAGGACAGTAGGGTCTAATAGCCCAAGGCAGTGTGATTGGGAGGTACCTAGCATGTATGGGACAATTCCAAGGCCTACCAGCACATCTGGCACTCTACAGGAAGTTATTGGTCCCCATCCTAAGGGGGGGAAGCAGATATTCAGATTAAGACCGATATCTATCCACTGAATCAACAGGAGGAGGCACCACACTCTCTCAGGTACAAAGGGGAGTGCTCCATCCCCGAAGTGTAAGGGCAGGGAAGTCTCCCCATAAGAGAGGTAGTTTTGGAATTCCCTAACCTCCCATTTTTATACTGTTCCAGAGTTAGCCTATATTCAAGTCTCAGACCACCATAACCACCAGCCTGGAGGGCCAGTACGTGAGCGAGG
Source organism: Rhinatrema bivittatum (assembly GCF_901001135.1). NCBI lineage: Eukaryota > Metazoa > Chordata > Amphibia > Gymnophiona > Rhinatrematidae > Rhinatrema > Rhinatrema bivittatum. The sequence continues at coordinate 755,988,068 of NC_042616.1, forward strand.
CCTCATCCGCCTCACAACAATATGAGCAGGGAATTTCAGTGCATCATTCATCTATAAGCACACACGAAATGGCAACGTGCCTTCAAAGATCCAAAGGTGCACATAAGCTCTTCAAAATACTAAAGGCAATCTCAAAGCAGGGAAGCAGTGTCAAAGGACCAAAGTATCATCGAGGTTTTGCTGCAGTGCAGCTACCTCAGAATACCAAAGTATTTACAAGAGGTCTTAACGCTCTCAGTATGCCAAAACACTCGGGTGCTGAAGCCTTGAGGACAAGTGAGGCATCAGAGGTTTCTCAAGGTACCCAATTACTTTAGAGCTTTTGTTACAGTAAAATCCGAGACTGGACACTTTAAGAGGCACAACTATATTTTACCCTCTGTTCAGCCTAGCAGTAGAACAAACTTTTAAACTCGAGCATGTTGTAAGTACTAACCTAAAAATACTCATAGAGGCATACGCGGCTACTTCAACATAGGCTTCATCCACAAAGACCGTCTTAAAACAGGAATAAGGATAGCGGCAGGTGAGAATCTCCTCATAAAATTCAAAGACTTCATGGAGATAAGAGGTGGTGTGCTTCAGCAACGGAAGGAGCTGGGGTAAGCAAAAATGGGTTACCTAGGGAGAGAAAGTCACTAATTTAGGAAAGCAAATATTTCTTTTTGGTGCACGCAAAAATAGAAAAGTACATTACTGAACGGTAACTACGTAAAACTGAAAACTTTACTGAAGATGGCATTCACACTGTAGGTTAAAGATGCTTATCTAGGACTACTAGGCAGAATGACTATAAACATCATTATGTGAAAAAGATTAAAAGACAACAAAGGGAAAAAAATGTTTTTCCTCAGATTAGGGCAACAGCATTTTAATTTGCAAACTACATAAGTGAGAGAGAGGTAAAAGATCTGAAAGCAGCAAAACTACCGTACCAGTCAATACTGCCACCTGCTGGACAGCACTCTTTACACATATACTCCCATTTCTTTTTTTTTTTTTTCAATTTAAAGTTTATTAGCTTTTCAAACAAGGGAATAACACACCCATTAGGACAAACCATCTAATCAACATCTGTACACACATATCATGAAATACAGTTCACATGCCAAACAGATATTCAGCATAAACCATGTGGGTAGCACCCTCAAATTCCCCCCCCCCCCCCCCCACCCTTCCAGGAAGCCAAGCTTAAGTACATTAACTAGAGCCACCGTGAGAAAGAAAACAGTGAACACAAAAGAAAAAGAAAGAAAGAAACAAACGACCTCAGCAAGATCAGAATAGTAACAAATTAGGGTGAACAGGAGTTCTATGCCCAATTTCCACCATGTCTGCTAGACAACTGACATAGTCCGGATAAAAACAAAAAATCACTGCTCCGCTTGTTTTTTTTCCCATTGCAAAAAGGGAGACCATGTGTTCCGGAACCTAGACAAGGAATCATGTAATTCCGCGGTGATAGCTGCCATTTTACAGTAATAATGTATTTTATGCTGTATTATTGCTAATGACGGTGTAAGATCCTGTTTCCAATAACTGGCTATGGTTAATCTGGTGGCAATAAAGACTTGATGACAAAAAGTGATGTGTGCTTTATTCATAGGCTTGTGTGGAAGTAAAAGCAACATAAAGCCAGGATCAAAGAGACCCTGCACATCTAAGACCTGTCCTAGCCACTGTGCCACAAATCTCCACAAAGGGGATATCTTATCACAAGACCACCAGGTGTGGAAGAAAGTGCCAGTCTGCCCACATCCTCTCCAGCATTTATCACTCAAACGAGGATATCGTTTATGTAGAGTACTGGGGGTGAGGTGCCATCTAGTGATAAGCTTATAGCAATTTTCCTGCAATGTGGTAGACACTGAACACTTGTGAGCTGCGGTGAAAATTTGTGTCCAAGAGTCAGAGCTAATAGGATAACCCAAGTCCGCTTCCCAGTGGGCCATATATGGGAAAGTTTGAGTAATAGGGTTCAGTAATAAATTATATAGTTTAGATATCATCCCCCTTTTCTTGTCAACAGACTCACAAAAATGTTCAAAAAGGGTGTTTCCTCGCGCCAAATCCTTAGTGATAAGAGGTGTCCGTAAAAAGTGAAGCAGTTGGCTACCGGCCAAAAAATCCTGTCTAGGTATATGATATCTAGCTTGCAAATCCGCCCATGTCATAAGTATGCCACCGCTAAGCAGATCCCCCATCTTAATAATCCCCTGACGGTGCCAATTTTGAAATGAGTTATTGTCCTGTCCCGCAGGAAAGAGGGAGTTATTATAAAGGCGAGTCGAATAGAAATACGACCTGTCGCCAACAAGGCGTCCCTTCCATTTATTCCACAGTTTAAGAGTGGTGCCCAAGGAGATAGGCACTGCCCGTATAGGAGGCCATGTATCGCGAGGTTGCCAGAAAAGTATTTTAAGAGGGCATCCCCCTAATAGGGATTCCTCAAATTTAACCCATTGCTTGATATAGCACCTTCTATGAGTATCAGGGATAGCAGCAAGCTGCGCAGCCACATAGTAGTACTCTATATTGGGAACCCCCAATCCTCCCCGTATCCATGGTTGTTGCAAGATCCGCCGGGCCACCCTAGGGGGTCGTCTCCTCCAGATGAAATCAAATAAGATCTTTTGCCAGGACCATAGTATAGCACTACTAATAAATATAGGTAGCGTGTTAAAGAGGTATAAGAATTTAGGTAAAATATTCATCTTAACTATTGCTACTCTTCCCACCCAAGAAAAAAAATCCCTATCCCATTTCTGAATATCCTTTTTTACTCTATCCACCAGTGGTTTATAATTCAATTGAAATAATTGTTGAAGGTCAGGACCAATCTGGACGCCAAGGTACTTAAGGGAATTATGTACTACCTTGAACGGATATGTCTGTTTTATTGTCAATATAACAGCGGGGTCTGCCGACACATTCAGTAATTCGGTCTTGTCCAGATTGATTTTAAACCCGGAGACTGCGCTAAAGGAAGCAATCTCATCTGTAACGCCCCTTAAAGAGACCAGAGGGTTGGTGAGTGTCAAGAGAATGTCGTCGGCAAACAACGACATTTTCAAATCACTGTTTCCAACAGTCACCCCTTCAACCTGGTTAGATGCTCGAATCCGGGTGGTAAAAGGCTCTAGGAAAAGCGCAAAGAGGAGAGGCGAAAGAGGGCACCCCTGCCTAGTCCCTCTCTGCACTGGGAAAAGATCACCATACCGACCATTCACTTTTATCCTAGCCCCTGGATTACGATATAAACATTTTATCCATCCCAAAAAGCGCTCACCAAAGCCCATTTTAGTTAAAGTAGCAAACAGAAAGTCCCAATGGACAAGATCAAACGCCTTTTCGGCATCTACCGCTAGTAGGACGAGAGGCGTTTGCTCTTGTTTAGCCCACCACAATATATCAATCACTTTACGAACATTATCGGCTGCCATTCTTTGAGGTATGAATCCCACCTGATCCTTATGGACTAACTGTCCAAGGATAACATTTAAGCGATTTGCCAAGACCTTAGCAAACAATTTAAGATCAATGTTCAGTAAAGATATGGGTCGGTAGGACCCACACTGAGTTGGGTCTCGGCCTGGTTTGGCAATAACTGTAATTCCCGCAACGTTGGAATGAGGTGGAAGATGGACGTCATCGGATAGGCTGTTGTAATAGTCCACCAGGGGTTCCATGATCTGTGCTTGGCATTGTTTATAAAACAGTCCCGTGAAACCATCAAGTCCCGGTGATTTCCCGCTTTTCAGATCCTTAATAGCAGTTTGAAGTTCAATCGCGGTGATCGGCTCATCCAAGAAAGCCCGCTGGTCATCCGTCAAAGCCGTCAATGTAATGGGTAACAGATAATTTTGGATGTCCTCTTGTGTAATATGACTGGCCTTACTATATAGCTTGGAATAAAAGTCCGTAAAACACCGTCGGATATCATTGCTGGAGGTGTGAAGCTTGCCATGTCCATCCTGGATTTTTGCGATAGTATTTAAGAGCTGACGTTGCTTGAGTTTCCTCGCTAATAGTCGTCCTGCTTTATTGTTGCCCTCGAAGTGTCTCTGCTTGAGGCGATCCAGATCATGCGCAATCTGCGTAGAATCTAGGATGTGCAGTTCCGATCGGGCGGCCTGGATTCGTTTCAAAAGTACCGAAGCGAGAGAGCCAGCATGTTGACGCGATAGCGAGGAGATAACCTGGAGCAATTCAGACCGCCTCTTATCTCGCTGCTTTTTTAACGCTGCAGCAAGTCCGATAAGTCTGCCCCTAATGACCAGTTTGGAGCATTCCCATACGGAGCCGGCGTTGGGTACCGACCCCCTGTTGATTTCAAAGTATTCTTGCAAGGCTGCCTGCATGGAAGGAAGGTGTTCCTTTGATTTCAGAAGCTCATCTCTAAGCCGCCAAAAACGTATACCAGGGTCGGAATCAGTAAGGTCCAGTATTGTCCACACCGGTGCGTGGTCAGACCACGTGATTGCGCCTATGTCAGTGTCAACCACCAAATTTTGTAAGTGTTTGTCAATGAGAAAATAGTCTAAGCGAGAATACATATTATGGGGGTTTGAGTAAAAGGTGTAGGTACGTTCGGTAGGATGTCGCTGTCTCCATATGTCAACTAAACTCCAGGTGTTCATCAGGAGAGACAGCTGAGAAGAGGCTTTCCAACCTCCTGCAGTTTGCCGATTAGATGTATCCAGCCTCGGATTGCGCACTAGATTATAGTCACCTCCCCATATGATTGGTCCTTCAACAAAAGCCAACAATTTCTCCTGGACATCATGTAAGAAATGGTCTTGGCCTGCATTAGGCGCATAAATATTGACAATGGTTAAAGTCTTGTGATCACAGAGTATTTTAAGAAACTGGAAACGGCCCAGGGGATCAGCCAAGGAGTCCTTCACAGTAAAAGTCACCGTGTTAGCAATCAGAATGCCCACTCCAGCATACTTTGAGTTCTTAGTACTAGCTGCCAGAAATAGAGTCGAATAGTTCTGCAGGCGCAAAAGATGTTCATGCCGTTTTCGGAGGTGAGTTTCCTGGATAAGGGCAATATCAACCTGATGGTGTAATAAATCTCGAGCTAACAGTTGACGCTTTGCAGGGGAATTTAGGCCTTTGACGTTTAGTGACCAAAATTTTAAAGCCATGAGTCATCCGGTAGGTTCTCCTGTTTAGCCCCCAAACATAAAAAGAAAAAGAAGAAATCAAGCATTGCTAGAGAAAGCATATCTCTGCTGAGTCGGTGTTCTTTCTGTAGTGGCTCATATATGAACGATATTTCTTCCCATCCCAGACCCAAAACGTATGTATCCGCCATTCGGATACCTCCCAGATCAGGGGTCGTAGTCACCTACGGTAAGGCCGCCCACCTAGCGGCGTATAGTAACAAACAAAAAGTAAAAATGAAGTAAAGCCTTGCTGTAGAACAGCGGAGTCCATTTGACACCCAGCTACAGATGATCAGGCGTTGCAGAAAAAAAAAGTAATCAATGTGGATTAGCGCAGTTTCTGGTCAGCGCACCGATGATTGTAACGAAGAGCCTGAGGGCCCTCTCTGGCGTTCCAATCGCCGAGAGTCACCAGCCCTTTGCCACCTAGGAGTACTAGACAATTTCCCTGTGCGAGTCAGGTTAGGAATGGCAGAAGGTGGTAGCGAAAATTTAGTTTTACGAAAGGCTTCAGCTGCCTCCGCCATGTCTTTGACCCGATGAGTGACCCCATCAACCGTGAACAGTAAGCTGAAAGGAAAAGTCCAGCGGTATCGAATGTTATTTTCCTGGAGTACCATAGTAGCCGGTCGCAGGTCAAAGCGTTTTCGCATAGTAGAGGCTGCCAAATCATTGAAAATATTCAATTTATGAGTTTCCCAAATCCACTCTTTTTGTTTCCTGGCGGCCGTATAAAGGAGAGATTTTTCCTGGAAAGTCTGAAGGCATGTTAAAATGTCTCTGGGTTTTTCAGTGTTACGGGGCCCTTGTACCCTGTGCGCCCGTTCAATATGAAAGATCTCAGCGTTCTCCGCCGATTCTCCTTCTCCCCCGGCTTCCGATTGCAGGATACTGTGAAAGATTCGAGTCACCACTTCTACGCAGTTCGAATACTCAGGGAGTTCAGGGACACCCCTGATGCGGATATTATTGCGGCGGGACCTATTTTCAAGGTCCTCGACCTTTTCATGTAAGATGTTAATAGTGGCCTGAGTCTGCTTCGAGTCGCCCGCCATTTTATGCAGATCCTCCTCATGCTGTTCAACACGAATATCTAATTCATCCACTCTGTGTCCCACCGCAGCCAGCTCTTCTCTTACCTCGGAGATAGATGTTAACAAATCTTGTTTATGCTGCTTAAGATCGCGCCTGAGGTCTATGAACCATTCTCTAAGCTCCGTCCGGGTGGTAAGTTCGGCAAAGGACACAGGCGCCGCATGCTCACAATCGAGCCCCGAGGTCTCACTCACGGCCTGCTCCGCCAGCATGTCCGCGACATTATCAGCTGATTTGGCATAGGAGAATTGCGTTAAATCAAGGTTTCTACGTTTCGATGCCATCTCTTCCTTATCAGGCTGGGTGCCTAGGTGTTATTCGTTCGGAGATCTTAAAAGATCATATAAAAAAGGCTTTAAGCAAAAAACGCCGCAGGGAGCTCTCGCTTCAGGCGACCATTCCCGGCGATGACGTCAGCGCGCCCCCATACTCCCATTTCTAATGTTCTATATTCACACGTCTCCGTCTCAAATCATGATATATTTTTTGAAGCATCAAAATTTGTTTCTAGCAAAAGTTGATAGCAAAGGATTTAAGCTCCATTACATGCGTTTGATATAACCTGTCAATGCCTAAAACAAAACAAATTTGTTACATAGAGATTTCTCCAATCCTACAACTGTACCGGTTATCCACGGGCCTTCATTTCCACCCTCAGGAATGGTTCTGCCATAGATGCCATAGGCATATGTGAACACCTCCTCAGTCTCTATTTTCCCAGCCCCTTCTCCCTTTAATGCAGTGGTTCTAAAACCGGTCCTCCAGGCATATCTAACTAGTCTGGTTTACAGGAAAGTCATAATGAATATGCATTACATAGATCTGCATACAGTATATGCATTACATAGATCTGCATACAGTATAGGCAAACTGTCTCATGTATATTCATTCTGGATTTCCCTCCAGGACAGAGATGTCTGATATTACACGGTCCAGGCTACCAGTGTTGCTTCATGACTTGAGTATACAAGAGGAGCTAACCAACAGAATGGTCAGCAGTTGCCACCATTTTACCAAGAATGGATGTCAACATGCCTGCAGTGAAAATGTATTTTTTACATTCAAAGGTTTAAAGTTTTAGGGCCTCTTATTCTTTAAGGTTCATGTATTATGATCTTGTGCTTTATCTCAAAATAAGGAAAAAGATCCACTGCTGTTCTGAGTCGCACAGATTATACCTTTCAGTATTTAAGCTAAGCATTCAACAATACTGGCTACATGGCTAACTCTAGTGAGAGATTATTTGAAAATGTCTTATGGAATCTTTCAGACTCTATTTTCCTGACTCCAATATTCAGTATGAAAGCTGCTTTCACCTCTTTCTACAGAAAACTTAACATCACAGTTTTTCTATTATCAGAACATTAATTTTTTCCTGCATTCCGAGTCAGAATAAAAGAATGGCAATAGAAAAAAAAAAGTTTAGACTTGCTAGTTTCAAGTATTTGTAACCAATTACCTCATGCATGTATGGATCAACAAGGATTTCAAAAGGCCCAATAGCTAGAGAGATGTTAGGAGAAGCAGTAGGGATAGTCAGGGTGTAATGGAAGGTCTTTTTTCTCATGTCATGGGTATAAATGGTCTCCACCAAATCTCCATTTGAAATGGCCACCATAGCAGCATCCACTGTGAACTCTAGCTTCCATGTACACAGCTCTGAGTACGAATCCACACAAGGAAACCAAAATCTAGGAAAAGAGCACAAAGATACATGGAGATCATGACTTACTCTAACAGTGAAACAAAATACCCACTGTGCTCCGGGGCCATGAAGTTTTTGTAGTGGCTCCAATAACAAACAATAAAGAAATACAAAGTCAATATTCAGCACGCTTATATTTTGTTTTAAAAAGAAGCAGCAAAGGCTGGATCACTGATACTGTCAACATGTTGCTGAGTCTACATGATTGCTATCAACCATGTAGACTCACTGGACGTATATACAAGTGGATGGAATTCATTGTTGTTCTATTCCAATCTATTCTGCAAGTAGAAAAGAGCCTCCAGTACAAAGGGTTGGAATAAATATAGTACTACTATGACCATCTCTGATGAAATCCACTGAGAGATATCAGTATTGGTTCAAATTTGTGATTTATGGTACCCATAATGAACGAAGTTCAACACTTATTCTATTTCTCATACTCTTCTCCTCCTTCCTGGTATTGTCAAACACTAAGACTAATTGGTCAGTACTGAGAGAGGCAAGCAAGTTACTTGGGTAAATATCCAGCTAACTTCAGGCAAGATATTCTATGAGGTGTGTTTCCCCATGGAATATATCCCGATAACTTTAGACCTGCTCTCCAACATAACCAGATTTACCCAGCTAAACGTAGCTGGTTTGCACTGGATATTGGCAGTAACTGGATAAGTTAAAGCCTCACCCCCTGGAACACCCCTGCTCCACCTCTTTTTTTTTTTTGATCTGAGTAAGTTTAAGCTGGGTAATGACCTATTCAGCTACCCATTTGGCAGGGAGGAAAATTCAAATCTCGCAGTTTCTCTGGGGTTTCTCTTATTGCAGCAGCAGTTAATAACTATGAATGAGTTTGATTTAGTTAGACCCCACTTCACTGAGATACAAGGAGAAATCTAGTTTTACCTGATAAGTTCCTTTCTTTGAATCCTGCTACACCAGTCCAGACATGTGAATTTTCTTCCTCTACTGGCAGATGGGAGATAGAGAACACACCTTTTTCTGTGACATCATCACTGATAGTTACCATAGTGCAGGTCCAGCAAAAAGCTAGTGTTCTTATGTCAACACCATGAAAGAAAAAATTAAGAGATTCAAACTCTTAAGTAACATGCACATAATTTGAAACACTTAAAGGATCCTCCAAAGAAATAAGTCTTCCAAACTTTTCTTGGCTAAATGAAGAGAAAGAAAAAGGAAGAGAGGAAGCAAAAAGTAAACCTTGGGTGGCCTCATACTCTCTGTAAACCAAAGTACAACTCTTGAAAAACTATGCAGTCACAGCTTCCCGGGAGGGTCCTGGACTGGTGTTGCAGGATTCAAGGAAAGGAAATTATCAGATAAGACAAAATGTATCCTTCCTTTTCACCCTGCCACACCAGTCCAGATGTGTGGGAAGTACCCCAGCCCAATTAATCTAGGAGGGAGGAAGTCAAACTGCCCTGAGATAAGCAGTTCCAAAGGCTGCATTCTTTTTGGCATAAACATATAGATTGAAATTTCATGAAAGAATGTAAGACAGACAAAGTGACTGTCTTAAAAATATCCTCCAGGGAAAGAGCAGAAGCTCTGCCCAAGAAGAAATTTGAGTTTTTGCTGAGTTTGCTTGAAGGACCTCCAAAGGTGGCTGACCTTGCAATAAATAAGCTGAATCAATTGCCTTTTTTTTTTTTTTTTTTTAAACCATCTAGCCAAAGAGGCTTTAGAAGCTGTATCACCCTTACAAAGCCCTGTAATTTAAACAATCTGTCAGATATCCATAAAAAAGATTAGAGACTGCTAAACATCTAAGAAGAACCTGACAGACATGCAATGAGGAGTGACCTCTCTTTACCAAAGCATTCCGCACTCATGAACATCAGTAAAGATAGTGTCTAATTTAAGTATAACATAGAAACCAGTTTAGATAAAAAGAACTGTTCTATGAAACACTGAAAAGAAATGGGTTGATTTTATAACATACACGCGTGGCTCCCGGTGTGCACACATGGACATGCCGATGCGCACATGCGTGCCAGATTTTACAATTTGCGTGTGCATGTGTAGGCAGCAGGCGCGGGGGGGGGGGGATTTTTGCAATTTCCGTGTGGCGACACAATCGGGCCTTCCCCAGTTCCCTCCCACACACAACAGCTATCCCTCTAACCATGACTGGACCAGAATGTTTTCAGTGATAACTGAAGAACCATAGACCTTGGTAATTTTGCGAGTTGACATTAGTGCCATGTGTGGAGGATGGCCATCAACCCACTATCTTCTAGATTCTAGTGGTTCTCAACCTTTTTCCCATCGTGACACACCTGATAGACCACGCTCACATCTGTGACACACTGCTCATTACAATTCATGGCGGAAATAAAAAATAAAAGGCCCAGTATTATTTTTATTATTAAGAATGACATAAGGGAAAGAGAAGTACTCTGTGTGTACAGAAACTGCATAAACATCCCATACCAAAACAGCGCCAATTTCCAGCACTCAAACTTACAAGGCAAAACTGAAAATTTTACACCAGGCCATAAAACTCCAATACTTCTCCTATTTGGAAAACGGACCAAGCCAGGCTGCTATAGAGTCCTACACAGAAACTACACACCAGCAGAATACCTCACCTCAGTCACACGTTCAGATCCTCACCTAACAAAGAATAAAGAGACCATAAAGTATAAATAGAAACATGCCAATGAAAACTGAACTGGAAACCGCAACAAGCCAGAGATTCTGTGTGTAGTGAAACAAAGGAAAAAGAGAAACATCACCAGTGTCATAAAACAAATCAAGAAATATAAAATTAATAGCAGTAAAACCAGCTGATGAATGAAATATCCAATAATTAAAAACTCATACCAAAAATTTCTATAGACCAATAAAATATTTCCATATAACAGGCACAAAGACCCAATAATGAAAAATAATGATTAAAAATTTCTTTGCTCTGCATACCTGGGAACATTTGATATCCAGGTGTCCTGAGATTGTTTTGAATTAGCAGGAGGAGCATCACTTTCTCCTCTCTCTCAGTCACACACAAGCTCTCTCTCACACACATGCTCTCAGTCACGCACATTTACACATGCTTTTTCTCTCTCACTTATATATGCTCTTAATCACACATTTACACACATGCTGTCTTTTCACACATACACACACACAGGCTTTCAATCACACTTACATACATGCTGTGTCTTTCACTCACACACAGACTCTCATTCACACACTTACATACATGCTCTCTCTCTTTCTCTCACTTACACACAGGCTCTTGATCACATACTCTCTCACACACAACGGATGTCAATCACACACACATACTCTCTTTTACACAAACAGGTTTTCAATCACACACTTACACATACAGGCTCTCAATCACTCACTTACATACATGCTGTCTCTCTCTCTCTCACATACACACACACACACACACACAAACACAGGATCTCAAACACAAATACATGCTTGCTTACTCTCTCCCCCCACCTAACTAGCAGCAGCAACAGCCTCCTCCACTTTTAGTCCTCGCGGTCTCGAGAAAGGACTCCCATCGGCCGCGGGGGCTGACATTGCTCCTCTTGTGCTCTGTGCCGCGCTGCTCATTCTTAAGGCCGCGCCTTTCTTCTTTGGGCCACACTGCTAGCACTAGCATGGTCTCTTCTTCTTGCGTGTGGGGCCACTGCATTCCACTTCCTCTTCCATACCACAGGGGGGCAGGAAGAAGAGACCATGCTGGTGCCGCTGTCTCCAGATCTCCTGCTGCATTCTGCCCGGGCTATCAGTGGGGCACCGGGAAGTGTTGCGACACACCTGTTGAGAACCGCTGTTCTAGAATGTCTCCTTGCTGAGTTCCCACTCTCTGGGAACCAATGAATCTCTGAAGAGAGACAGACTGGATGTTTCCCAGTCCTGCAATATAAGTCATGGAAATTGTGAAGATTCTGCAACATCCAATGAAAAAATAGAAGGTTCATTTCCTTGGAGACCCCTCAACTCTGGGTGTCTGTCTGTTTACCTAAGCCATTGCCATGGCATTGTCACAGAGAATCTGGCCTGCTATCTTCTTCACCAAGGACAGGAGAAGCAGAGGAAGAAATGCAACAAAACCAATCTGAAAGCCCTTTCCTCCTGTGTCCATAGCATCCTGAATAACCTGATCCTAGTAGCAGGCTCCTCACCCCAACAATCTTGCATTTGTTTTGAGGAGTAATCACTGAGGAAGTTCTAGACTCATTCTACTCAGCAAGTTCAGTGGCATCGACCCCCCTCCACCAAGAGATGTTTTGCCTCCCCAACCATAAGAGAGGAAGACAAACTTCATAGTCCTGAGATTCAGGGGACTAGCAAGACAGATGGAAAATCTGCAGAGAACACATATGGGTCTTGGGTCCACTGATCCAAATCTAAGGAGGCTGCCATGAAACCTAGGAACTGTAGATAATCCTTTATTCTAGGAGCCCTATGAGCACGAAATTTCTCTACCTGACTCACAACTGGAACCACTCTTTCTTGAGTTAGATAGATTTAGCTTGCTATGACATCAAAGAAAGATCACAGGTATTCCAGAGATTGGGAATAAACAGCTTGCTTTTGGCAAAACTGATTACCCAATCCAAGCCTTCTAAACTTGAACAACTTTGTTGAACCCTGTAAAGACTTTCCTGGTGGGATTTGGTTCTGTTATGCATAATCCATTCCTTTCATAAGAAAGCTAACACTACTACCATTTCCTCGGAGAGGTTCTTGAAGCCATGGTGAGATCAAAATGGAAGTACTTTGAACTGAAAATGCATTTTCAGGATGCAATAATAATAATAATGGAGGAACCTAGGATATCCTTTCCAGATGGTAATATGGAAGTAAGTCTCAGAAAGATTCAAGAAGAGAGAAACTTGCCCTGCCGCACAGTCACTAATATGTACCGGAGGGCTTCCATATGGAAATGGGAAATGCAAAGACTGCCGTTTACCCTTTCAAATCCAGGATGGGTCTGTAGGAACTGTCCTTCTTTAGGACCACAAAATAAATGGAATACCAACCATGCCCCTGCCCTTCATATGGAAGAGAAAGCACGTCTTGCAAGTACAGAAGCTACTCAAGAGAAGTAAGAACAGCTATCCTCATTGCAGGTGAAATATATGGAAACACCATATAGGCATCAGGAACTGAAGTGGCAAGAACTAGGGAACAACTGTGAAGATATGTGGGACCACTCCTGGTAGAATTGCTGAAGATGAATGCCTACAAGTACCCCAAGAAGGGGGACAACCAACCTTCATTGGGCGGAACAGCTGGACACGGCCGAACCAGATAATTTATCTTTTGGCCTTATGGCTGCTTAAAAGGAACAATTTCTTCTTCTGAAACTTAACAATTGGGAAGTTGACCACTTCCCTGAGGTTTTGCTTCCCCTAGATCCTTTACAAGCTTGTATAAGTCCTCACCAAAGAAACAGTTTCCCAATTGAAAATAATCTTGCTTAGCAGGCTTTGGAGGAAGCATATGCCATTCAGTGCCATAGCCACAATAGCCTTCACACTGCAACTGAGACTACAGAAATAGAATAGATCCCAATTACGTCATATAAGGCTTCTTCCAGGAAAGTAGCTCTGGACTCCAGCCAAGCTGCCTTCTGCCCTTCAAGGAGCTGCTGCGTCCAGTGCAAGTACCCAAGCAATACCGACATCACAGACAGTGATTTGCACCAGTAAAGAAGTGGATGAAAAGGCATGTTTCAAAAGAACCTAAATCTTTCTATCCTGGTGATCTCTGAAGGCTGTGCCCTCTATTAACAGAATAGTTGTTTTGCAGCCATCCACCAAAACCAGAACATCCCCCACTGCATCTGAAAAAATGCTTTGTATGGCATCCAGTGGCAAATGAGCACAGATGAAGCCTCAACACTTTTTAACTATTCTCAGTCAATTTCCATTCCATAAGGAGCATACCCTGTACTTCTGAATGAATAGGAAAGGCTTTCGTTGACCTACAGATTCCTTGTAAGATATGGTCCAATTCTGGAATTCCACAACTGCAAAACTGATGTCTTAAAGGACATGATCAACTGAGACATGAAAAAAGAATTTCTGTTTTGGCAAACAGGCAGAAGACCGAATCATTCTCATTCTATTCTGCCACCTGTCCTTCTTCTAAGAATTAATTACATCCCAGTATTCTTCAGGACAGAAAAAATAGGGGTACTTTCCTGCTCCACACACCACTGTGGATAATTAGGTTCTTATTGTCACCCCACATCCAGCAGCTAAAACGACCAGGGCAGAGGCCTGATCCATGGTGACTACAGACACCCCCTTCACCAGGTCTCTGCAAACTCAGAAGCCTGTTGCAAAATGCCAGAGAAAAACAAATTCTGGGAAGACATCCCCTAAGAGAAAGGACAAGGGCCTGGCACAGCTTCAGCATAGGTTTATCCCACACGGGAGAACACCACAGCCCACTCCTCCGAGGACATACAGCCTCAGCTCAGGATGAGAAATGGATGGGAATGATCCACCAGATAGATATAAAATGGTGGTTGTTTCCACCAAAATGGCCGCCTCTGAGAAGAAAATAAAAATGGACTTCAGCATCAGACTCAACTTTTACTGTGCTTGATTCTGAGGGCCTGACCATAAGCACTGCTGAACTTCTGCTGCTGGACTTAGGGGTTTTCACAGGCTCCGCCAAAGAATCACTGCTGCCAACACAAAGAGGACAGCAGGAGCCGGCACCACATCAGAAACACTAGCTCACAAAATCTCCAATATTTACTGGGCTCCATTACAATGCAGTGAAAAGCTGTGCAGAAATGCTGCAAGCCTGAAGACAAGAAGGGGACAGATGGCTGGTGGGCCCTGCTGTTAATCAGCTCAAAGATACCTCCCCCTCCTTCTGGAGATTTATTTCCTCCAGTTGCTTTCTTCAGCAGAAGAGGATGATCATCTCACCTTTCTCCTTTTTTTTTTTTGTAAAAGCTTTAATAAGCCAGAGGGAAAAAGAGTGGGGAGAAGAAGGTCAGACTACTTCAAACAGAAGATCCTCCTTAGCCAAAAACAAGCTTCCACCCTCTAAGTTCTACCAAACCTCCTCTGGGCCTAGGAGCCTTACAGAAGGCTTGCTTAAGTGGGAAGTACCAAAAGCCTGACCCACAATTTGCTGTCAATAAAGGAGAAAAGCTTGACAAACTCAGAACTGCCCAAACATTCTCCACAGGCCTGGCAAAAGTTAAAGCCTGATAATCAAGTTCCCTCGGCACCAGACTAGTATGTCCTGCCATCTGCTGGAGAGAGAGAATACTAGCTTTTTGGTGGAGCTGCACCATGGTAACTACCAGTGATGAAGTCACGTGAAAAGGTGCATCCTCTGTGTCCATCTGCTAGTAGGGGAGAAAACCCACATGTCTGGACTGGTGTAGCAGTATGAAAAGGAAACACTTGCTCCACAGAAACTGAATTGTCGACACTAAAGACTGATGTCTGGCACATGTCTATCAGAGAGATCAGCAGCAGACCCAGATGAAAAGTGCAGGAATCTGCATACCTGAAAAAACACAAACAAGGAAGTGTAGCATAGAACACAAATCTGGCATGATCTTAGTTCTGATCACTGTAACAAGACAGGTGGTGGCAGTAAACTCCTATAACCAAGGAGTACTAACTTAAATCCAGTGGAGGACTTTGTCAAAGCAGAAACTGTGCACCTCTCATCTGAAGCAGTTAATATTTTGGCAAACCAGGGCATACATTGTGGCAAGAATTAGGCATACTACCATGGATGGGTGCAGCAAAAAACAAGAGAGAAGAGCCAAATGAGGAACTCTGAGGGCCACATCACAGTAGGGAGTGCCCCCTAAGGGAACTATACAAAGAAGAAGTAAGCCACATATATATAGTAGATGCCGTCCCAATGGCCTTCCTCTGAGAACAGGGATGGAAGAAGCGCACTACCAAAAACAGCAGGGAAATTAGACTGTACAAGGCAGCAAGTACTCAACTAGTTTCATACAGAAGTTAGTCAATCACAGGGAAGAGTGAACAGAAACCTTCTCTGCCAATAATTATTAGAATAATTAATCTGACTGACATCCTGAGACAGACCAGAATATCAGCTAGAAATCTGAAACATTTCTGGGATGTACTAAAGCTATTCTACACTCCTAACAAACAAGAGAACAAAATACCGATTGCGCAACAGTCCTAATACAATACTATTAGGTGCAGAGAATAGTGCTGCTAAAAAAAAAGCCAGATAAAAATAAATGATGAACATAAAGAACTCAAAATAAGAAAGGGTGAAGGGAGAGAAAAAAGAATGGGGAGGGAAAGGAAGAAGAAGAAAAAAGACAAAGGGAGAA
Source organism: Rhinatrema bivittatum (assembly GCF_901001135.1). Lineage (NCBI taxonomy): Eukaryota > Metazoa > Chordata > Amphibia > Gymnophiona > Rhinatrematidae > Rhinatrema > Rhinatrema bivittatum. The sequence goes on from NC_042616.1 coordinate 756,004,383, forward strand.
AGGGAAAGAAAAAGAAGATGTGGAAGATTAAACAAAAAAAGGGGGAAAATGTACTCCTCAATGAAAAAGAAGTGAAGGTAATCTAAAGGAGAAAAGCTAATAGGGAATAGTCCATCTCCAGTAATCATTCCAAAACCTTGACCTCCTTGGTAGTTCATGGCCTTGCTACCTGAAATTGCTGGGTTATGGAGCTGAAATTAACTTTTGAGTCTACTCTGGTAAAATTCTCCTGTTACTTGTAACCTTCTGCATTCTCTGAACTCAAATTGTCTGAATCTGGGGAGATTGCAGTCCATCTGCATACTTCTCCCAGCTGCCTCAGTGGTCGACTCCGGAAGTCACCACAACCCACCACAGGGCCTGAGCTGCTCCCGCCCCGCGCTCCCTAAGCAGCCGGCCAGGTACTGGGGAGGTTGCAGTCCATCTGCATACTTCTCCCAGCTACCTTGGTGGTCCACTCCAGAAGTCACCACAACATACCTTATTGCCTGAGCTGCTCCCACCTCACATTCCTCGAGTAGATGCCTAGGTACTGGGTTTGATGCTGGTGTTCTTTATTTCCTATGACGCCACTAAATTTACTCTTCCTGATACTAATCCCCTCCAATCTTATTCCCTGCTGCAAATCACTACTAAGTCCAGCAAGTCCACCTTCTCCGTTCCCTACATTCTTTATATCACCTGATATTCTGTCATCTACATTGTCCACTGCTCTTGAACTTCAAAGTTTTCATCTTCTTATCCAACCATCTTCACTCTCCCTGACAACATCTAATCCTTATCATTGGTGTTGCACCTCTATCTCTCTTCTACATATTCTCCTGCTCCTCATCCTAATCTAAACCAGGAATATCAAACCCAATCCTGGCCCTCCAAGGCAAGCTTCACGCCATTGGTGCATATCAAACCATTAACACTCCAGTCTTATCACTATTCCCCTTCTCTTCCTTTCTGGTGCTCCCTGTGGAATGCCCACTCTATTTCCAAGAAGCTTGTCTATATTCATGACCTCTTTAACTCTCATATTTGTCATCACCTTGCCTTGACTGAAACCTGGCTTTCCCCTGAGAACTCTGCTTCAGTTGCTGCTCTGTCATGGATGTTCTCTTTTCTCCAACACACCTTGTACAACAGGCCACAGTGGTGGTGTTGGACTAGATCTCTCCCTCCTGTAGGTTTCAATTCCTTATTCCACCTCAATCCCACTCTTTTTCTTCCTCTGAGGTCCACTCCATCTGCTTATTCACCACACTCCTTTTCCAGGTAGCTTTCATGTATCAATCTCCTGATAAATTCCCTTCCTCCTTTCTCACCTTCCCTGATTCAAGGCTTTCCTTGTTACCTGACCCACCTTCCCCTTCCCTTATTCTTGGTGACTTTAATCTCCATGTTGATGACCCCCCTGACTCTTATGCCTCCAAGCTCCTTTCCTTAACCTCATTTTATCTCCAACTCTGCTCTACTACTCCTACTCACAAGCATGGCCACTGCCTTGACCTAGAACATTCCTCCAACTACTGTCTCTCAGACTTCTCCACATCAGTTCTTCCTATCTCAGACTACCCTCCCTCATAGCCTTGTCCAATCGTTACCAGCACCTTCAAGAATCTCCAAGCTGTTGACCCTTGTATCCTTCTCCACTACTGCTTCATCTCTCCTCTCTGTCAGCTGATGAAGCAGTTTCTTCTTACAACACTATACTCTCCTCTGCTTTAGATGCTTTTGCCCATCCTCAGCTCACCCCTAATATTTGCTTCCTATGTTCCTGTAGAATGTCTCTGGCTAAAACTCATACCGATGCAGACCTCATACATTAAAATTCATGCTGACCTCCTTCTATAGCCTGCCATTGCACTTGCCATGCAAAACTACTAGGTCCATCTGACAAACTCTCTTGATTCCAACCATTGCTGTTTCTTTGCCACTCTCAATTCCCTTGTCAAACTTCCGTCACTCTCAGACCCATCTATTGCTGACTACTTCTATGACAAGATTCACAAAAATGGTCTTGAGTTCTCAACCAGGTCACCTCTCCCCCATTTCTCTCTTCTACACCTCCCCTGGCTTCCACCACTTTCTCCTACTTTTCAGAAGTCTCAGTGGAGGAAACTGCTCATATTCTCACCTACTCCAAAATCATTACTTGTTCCTCTGACCCCATTCTCAGTTCCGTTTCTGCTGTAGTCATCCCTACCATGTGTCACATCCTTAATCTATAATTTTCCACTACTACTGTTCCTACTGCCTTCAAACATGCTGTGATCACACCATTCCTTAAAAAAAACAAAACAAAACAAAAACAAAAACCTTCACTGGACCTTACTTATCCTGCTAACTACCATCCTATCTCTCTCCTCCCTTTTGCTTCCAAACTACTTAAACATGCTGTTCACCACCTCTATTTTGACTTTCATCTCAAGCTATTCTTGATCCACTCCAGCCTGGTTTTCGCCCTCTACATTCCACAGAAACAGCCCTTGCCAAAGTTTCCATTATGAATAAAACCTTTACTCAATTCTTATCCTCTTTGACCTATTTGCTTCTTTTGTCACTGTTGATCACCACCTACTCCTTGATGCTATGTTGTCACTTGGATTTCAAGACTCTGTCCTGTCTTGGTTCTCTTCTAACCCCTACTATCATACTGTATTTTTCGCTCCATAAGATGCACTTTTTTTTCCCCAAAAGTGGGGGGAAAATGTCTATGCGTCTTATGGAGTGAATATTAAAAACAAAAACAACTACCTACAACCCCCCACCCTCCTGACCCCCCCCAAGACTTGCCAAAAGTCTCTGGTGGTCCAGCTGGGGTCCGGGAGCGATCTCCTGCACTCGGGCCGTCGGCTGCCAGTATTCAAAATGGCGCCGATAGCCTTTGCCCTTACTATGTCACAGGGGCTACCGGTGCCATTGGTCGGCCCCTGTCACAAGGTAGGAGCAATGGACGGCCAGCGCCATCTTGTACTCCTACCATGTGACAGGGGCAGACCAATGGCACCGGTAGCCCCTATGACATAGTAAGGGCAAAGGCTTTCGGTGCCATTTTGAATACTGGCAGCCAACGGCCCGAGTGCAGGAGATCGCTCCTGGACCCCTGCTGGACCACCAGGGACTTTTGGCAAGTCTTGGGGGGGTAAGGAGGGTGAGGGGTTGTAGTTAATTAAATTTAAAGGGTTGGGATGGGGAATGGGGACAAAAAAAACATTTATGCCCTCCCCTAATTTGCTCCATAAGACACACAGATGCCCAGAAACAGAGCCAGTTTAAGTACACCATTTTTTTTTTTTTTTTTAATTTTCCCGCTCTGAATCCTAGGTGCATCTTATGGTCAGGTGCGTCTTATGGAGTGAAAAATACGGTACTTTTAGTGTTTTCTCAGGGTTCTGTCCTGGGTCCTCTTCTCTTCTCTCTGGATACAAATTCTCTTGGTACTCCCACTTCCTCTCATGGCTTTCATCAGCATAAAGATAGTAATGATTTCCAGATTTACCTCTTGACACCAGAAATTTCATCAGGAATCCAGCCCCCATCTCAGCCTGCTTGTTTGACATTGCTGCCTGGATATTTCACCACCACCTTAAACTCAACATGGCCAAGTCAGAGTGGAAAACTGGTTCTTAACTGCTAATTTTCATTCCTGTAGTACCACGGATCAGTCCAGACTGCTGGATTTTGCCTCCCTTCCAGCAGGTGGAGACAGAGAAAAACTATGAAAGCAAACCCCCCCCCCCCCCCCCCTCTTAAGCCAGTATGCTACCTGCGTCTCTTCAGTATAAAAATTATCAAAGCAGATGAAATCGAACAGTCTGAGAATGGGCCAACAATGGACAAGAAGAAATGAGCCAAGTAACTATGTACATGTGAAAAAACTGTGAAGAGTATAAAGGATAAAACCTGTACCCTTCGTCAGCCGGTAAGGTACCTACCGACAAATACTGCAGCGACAGCCAGGATAGACTGAGCGGACTCCCAAGAACAAAAACCCGGAACCCAAAGGATGGGCGGGCGTCTGGACTGATCCGTGGTACTACAGGAACGAAAATTAGCAGGTAAGAACCAATTTTCCTTTCCCTGTACGTACCTGGATCAGTCCAGACTGCTGGGATGTACCAAATCTTTCCTATCTGGGGTGGGACCTTGAGAGTCCTGCTCGAATGACACTATCTCCGAAAAGAACATCCAGAGCCTGGAAATCCAATCGGTAGTGCCTGGCAAAGATATGTAAGGACTTCTAGGTCGCTGCTCTGCAAATTTCTTGCAGTGAAACTGACATTCCACCCAGGAAGTGGCCTGCAACCAAACTCAATGCGCTTTAAGGCCCTGCGGAACAGGCCGATCACGACATATATAGGCAGAAGCAATAGCCTCTTTCAACCAACGTGCTGTGGTCGCTTTAGATGCCTTATGCCCTTTCTTAGCACCACACCATAAGACAAAGAGATGATCCAACAATTGGATCGGATTAGTAACCTCTAGGTAACACAACAGAGTTAAGGTTAGAAACTGAGTTAAGGAAATTCCGAAAAGGCCTCAAAACTTGGCTCTTTGAGACAGCCTATTTGGAAGATTGAAAAGAGGGTCTTTAACATCTAGAGCCTCGAAATATTGTCTTGTCTTATATTTGTGAATCCTACTTGTAAACTGCGGTATCCAGCCTGTCAGTTGTATAATATAATTTTATATACTGTTTTATTAGTTGTTTTATGTTTGGTATTGTAAACCGTTGTGATGTACCCTCGAACGACGGTATATAAAACCTATTAAAATAAATAAATAAATAAATAAACAAACAAACAAACAAACAAGCAAACAAACAAACAAACAGGACCCTCCTAACATCCAGCCGTCTTAATTCTCTGGAGTGAGGTGCAATCCTCTCGACGTTCGGAAAGGCCAGGAGCTCCACCGATTGGTTTAAGTGAAAAGCAGAGACCACTTAAGACAAAAAGGAGGGCACAGTCTGAGAGAAACCCCGGAATCTGAAATGTGTAAAAAAGGTTCCCTGCATGAAAGGGCTTGAAGTTCCGAAACCCTCCAAGCCGAACAGATTACCACCAAATACTTCAGGGTGGACTTCCTGAGAGGTTTAAAAGGTGCATCACACAAAACTCTGAGGACCAAATTAAGGTCCTAAGATAGGCATACCCAGCAAACTGGAGGATTCAAATGCTCGCCCTCCTGTAGGAAATGAACCACATCCGGATGTGCCCCCAGAGGTGCCCCTAGAAGCTTACCTCTCAGGCATCCTAACGCCGCAACCTGCACATGAAGGGAATCAAGTGACAATCCTTTGCTGAGGCCTTTTTGCAAGAAAGCCAGAATCTGTGCCACTGAGGCCTACCGAGTAAAAGTACCATGCTCATGACACCACGACCCGAAGACCTTCCAGACCCGGACATAAGTCAGAGAGGTAGAAGTCTTCTGCGCTCATAGCAGGGTGGCAATAACATCTTCTGAATAGCCCTTTTTCCGTAGGTGTTTCCTTTCAAAAGCCACTAGACAAAAGTGATTCGCCTGGTTGAAAAATATAGGGCCTTGATGCAGTAAATTTGGAAGATGACTCAGCCGTAGAGGTCCGTCCACCGCGAGGTTGACTAGATTGGTGAACAAGGGCCTCTGGGGCCACGAGAATTACCCTTCCCAGGTGAACCTCTATCCTCCTTAGGAGCTTGCCTATCAGGGGTCATGGAGGAAACACGTAAAGCAGCACCCTTTGCAGCCATGGGAGTACTAGGGCATCGACCCCTTCCACTCTTTGTTCTTCGTCTGCGACTGAAGAAACGGGGTGCCTTGGCATTCATCCGAGTTACCATCAAATCGAGATGAGGAATGCTCCATCTGCGGGAGATGAGGGACATTGCCTCCAATGACAGCTCCCACTCCCCGTGGTCTAGTCTCTGGCAGCTGAGAAAATCCGCTTGTATGTTATTGGTCTCCGCTATGTGGGATGATGGACCACTGGGCTTCCTCCATCGACCATTGTCCCTGGGCCAACTGAGATTGACAGACTGATCCCCAGCCAGAGAGGCTGGCATCCGTGGTCACTATCACCCACTGAGGCACCTCGAGGTCCACCCCGCGCCTTAGATTCTCCTGGACAAGCCACCAGCCAAGACTGGATCTGGCAGATTCTGTGAGCGGTAAGGAAATTTGAAACTCCTCTGACTTCGGATCCCAGCGGGACACTAACGCTGTCTGTAAGGGTCTCATATGAGCAAAGGCCCATGGAACCAACTCCAATGTGGACTCCATGGAGCCAAGGACCTGTAAATAATCCCAGACTCTGGGTACCAGAAGGTCCAAGAGACGATATACTTGTGTCCCCAGCTTGTCGATGCGATCCTCCATAAGGAAGACTATACCCCTGCAAGTATTGAATCGTGCCCCTAAGAAGTCCAGGGTCTGTGAAGGGAGAAGATGACTCTTGGCCTGATTGATGACCCACCGAAGCAGGACCTTTTCCATCGCCTGCTTGCAGAGATCCTCCGACTTCGCTCGGATAAGCCAATCATCCAGATAAGGGTAAACCCCAATACACCCTCCCTCCGGAGGGCTGCTGCCACAACCACCATCAGCTTGGTGAAGGTATGAGGCGCTGTAGCCAGACCGAACAGGAGGGCACAAAATTGGAAGTGCTTTCCAAGGACCATGAAGCAAAGAAATCTCTGATGTTCCTTGCGGACCCAGATATGCAGTTACGCCTCCGTCAGATCCAAAGAGGCCAGTAACTCCTCGTTGCGCACTGCTGCAATGACCGAGCGCAGATCTCCATCCGAAAATGTGGCACCTTGAGAACCTTGTTCACCGTTGAGTTCCAGAATTGGGCGGTAGGAGCCTTTCTTCTTCGGCACCACAAAATAGATGGAATAACGCCCTGTTCTCTGCTCTTCCTGGGGAACGGGGACGATAGCCCCTAGGGACTCTAGTCTGTCAAGAGTCTGCTCCTTCGTCGGTGAACCGCAGGGTGATATCATAAAGAAGTCTCTGAGAGGGCGAACAAACTCTAAAGCATAGCTATGTTCTACGATGCTTAGAACCCACTGGTCTGAGATGATCTTGACCCATTTCTTGAAGACGAGGGACAGCCGTCTCCCGATGACAGGTATGGAGGAATGGGTCAGCCGAATCTCATTGCAAGGATTTGGCTCCAATGGAACCTTGTCCGGTCCCATCTCGGTTCATTCAACGCCCTCGAAAGGACCGAGACCAGGACTGTGACCTCCCTGATGCTTGTCGGTGGACCGGACCAGGCACCCTGCTCTGGCGGAAGTGACTTTGCCCCCTAAAGCGAGAGCGCATCGGAAGGAAATCTCTGGAGCCCTTAGGTTTATCCTCAGGCAGCTTATGAACCTTATTGTCACCCAACGACTTTATCAGCTGCTCCAAATCTTCCCCAAACAAAAGCTTGCCCTTGAAGGGAAGGGCTCCAAGCTGAGCCTTACAGGAAACATCAGCCGACCAATTATCTCCTTGCAGACACTGTAGATACCATTGTTCTGGAGGAAGTACGAAGTAGGTCATATAAGGCATCTGCCCCTTAAGCCACCGCCGCCTCCAGGCACTCCACTTATGCCGACTCCTGAGGTGAGAGATCTCTTGCACTCAGCAACTGCTGTACCCACCTGAGGCTGGCCCGAAGTATGTAACTGTTGCAGACGGCAGCTCTGATGCCGAGGGCCGAGACCTCAAAATTCCATTTGAGGAGAACCTCAAGCTTTCTGTCTTGGAGATCTTTAAGGGCCGCCACCCCTGCCTCTGGTATAGTGGTCCTTTTTGTGACGATCAAAACTGAGGCATCCACTTTAGGAACCTTCAGAAGGTCTAAGATCTCCTCCGGCAAGGGGTACAAGTTTGTCCATAACCCGGCCTACTCTCAGGCCCATTTCCAGAGAATCCCACTCCCGGACCATCAGCTGATAAAGCATCTGATGCAAGGGAAAGGTTTTGGCTGGGCCCCGTAAGCTGGCCAGAACCAGATCAACAGTGTTTGGCCCAAATCAGCCTGGGGAAGGCAAACCCCAGCTCCTCCAGGACATACGAAATGAGGGGTTCCAATTCCGCCCTGTGAAATAAGCGGACGACTTTTGGATCATCCCCATCCAGGGGTAAAGGCTTCTCTGGGTCCTCATCCTGATCGGTGCCACCACCAAGAGGAGGAGCCGGGACTGCATCTGGAGATAATGGACTCACAAAGTCCACAAGCCCCAAGGGAGATTCACCTGTGCTGCTCTGGAACACAGGGACCCGGATCTTTCGGACTCGGACCGAGCCCAATGGGTCCGGTCGCCTGGGGACCTTTTTGGGTGGACAAGAAGAGGGATGCCATCCTGCTGAGACAGGCTAGCCAAAAAGGCTTTGTGCATCAGAAGCACAAAGTCTGGAGTAAAAGAAGGCTGGCCTGTCAATTCTTCCTCCAGGGGAACGGGCTCCTCCTCAGAAAAATCATCTCTAGGGTCCCCCAGACTCCCTGCTGCAGGAGATAGCGCCGGTGGACGATCTCCTCCCCCAGCCGCCTTTTGCTGAGCAGGAGAAAAGACCTTCAAGATGGCCACCATTCCCATGCTTACAGGGAATGGATCAGCAGAACCCTGCTGCGAAACGGGACGCTTACCTGCACTGCTGGCCCAGCCCAATGTCCCTAGTGGCACTCCTGATGAGCTCTCCCCACTGGGGAGGCAACGAGAACAAATGCCTGTGCGAGAGAGCCGCAAGGCTGCCTCTCCGCAGGCCAAACAATGAGCCTCATGCGGCATGGCCACTGCAAAGACAGAGTGATCAGATGGGCGCCCCCTGAAGAAAACCCTCCCGGAGCCTACTAACGCGGTCCCCACGAGCAACTGCCCGCTGAAGAAAAGCCTGAAATCGGCCCTGCTGCGCTCACTGCCTTGCCGTTCAACTTTTTTTTCTTTTTTTTTTTTTAAAGGCACAATACTGTTTAGAAGGGCAGGCTGCTCCAGATCCCCAGAGAAAGGGGGGGCAGGGAGGCACCGGACCACCAGTATCACCCCGGGGGCCTCACCAACAGCAGGGAGCACTGAGGACTTCCAACCTCGGCTCCCGCAATACCTACCTCCAGGGGGATGGTCCCCACCAGGACCTGCCAACCCCCTGGGAGGAAGGAAAAAATGCTTCTTCTGTCCTCCTGGCAACAAAGAATAAAAAATGTTCTAAGACTGTTCTCTCCTTTCTGTTCTCTTAATTTTTTTTTTTTTTTGAAAACCCAAACTGGTTCAGGACCACAGGGTTTTGCACCACCTCCATCTGCTGGAGACAGAGTAATGCTGAAGAGATGCAGGTAGCACACTGGCTTAAGAGGGGTTGCTCTCAAAGCTTTTCTCTGTCTCCATCTGCCGGAAGGGAGGTAAAACCCATCAGTCTGGACTGATCCAGGTACGTACAGGGAACGCCTTATATTTCACCCTGAAGCCCAATTCCCCTCTTCCTCCTTATCTGTGGATAACTCTGAAATCCTCCCAGTCCCCTCAGCTCATAACTGAAGTCATCTTCAACTCCTCTCTCTTCTTCTCTACACATATCCAAAACATTGCTAAAATGTGCTGTTTCTTTCTGTATCATCATCAAAACCTGGCCTTTCCTTTCTGAACACAGTACCAGAACCTTTATTCATTCTCTCAACACTTCCCACAAACTATTCAGCCTGCTACTCATAAGTCTCTCTCCACTACAATCTATCCAAAATTCAGCTGTGCAACTTATCTTTCATCAAAGTTGCTACACCCATATTACTTTTCTTCTCAAGTCACTACATTGGCTCCCAATCTGTTCCTACATGCAGTTCAAGCTCCTCTTACTTGCCAACAAGAGCCTTCACTCTGCAGCTCCTTACTACCTCTCCTCTCTTATCTCTCGCTACATCCCTCTTTGTGTACTCTGCTCATCAGGAAAGTAACAAAGTGATTGATGGCAGAAAAAGACCAAAAAGATCCATCCAGTCTGCCCAACAAATTTCTGTTTAATTTTAATTTCATTAGGGTTGCGGCAGCTGCTGCTCCATGCAGGCCACCCCCAAGCAGCAATGTAAACTTTAGGTGTAATAGAAAAGTTACCCCACTTCTACATTTCCATTCTGTAGCCAGCAAGGTTTCTCTGGGTTTGTCCCATGTTCTTTTGAATTCCATTACCATTCTTGTCTTCACCACCTCTTCTGGCAGGGCATTCCATGCATCTACCACCTTACAGGTCGATACAGTAACGTGCGGTTAAAGATTCCCCGTCTGTAACTTGCTGGGAGCGCACAATACAGACGAGTAAGGCGATCCAGCGATACAGTCTCCAGTTTCACGAGTCCTTAGCACTTCGTAAAATAGACACATAACCCTTTCCGCACGCAGCATGTATATGATGTGTAAATGAACGAATTAGCTGTATAATGAAGGAATTAGCTATTCCCCTCCGATACTGTAACGGGCGCTGATATTATCTCCTTAGTAACCCGCTGTTTTGCCGCGGCCTTAACGTGTTAGTTTACCGCCTCCCCCTAGTAGGTGTTAGGACTGTGAGTCTAGTAACAAATCCATCGACACCGCTTAAGATACTCAAAAACAATAAAACACAATAAAAAAAAAAAGCGATACAGAGATGATCGAGAAAATGTAATGCTGTGGGACACATAAAACCTGTCAGAAAAAAAAATAACAATTTTTAAATACCTGTCGGAGGGCCGCGTGGGTCCAGGCGGCGGCGGCGGGGGGGGCGGGTGGACGCGCGTTAGTTTCAGACGACCGGCGGCGGGAGCCGGGGGGCAGGTGGTCGCGTGTTAAATCTAGGCCGGGTCGCACAGACGCGCATTCATCCAGGCGGAGGAGCCGGAAAGCAGCCGACTCCTCCGCCTGGATGAATGAATGCGCGCCTGTGCGACCCCTGCGATTCGGCGCTCAAGGCGTGACGTCACGGCATGTGACTGCCTTGAGCACCGAATCGCAGGGGTCGCACAGGCGCGAAGACAATTCCAATTACAAAGAGGCTCTTCTGAAAATTAGAAACATTTTTAAGTTTAAACTCAGTTTGGATAAACTGATGCATTTGATCCCCTAAAGTATGTGAGGACATCCTGGAGGGGAGCCTTTCCAGTAAATGCATTGGCTCCCAATTAAGTTCAGAATCCTATACAAAGTTCTAACAATTACACATAAAACTATGCTAAATCTTATTCCTCTGGAGCTCATTACCCCGTTTCGCCCACATTTACCTTCCAGACCGGTGAGATCCGCTTACAGAAATACTCTCATTGCCCCACCCATTAAAAACTCTTTAAGAAAACGAGCCCTGTCCACTACGGGCCCTACACAATGGAACTCTCTACCACCAGAGCTCCGGCTAGAACAATGCACAGTTACCTTCAAAAAGAGGCTTAAAACTTGGCTGTTCGAACAAGCTTTTCACTTAAGCAGATGATCTTTCCAGTACTTCACCCTACATACGAACAGACTTTCCAGGACTTCACCCTTCATTCGAACAGACAAGCTCTTAGATTAGCACTCCAATTCCTTAGTCAGATTTTCTCTTGCCCTCATTAGAGCCTTCTATTTATTGTTGTATAATTCATTATGTACTTAGAACCTTAGTCAGTTTTTCTCTGGCACCTCAATAGAGCCTATTATTTATTGTTGTCTATCTAATTATGCACCTAGAACCTTAGTCAGTTTTCTCTGGTCTTTCAATAGAGCTTATTTATTGTTGTTTTGTCCCTGTTTCGCTGCTCCAAGTTATTTTATTCCTGTTATATGTAAAGCATTCTTACAAGCCAATTTGTTATACTGTAAACCGAAGTGATATGTAATCTTCTACATGAATATTCGGTATATAAAAGTGTTAAATAAAGTGTTAAAGAAATAAATGGGTTCGCTTTCACTTCCAGTACCTTAATGTGTCCATTCTGGAAAACTTAAACTCTATGCCTTGAATGTGATTCCAATACTTAAGAGATACAAAAACATTTGTGTAAGCTCAGCTGAAACAAGTTTAATGGCTTCTTTCCTGATATTTTGCACTTTAGTTTCAAGTTTCTCCTGAGAAGTGTGTTGTTTTATGTGCAGAGCAGCTGTCACAGTTATGCAAATGAAGGGTGTGAGTTAGAGTCCCACCCTCTTATATAGTCAGAGGGTGGACACTTTGTTCTGATAGATAAGATGAAATTTAGTCTTACCTTGTTTCCTTTCCTTGAGTTCTGCTATACCAGTCCAGACTAGTAGGTAATCTATGCCTACTAGCACATGGAGTCAGAAGACACCCCCTTTTTCAGTGACATCGGTGTATAGGCTGCTGCTACACCAGCAATAGCCAGTACTCTTAAAATAACGAAAAATACCTATTGCCCCTATAACACAATTAAAGAGAGATGTCATAAACAGGAGGAGCAAACTCTGCTCAGCAGGGATTGTATCCCATGTATCTCTGTAAAGCTCTGTATTTACATCTTGCAACTGAAATGTAGGGAAATATCCCATGTTTTACCACTGAAAGAGGCAGACAAGCATGCTGACAGGCCCCAGAAACACTGTCACAGCTAAAGAAACGAAACTTTGGCCAGATGAAAACTTTACACTGAAGGATGTTTATCAAGATCTGCCTGTTTGTAAGTGCCTGTGTAAATAAGAGCAAGGCAGAGGGACAATGCAGCACTTAAACTCATAAGCCAAAGTCAAGCCAAAGAAAAGGCAAGGTCCAGAAGGACCCCTACCCTTGGAAGAAGGGTGAGGCAGTCTGAGATATAAAAAATGCTGACACTGACATAACAGCTGGGCATATGGCTTCGGTCCAAGATGTGGCAGGGCCCCCTCCCCCCCCCCCCCCCCCCCCCCGAAGAAATTGGGAGTGGGGAAAAGACCTGCAATGCAGCAAAGACCCTCCATCCACCTTGTGATTATGCATGAGCTTATGTATATTTATCAGCTGGAAAGTATAAGATTGGGGTGGGGGGCAAATAAGGAGAAGGGATCGAAACCAGAGGAGCGATCCCAAAGCAACCCATTACCCCCTGCTATCGAGAAGGAAGAAGACTAGGTGTGGCCATGAGAGAGGAGATGCCCTGCCAGTCGTCGAACAGACGCACAGTCTGAGGTGGTGAGGAGTGGAGAGTAGCCTGGTAGCTCTGCCAGTACCAGACCCAGAAGCAAGCATTCTCCTCTACCCACATTCTCCAGACCTCCAGTCACAGCTGCTTTAGAGAGATATCACCTGAAGTTGGGTCCAGGGTTAAGTGAGTTAGCCATAAGTATTAATATATTAAGCAGGCTAAGGTTTATGGCATGTTTGAAACCACCCTTGCTACAGAACTTTCTTTAGGGTAAATTGGTGCTTAGTGGCCAGGATGTTAGAGACAGGAATTGTTATTTTCTGAATGCTAAATCCTCCAAATCTGATAAATAAAAGCCTATTTCTGAGGAGAACACGTTGTCTTTTTCCCAAACTTAGGATCATGAAGTAAAGTGGGAGGGCAACTGGAAGTGTCCTGTAGCAGACAGGTCCCTGCACCCCTAAACTTACTTACAGAAATATCAATAAAAATATTTACAAATATAAAAGGTCAAACTAAATACCAAATCTAAAGTACAGTCTTACCTTGTGGAGTTCTGATAGCCATAGGAAAAGACATGAGCTCCCTTCTCTGCCATGCTGCCTTCTACATTAGGCACCACAAAATGGAGACCTCCTTTAGGCTGGTCCAAAGAAAATTCAATGTATACCTTTAGCGGCTTAAGTTCTGCAACAATGAAACAATCACATATAGATATCTGATAAGCTTATTTTTACTTTGCCAATATTGTTACATGTGATCAAATTTACACTGCACAATTATCCAAAAAATGATAAGTTCATGCAAAAGGATCATGCCCAACTACTGGCCCTCTTCTCCCAATTTGTCCTTCCAAATGATAGTCTAAACTGAATTTTAATAAAGGCATTATAGAATCAACCAATGTTCAATTATTCTCAGAAAAGTGACCAAGGGAATGTAGAGGGGGTAGCACAAGCTGAACAAATCTAGGAGCAAGCTCTTCAGCCTGACAAGCAAGATGAATTTCTTTCACACTATTTAGAATTGTTACCTTAAAACCACCACTCCAATATACCCCAATTCTTCAACCTTCAGTGATTAGATTACAACAAGATACCGAAGCAAGATGTATCAGAAGCTTCTTTACAGCAATCACTCTGTAGTCAGTGAAATCAGATCTAAGGTACAGTTATTTCAAGAGAGGACATGTAAGCGAAAAGACATGCAAAGTGATTCCAGCAAAGAAGGGAGCAGCAATCATGAGTTAAAGTCAAGTGCATAGAATCAAAGAAAATGCTAGTAGATAAGAATTACAAGGTCTGTCTAAGTCTGCCCATTCCTGATGCAATACCAGGGAGCCTCCCCAATCTCAACTTTATCCTCACATGCATAACCTAAGGATCCCTCTGTATTTATACCATGCTTGTTGCCATTCTGACATCCACTATGTCCACTGGGAGACTATTCTATGCATCACCACTCTTTCTGGGAAGAAATATTTCCTTTAGTTACTCCTGGGCCAACCATCTCCCCCTTTAGAGCCTCATATCATGACCTCTTGGCTCTACAACTTTCTTTGCACAGGAAAGAGCTTGCTTACTGGGAATTATCTCAGCAACAGAATACTCTTGTCAGGGAATCCATGCCAAAAACACCAGCTTTCCCCATACCTCATGTCCTGTACTCAACAATTTTTCACAGATGAATATCCCACTTTTCAAACGTTTGTAAAGTTCTAATGCAAATGGAGTTCTACCAGTGACCATCAGATATAGACACTTTAGTGCAATATGCACGTGGACTTTTCAGCCCACACCAACCCAGCCAATTTTCAAACATAAGGTACCTGCACATGCTGTGTTTGAAGATTGATTTGTGGTGCGGCTAAAAGTATACATATAAACTTAAGTGTTACATGATAGCATAAGATATACACATTAGCAGCATGCATACTATGCACGTACATTTTTCAAAATAAAATGTGCGGAGTTTCCAAACACCTCTAAAATGCCTCCCTTCCCACCCACAGAATGTTTCCTTTCTATGCAATCAAAAATATGCACATTATGAAAGCATGGTGGTTAAAATCCACTTATCCAGACATGATTTAGGTGGGTTAATTATTTTTAACTGTGTAAAAGGCACAAAGCCTTCAAAAATGTACTGTTCACAGCTTAGATGGCTCTAGTTATGGAAACAGGTTTTTTTTACTGTCGATTTTCTCTCTGTTGACTCTGAAGAACAGTCAAGATTGTTGGAAACATCTGGCTCAAGGAGTGTACTAGACCACAATTGCCAACTGAGTCTGCTAGAGAGCAAAACACTAAATTCCTTTTCAGGAGTGACCCATAGTATCCGCTGCAAAAGCCCAGTCCATACTGAACTGATTTCAATACTTTTTGTTCACTCTGTAAGACATCAGATTCATGACTGGATAATCCCAAAAGGAGCCCTAGTAAAATGTGCTCTCAAACCCTTTGACAGTGATAGTTCCTTATCTATGTAGGCCATTCTTAACCCAGTGTGCCGACAAAGTTTTTTGACCTGCTTTATCCTTTTTGGGTCCACCGAACAGAATGAACAGATGATCCAACTTTCTGAAGCTATTAGTGACCTTTAAATATCACATCAGAATACTCATGTCCAAAGTAGGAAGCTGAGCATGCTCCTTCCTGCACAACTCCCTACGGAAGATGACACACCACCTGACTATGAAATCACCTTCGGAAGAAACAAAGGAACTGTAAGAATCTTCACTATTTCATTGGAAAAAACAAAAAGGGTTATCTTCATGAAAGCATCTATAATTCTGAAATCCACCTGGCTGAATACAACATCCTTAGAAATGCTACCTTAAGAGTGAGCTTAACTGAAACCTCCTTTAAAGGCTTAAAAGAAGAACCTGCCAGGAAGGACAAAACCATATTCAAATTCCAAGATAGGACCAGGTGTCTCACTGGAGGTCTATTTCCCTTAAGGAAACATGATACATATGGATGGGAGGTTAAAAACATACCCCATATGCGGCCCCTGTAACAGGCAATTGGCACCATCTGCACTTTTAAGGCTAAAATAAGATGAAAGATTCACTTCTTTCTGAGAACTACAAAATAAATCGAATATGGACCTTGACCCCACTGCACAATTGGGATCAAAACTACTGCCTCTATGCATAGAAGGCAACTGAGCGTTATCCAAACCACCTCTCTCTTCAGAGCAGGATGGCAAGGAGAAACCATAAAAGCATCTGAAATAGGACAGGTAAACTCTAAAGCATAGCTATTCTGAATGATACCTAAGACCCACTAGTCTGAAGTGATCTGAACCCATCTCTGGAAAAAAAAAAAACCTGATAACCGATTGCCTATTCTCTGATCTGGAGACTGAGGCTCCAAACCTTCACTTAGAGTTTTGAGAAGTCCCTGCACCCCCAGAACAACCATCCTTACCTCCTTTTTTAGAATTCCGACAGGACTGGAATTTAGTAAAGGGCCTATATCTTTGACCCGCTGAACATCTACCCAGTTTATTTCCCTTTGAGTCTCTAAACCAATTCCTGGAAAATAACTAACACGAGGACCCATTTTGCTTGACTTCTGGAAGCTTAGGAACCTTACATTTTTCCCAAGTTTTTGCCACCTTCTCAAGGTCTTCACTAAACAATAGACTCCCCTTGAAGGGAAGTTTGACCAGTTTATTTTTAGAAATCTAATCTGCTGACCAATTTCAAAGCCACAATGGAAGCCAAGCTACTAGCAGAAGTGCATACTAATCAAAGGATACATAGAAACATAGAAATGACGGCAGATAAAGACCAATCGGCCCATCCAGTCTGCCCAGCAAGCTCCCACACTTATTTTCCCATACTTATCTGTTTCACCGACCACCAAGTTCAGGGCCCTTGTTGGTAACTGTTTGATTCAAATTTCCTGCCACCCCCTGCCATTGATGCAGAGAGTAATGTTGGGGTTGCATCAAAGGTGAGCATAAGGCTTAATGGTCCCAGGTAGTAACCGCTGCATCAAGCAAGTTACCCCGATGCTTGTTTATCCAGACAAAAAGATCTGTGCCTTGTTGGATGTTATCTGAATGCAAATCCTCTTTTCCACATGTCCCCCTGCCATTGAAGCAGAGAGCAAAGCTGTATATGCATTCAAAGTTATGTATCAGGCTTGATTGGTTTAGGGTAGTAACCACCGCAATAAGCAAGCTACTCCCACGCTTGTTTACCCAGACTGTGTAGTTCAGTCCTTGTTGGTTGTTGTCTGAATGCAAATCCTCTTTTCCACATTTCCCCTTGCCATTGAAGCAGAGAGCACTGTTGGAGTTGCATTAACCGTGTGAAGGCTTTTTGAGTAAGGGTAGTAATTACCAGATAGTAGCCTTCATTCCAGCAAGCCACCCCATGGCTCTTCTCTTCATTCCCATCTTCTAGCCTTTATGGATCCACAGTGTTTATCCCATGCCCCTTTGAAATTCTTCACTGTTTTAGTCTTTGCCACTTCCTCCGGAAGGGCATTCCAGGCATCCAGGCATCCACCACCCTCTCCGTGAAGAAATACTTCCTGACATTGGTTCTGAGTCTTCCTCCCTGGAGTTTCAAATCGTGACCCCCTAGTTCTACTGATTTTTTTCCATTGTAAAAGGTTTGTTGTTGACCATGAATCATTAAAACCTTTCAAGTATCTGAAAGTCTGTATCATATCACCCCTGCTCCTCCTCTCCTCCAGGGTACACATATTTAGGTTCTTCAGTCTCTCCTCATAAGTCATTTTATGAAGACCATCCACCTTTTTGGTCGCCCTTCTCTGGATCACCTCCATCCTGCCTCTGTCCCTTTGGAGATACGGTCTCCAGAACTGAACACAGTACTCCAAGGAAAGGCCTCACCAAGGCCCTGTACAAGGGGATCATCACTTCCTTTCTCTTATTAGATATTCTTCTCTCTATGCAGCCATGTATTCTTCTGGCTTTAGCTATCGCCTTGTCACATTGTTTCGCCGACTTCAGATCATTAGACACTATCACCCCAAGATCTCTCTCCTGCTCCATGCACATCAGCCCTTCACCCCCATCAAATACAGTTCTTTCGGATTTCCACACCCCATATGCATGACTCTGCACTTCTTGGCATTGAATCTCAGCTGCCATATCTTCGACCACTCTTCCAGCTTCCTTAAATCCCATCTCATTCTCTCCACTCCTTCCGGCGTCTCCACTCTGTTGCAGATCTTAGTATTATCCGCAAAAAGACAAACCTTACCATCTATCCTGTCCACAATGTCACTCACAAAGATATTGAACAAGACCAGGCCCAACACTGATCCTTGCGGCACTCCGCTTAACACTGCTCTCTCTTCAGCGTAAGTTCCATTTACCATCACATTGCCTTCTGTCCTTCAACCAGTTTGCTATCCAGGCCACCTCCTCGGCACTCACTCCTAAGCTTCTCATTTTACTCACAAGCCTCCTGTGTGGGACCGTATCAAAAACTTTGCTGAAATCCAAATAGATGACATCAAGCGCTCTTCCTCGATCCAATTCCCTAGTCATCCAATCAAAAAAGTCAATCAGATTTGTCTGACAGGACCTTCCCCTGGTGAATCCATGCTGCCTCTGGTCCAGCAATCCTTCTGACTGTAGATAGTTGACTATTCTTTCTTTCAGCAGCGACTCCTTTACTTTTCCCACCACCAAGGTGAGGCTAACCAGCCTGTAGTTTCCAGCCTCCTCTCTGCTCCCACTCTTGTGAAGCAGGACCACCACCGCTTTTCTCCAATCACTCAGCACCTCTCCCGTTTCTAGGGATCTATTGAACAGGTCAAGCAGCGGACCCGCCAGCACATCTCTGAGCTCCCTCAGTATCCTGGGATGAACCTCATCAGGCACCATAGCTTTGTCCACTTTCAGTTTTCCTATTTCTTCTCATATATTCTCTTCTGTAAACAGAGTTGTATCTACTCCACTCCCCTCCAGTTTCTTGTTAACAACTGCCAAAAAGGTTGCTCCCAATTCCATCCGAGTTGCCTCATCCAGGACTGATCCAGTGCCTTTCAGCAAACTCTCCTGAATACACCGAGACAAATGCAATTCAGCTCTCGAAACAATACAGCTACATGCTCTCAACTGAAGTTAGAAGTCTCAAAGGCCTGCTTAAGCACCACCTCTATTTTCCTATCATGTGCATCCTTGAGAGCAGCACCTTCTTCCACTGGAATAATGGTCCTTTTAGTGACCGTACAAAACAGCGCAATTGCTTTAGGGAACATGAGCTTCTCCCTTTCTTGGGAGAGAAGAGGATACAGTTTTGCCAGAAACCATCCCTCTTAAACATTGAATTCAGGAGAATCCCATTCCAAATCAAATGAGCCCTTGACTGATCTGTGCAATGGAAATGATTTTGAGGGCTTCCATATACTAGTCATGATAGGGTTCTCTGAAGAACTGGGACCCTTCCTCTACTTTTTCTTCAGTAATATTCAGCATTTGCAAAGATTGAGAAATTAAGGAAGAAAGTTCTTCCTTGTGAAACAATTTAATCATTGCAGAACCATCTTCCTCCACAGGAGGATACTCCCTTTCCTCTTAATTCTCTCTCAAAACCACTCTCCTTTAGCACACTAAAGGTCTATGAGGGAGCCATCTAATATGAAGGAGTTTTCATCCCACACCTCCTCTTTTTCTTCCCTTCTTGCCCTCTTGCATGCTGAACCCCCAGAAATGATCCTCTGGGAGGAAAACACTAACTGGAGAAAATCTCGGAAAAGAACTGCACCCCATACAAGATGCCTGAAGCAGACACTAAAATTTCTGCGGAAATAGAAGCCTCTATATGCAGCAGCCACAAAACATCGTCTATATGGCTTCCCCTTACGAACAGAACAAGAGGAAACCATAAAGTGTATGAAAAAAAAAGGATGGGAAAACTCCAGAATGTATCCATCCGTGACAACTCTAAGATTCACTGATAAAAAGTAATATGGACCCCCGTCCAGTAAAACACTAACAACCGAAGACCTAGATTTTGTACTGGAAAGTGGCTTCCCACACCTTAATTGGAAGGTCTGAGAACTTCTGGACTGCCCCAAGACTACTTCCTTACCATCCTGAAAGGACTGGAATCTACTAAAGGGTCCAGACTGCTGACTATGCACCAGCCTCCCTGGCACCACACGCTTGGAATCCCTAAAATGGCTCCAAGCCGGAACTGGTCATAACATCCTCTAAGGCTTGTCTTCAGGCAATCTGGGGATTTGTTATGCCCCCCCCCCCTCCCATGCTTTTATCAGCTTTTCTAAATCTTTTCCTCATAGAAGATTTCCTTAGCAGGAATGTTTGGTCCACCTTGCCTTGGAAAAGAAAATTAGGTCTTACCTTCGATAATTTTCGTTCCTGTAGTACCAAGGATCAGTCCAGACTCCTGGGTTTTGCCTCCGCACCAGCAGATGGAGACAGAGCAAGATTTGACAGGCTCTGCCATAAATACCAGGGTGCCACCCACAGCCTGTCAGTATTATGTAATGTCAAAGCAGAATAACTCCCACTGCAAACTAACTATATACATGAAGATCAACTGGGGAACCAGCGGGTCACTACCCCCAACAAAGAAACGCAACAGAGATAGACAGGTAGAAGAATCGTCCAGACCAAAGGCCTAGAACGAATTAGGAACAGCAGACTCTCCGAACTTAATGCAGAAAAGGGCGGGACTCTGGACTGATCCTTGGTACTACAGGAACGAAAATTATCGAAGGTAAGACCTAATTTTCTTTTCCCTGTACGTACCGGATCAGTCCAGACTCCTGGGATGTACCAGAGCTTCAACTACTTGGGATGGGACCCGGAGAGGCTCACTTTTAATACACCTGCTCCAAGTTTGCCCTCCCTGGAGTCCTGGACATCCAGCCAATAATGACGTGCGAACGTATGCAACGATTTCCAAGTCGCTGCTCTGCAGATTTCTTGAGTGGAGATCTGGTGACACTCCGCCCAGGAAGCCGCCTGGGACCGTGTAGAGTGTGCCTTCAGTCCCAGAGGCACAGGCTGACCACCGAGAAGGTAAGCGGAATTGATGGTGTCCTTCAACCATCGCGAGATAGTGGTTTTAGATGCCATATTACCCTTTTTGGGACCCTTCCAAAGGACAAAGAGGTGGTCCGACACCCGAAAACCATTAGTAACTTCCAAATAGCGTAGAAGAACCCTACGCACGTCCATCTTCTTCAGGTCCCTTGAAAAGTGATCTGAACTATTGAGATTAGAAAACGATGGAAGCTCCACCGACTGGTTCAAATGGAAAGCAGAAACTACCTTTGGTAGAAAGGAGGGAACCGTCCGAATACTAATCCCGGACTCAGAGATCCTCAGGAAAGGTTCCCTACAGGACAGAGCCTGAAGTTCCGAGACTCGTCTAGCCGAAGTGATTGCTACCAAAAAGACTACCTTCAATGTAAGATCCTTCCGGGTCATCTTCTTCAGAGGTTCAAACGGTGGCGCACACAAAGCCTTGAGCACCACGTTTAAGTTCCAGGAGGGACACGGAATGAGCAGTGGTGGACGTAAATGCTTTGCCCCCTTCAAAAACCGGGCAATATCGGGGTGAGAAGCCAGCGTCCCCCCTTCCACAGAACCACGAAAGCAACAGAGGTCAGCCACCTGCACTCTTAGAGAACTACAGGATAGACCCTTGGCCAACCCGTCCTGAAAAAAGGCTAGAATATTAGAGCCGGATGCCCGAGTGGACCGAATCACATGAGAAACACACCATGATTCGAAAACCTTCCAAACTCGCACACAGGATAAGGAGGTCGAAGACTTGTGCAACCTGAGAATGGTGGAAACCACTGCATCAGAATAAACTCTACTTTTTAAACAGCGGCTCTCAAACGTCATGCCGCCAGACAAAAGCGATCTACCTGATCGAAACAAACAGGTCCCTGATGAAGCAGATTCGGTAACAACGGAAGACGCAGAGGTTCCTCCAGTGCAAGATTGACGATGTCTGCGAACCACGGTTGACATGGCCACTTGGGAGCCACCAGAATGACCTCCACGGGATGACTCTCTATGTGACGAAGCACCTTGCCGATCAGTGGCCAGGGAGGAAAGACATACAGCAGGACACTACGTCGGCCAGGGTAGCGCCAAAGCGTCCACCCCCTCCGCCCCCGTTTCCCTTCGACGGGCAAGAAAGCGTGGGACCTTAGCATTTTGAAAGGTCGCCATCAGGTCCATGGCCGGCGTTCCCCACCTGTCACAGATTAGCTGGAACGCCCTGTCCGCAAGCTCCCATTCTCCGGGGTCGAGTTGATGCCGACTCAAGAAGTCTGCATGAATGTTGTCTACCCCTGCTATGTGAGACGCGGCAATACGGAGAAGATGCCCCTCCCCCCACTGGATCAACAGATGAGCTTCTAACGCCACCGGGTGACTCCGGGTCCCCCCCTGAAGATTGATATAGGCCACTGCTTCCCTGCACCAGAGGGAGGAAGGCCTGCAGCGCCAGACGCACCGCCCTGGTCTCCAAGTGATTGCTCGACCAACGAGACTCGGTCAAGGACCAAAGTCCCTGTACTGACTTTCGCAGGCATACTGCTCCCCAACCGGAGAGGCTTGCATCCGTGGTGACCACCATCTATTCTGGTGCCACGATCGAGATCCCCCGGAGGAGATTGTTCGAACATAACCACCACCCCAGGCTGGAACGGGCCAAGTCCTTTAGGGGTAATGGGAGATGGAATTGCTTGGACACCGCACTCCAGCGGGAAAGCAACGCTGATTGCAAGGGCCGCATGTGCACGAAAGACCAAGGTACCAGTTCCAGCATCGAAGCCATGGACCCCATCAACTGCAGATAGTCCCAAACCGTCGGTGGCTGCATCTGAATTAAGGCCCTGACCTGGCCTTGTAATTTGAGACTGCGCTCGACGGAGAGGAAAACCTTCCCCTGCCGGCTGTCAAATAAAGCTCCCAAAAATTCCAGAGACTGAGAGGGTTTGAGGTGACTCTTGGATGTATTGACCACCCAGCCGAGAGCGAGCAACAACTGTAGAACCCGTTGAATCGCTGAACGACAAAGCGTCTCGGATTTTGCTTGGATCAAACAATCGTCCAGGAACGGATGGACTAACAACCCCTCCTGACGCAACTGCGCTGCCACCACCACCATTATCTTGGTGAAAGTTCTGGGCGCCGTCGTGAGACCAAACAGTAATGCTTGGAACTGGTAATGCTTACTCAACACATAGAACCTGAGATGTTTCTGATGATCCTTCCTGATTCCGATGTGTAAATATGCCTCCGTAAGATCCAGGGACGCACGGAAGCAATCACGGACTTCAGCGTCTCCATGCGAAAGCGAGGGATCCGAAGGCATCTGTTGACATCCTTTAGATCTAGGATGGGCCGGAAGGATCAGTCTTTCTTTGGAACAACGAAGTATATGGAGTAATGACCTTTTTGTTGCTCCAAGGTGGGAACTGGGACGATTGCCCCCAGTTCCAACAGCCGGACCAATGTTTGCCGAACCACACGCTGCTTGTCTGGGTGACCGCACGGGGATGGGAAAAATCTCTGGTTGGGAAGGCGAGCAAAATCTAATGCGTAACCGTGATTTATCACAGAAAGTACCCATTGGTCTGTCATGATTGTGGTCCATTCCTCGTAAAAGAGAGACAACCTGCCCCCTACCTTCGGTACTGAGGGATGGACCGGCTGAACATCATTGTGTCGACTTACCTCCGGGAGTCGACGAGGCGGGGGAAGGCAGACCGAAGAGTCTTCCACGAAAGGACTGAGACTGTTGCCTACCCCCCCACCCCCCGAACGAAAGGAGGAGGAAGGGGTACTAGAACGAGTAGAATGCGAAGGACGAGGCTTACGATTTCCTCAAAACCGGGATCTGGACGAGAAGGATCCCTTAGAACGCGTCCTGTCCTCCGGGAGTCAGTACCCTTTATTCTTGCCCAGCAACTGGATCATGTCTTCCAATTCTTTTCCAAACAGAAGCTTGCCCTTAAATGGCAAGGACCCCAGCCGAGATTTGGAGGTTCCGTCCGCGGCCCAGTTTCGCAACCACAAAAGGCGCCTGGCCGAGACGGCTGAAACCATGGAATAAGCCGAAGTTATCAGGAGGTCATATAGAGCATTCGCACTATAAGCCATGACCGCTTCGAGGCGACCCGCTTGTCTGGCTTCTTCCTCTGAGAGACCTTTGCTGGCGAGAAGTTGTTGCACCCAACGTAGGCCAGCCCATAACGCAAAGTTACTACAAATTGCCGCTCAGGCCCCCAGAGCGGAAACCTCAAAAAAATTCTTCAGCTGAATTTCTAATTTACGATCCTGAAGATCCTTCAGCACCGTGGTCCCCGTGACTGGGATTGTAGCCCTCTTTGTTACCCCCGACACCGCGGCATCGACCTTCAGCACCCGAAGGAGCTCCAGTGCGTCCCCCGGCAAGGGATACAGCTTATCCATAGCCTTTGTGACCTTCAGGGCCAAGTCCGGGGTATCCCATTCTCGGAAGAGGAGGTCAGAAGCAGAGAAGTGAAAAGGGAATGTTGTAGGGGGGCCACTCAGACCCAACAACACGGGATCCATGGATCCAAGACAGGACTCCTCGGGAGGCGAAGCGATCCCTAACTTCCCCAAAATGGCAAGAATGAAAGGGGCCAGCTCGTCCTTGAGGAAGAGATGGATCACCCTCGGGTCGTCACCCTCCGAAGCCTGGCTCTGCCGGGTTGCCCCCTGCGCCGCTGTGCCATCTCCCTCTGCCCCTCTCGGGGGCAGAGAAGGCTCATTCTGATCATCCTGATCCGATGAGTCGAGGGGGGAATCCGTATCGTCCCTGGGGGGAAAAGCCCGCAATGGGCGCTTTGCCTTGGGAGGCCCGTCCTTGTCCTCCGCCCGTGGATGACTTATCTGTTGAGCGGGGCCCCATAGGGCCCCCCGTCTGGGGCAAGTTCCTCTTATGGGCTCTTCGGGCCTTAAAGGCCCTATGCATTGCCAAGATAAAGTCCGACGAGAATGAGGCACAGGAACCCTCTGAATCCATTCCTGTGTCACCCCCTGCCCTCCCCTTGCAGCTCCCACCGGTGAAACAGGCCGCGAAACCATCCTCTGCGGGGAGAGGGAGGGCAGGGAGTTCCTGGGTCCCGTCATGATCGGCGCAGCGGGGGGGGGGGGGGGGGGGGGGCCGGAGCCAAGATGGTGGGTTTTCCTGCGAATTTCGGCAGCTGCTTGGGGAGGGAAGAGGAGCGCTCCCCGACCACGACTGCCAAGGTTCGCCGCCGCAGCACGACCCCCCGAGCCGATCCCGACGAGCCCTCGCCTCCGGGGATGCAGGCTGAGCACAGCCCATCCCGCGAGAGGCGCGAGCTGTAGGAGCCGCAGGCCGAGCAAGCCGCCCCACGTGGCATGCCTGGAACAAACAACAAGAAAAAACGATCAGGGGGAGAATGGGGAGTGAGGGGAGCAGAACCGGCCACCGCCTTCGCTGCGCTAAGTCCCGAGGTCTGCCGCTCAACGCCGACACGAAAAAAGCACTTTTTTTTTTTTTTTACCTTGGAGCTGTCCCTCGCCAAGTTCTGAAGCGGTCCGGCTGGGGTGAGTGAGCCGAGCTCCCCGGTATCACCCCGGCTGGGCTGTAAAGCAGGGTCCTCGACCCTTAGCCCCAGCAGACTACTCAACCAGGGGGGATGGTCCCCTCAGGACCTGACAACCCCCTGGGAGGCACAGACTGGCTCTGTTAACTTCCTTCTCCTTGACCTTTTTTTTTTTTTTTTTTGAAAAAAAAACTTAAATGAAGAGAAAGAAGTCACACAAAGCCCCTACAAACCAATAATCTTTTTTTTTTTTTAAATCAATTCAGACTGTGGGACATGCACCTGTACCATCTGCTGGAGACAGAGTAATACTGACAGGCTGTGGGTGGCACCCTGGTATTTATGGCAGAGCCTGTCAAATCTTGCTCTGTCTCCATCTGCTGGTGCGGAGGCAAAACCCAGGAGTCTGGACTGATCCGGTACGTACAGGGAAATTGAAACTGCTGACCGGTTACATAGTCATGGCAAATGACGGACAACTACAACAGAAGCCATGCTCTTAGCCAAAGCACGGACCAATTCATATGAGGTGTCTACCAAAAATGTAGCTCCCAGAGCCATCTGAGCTGCATTCTTCAGTATAGCCCCCCCCCCCCCCCAAATTCCTGCATGTGTTGAAACAAATTCAATCCTGCTCTAGTAACAATACCACTACACACCAAACCAGCAGCCTCAAAAGCCCACTTAAGTACAGCCTCTATCTTCTTATCCTGAGCATCCTTGAGAGCAGAGCCCACAGGAATAGTTGTCCTCCTAGTGATAGCACAAATGAGTGCATCCACTTGAGGAAATTCCAACTTTTCTCTTTCCTGAGCCAAGAAGAGATGGCTTTGTCATAGTCTTACCCTCTTTAAAATTTAACTCTGGGGAATCCCATTATACAGTGATCAAATCCTTATCTATGCAACGGGAAATGCTTTGAATGATTTCCTTAAACTAGACATTATAAGGTCTTCTTCTGAGTTAAGACTCTTGTCCTCTTATTTATTTACTTATTTAGTTATTTTACTATGTACAGCATTTTTTGGGACTATGAAACTATAAGAGATAGTTCCTCTTTGTGGAACAACCGAACCATAGTTGAATTATCCTCTTTGCTAGGGGAATATTCATCATCCTCCAATTCTCCCTCACTGTCATTTTCAGTTAAAACCTTAACACCAATAAATAACAGATCTGAAAGAGCAGGATTTTGTCCCCTCCCAATCCTTCTCTACTTCTTCCCTCATTTGTTTGCTTTGGATTCCCAGAAGACGTTCCCGGGAAAGGGCTCCATGGGAGAGAAACCCAAAGCTACACTCTGCCCTACAGAAAAGGGCATGATATAAACACTTCACAAACTCAGAGGGAATACAGACCTAAGAAAAGGAAGGGATCACATCTCCACCTGTAGAAACAGGAGCTGCTCCTCTTGTAATTCTACCCAGAGGAGCTGCAGACTAGACCACGGCTGCATCCAAGACCCCAGGAATCAGCATAGGAAGCCCCTACTCTTGCGGTTATAATATGGCCATTGTCCCTGCTATGGCCACAAGCACACAATAGGAACAGCCTGCAGACGACCCCTCTGAAGCAGCCTACCTGGGGCAGACTGCTCTGCATGCTGCCTTCTCTCCCTGTCCTCCACAAAGGATTTACAGAGGCTTTCCCCTACCAGTGCAACAGTGCAATCCACGTGTGCTATAAACTAACGAGTGCTTCATGCCCTCCTGAAGAGATGCCATTGCTTCCTCCCTTACCTCTCCTGCCACAGCTCATAGTCCCTCAGACAGCAAACCATTCTCTGCCTTCCGCTTTTCTTTCCCAGTTTGAACAAGCAGAAACCAGACACAGTCACAGGGCTTACAAGGGAGGAAAAAATAGTGGAGCCTCATTTAATTGGTTTCTTTAAGGGGAGGAGAAACCACTGAAGAGGCGAGAAAAAGAAATTGGAAAGGGGGGGGAGGGGTAATTCCAGAGATTGTAGCCAGGAAAAACCTCGTTCCGACAACCTGGTTCACTGGCTGTGCTCAACTGAGGGAGTGAGAACAGACTTTCACCTGCCATCCAAATTTCTATCTTCTTCACCTAACCAGGCCTCAGTTCATAGCAGGGGATGTTAGATTGCCATCTGCTGGAGATAGAGAATACTGGCAGGCTAAGATCAGCACAGGAGCCGATAAAGGGTGATATCAGCAAATCTGTTCGTTTCTGTCTCCATCTTTCTGGTCTGGCTGGATGAAAAGGAAGATCTTTCCCTCTCATACTCCCCACTTACCATCAACATGCTTCCGTAGCTCTGATGGAACCTTAATGCACAGCTCTCCATTTCCTGCATCAGGATCCACAGCACTAACTGCAGCAGCATAAGCATTGGAAAAATAATTGAGATTTCTCCTAAGTAAAAAAAAAAAAAAAGAAAGAAAAGGATATTTGATCTAGAAAGCAGGATCATGTGTCAGTTTTGAGAAGTTGGTTTCTAAAGAGGTGAATGAAGAAGGGTAAAAAGATGTAATCATAGTATAACATTTAAGTGAAACACCACTTGCAGGATACGAGGAGCATTTCTCCTCTCGCATTTATAATAAATGTATTGAACCTGATTAATCAGTGTACAAGGTACAATAAAAGGTATCCTCAAACTATTAAATTCTGAATTGTTGAATTAATTGATCTTTATATACTCAGGAAGAATAAAATGATTCCAAAACACCAAGAAACAAAAACTTCTCTCTCACCAAAATCAGAATAAGTTACAGTATGTGTTAGCATTATTTAACAGATTTTTATTACAATATAAAAAACCCCCAACTGGAACCTAGACAAGAATCTGCTATTTATTTTTTATTTGTGAATTTAGTAATAGATGTTGTTAAATCAGGTCATTATGTAAAGTCTGCCTGTCATAAGAACATGCCATACTGGGTCAGACCAAGGGTCCATCAAGCCCAGCATCCTGTTTCCAACAGTGGCCAATCCAAGTTATAATTACCTGGCAAGTACCCAAAAACTAAGTCTATCCCATGCTACTGATGCTAGTAATAGCAGTGGTTATTCTCTAAGTCAACTTAATTAATAGCAGGTAATGAACAACTTCTCCAAGAACTTATCCAATCCTTTTTAAACCTAGCTACACTAACTGCACTAACCATATCCCCTGGCAACAAATTCCAGAGTTTAATTGTGCGTTGAGTGAAAAAGAACTTTCTCCGATTAGTTTTAAATGTGCCACAAGCTAACTTCATGGAGTACCCCCTATTCCTTCTATTATCCGAAAGAGTAAATAATCGATTCACATTTACACTTTCTAGACCTCTCATGATTTTAAACAGAGACAGGGGGCCAGGCCAGGCTGTATGAACTTGATTTTGTGTCCAGGTGTGGAAACTTGTGTGGGCAATGGAGAGAGAAAGTTTTGTCCAAAGAGGACCTGTGTTACAGCAGGGAACAAGGAAGTGTTAATACAGACGCCATGTTAAACCTTATCAGTACAGAACAGGCACATATACGATACTAAGAAATGGAACTATGCTGGCGGTAAAAGGGGAGTAGAATAACTGGAATTTAATGGTTACAAGAAATCTAATGACTCATGATGGAAGGGCTAAAAATTGTCAGAGTATCAAGTGTATAGCACAACAAAAAAATGTATACAAGCTGAGCTGTGACAGGCATTCAGGGAAGGAGGAAAAATCAGGTTTACGCTAGCCTTCTGAGAAGCATGGCCACCTTCCCGATACTTTGTGCTCTGAACAAGGCATATCAATAAAACTTATGTCTATTGCTTACCTTGTGTCCTGAGTATCAGTTACTAAGAGACAAAACACACAATTAGCAAAAAAAAAAAGAAAGTCACTATGGGCTTGATATTCAGCT
Organism: Rhinatrema bivittatum; assembly: GCF_901001135.1. Lineage (NCBI taxonomy): Eukaryota > Metazoa > Chordata > Amphibia > Gymnophiona > Rhinatrematidae > Rhinatrema > Rhinatrema bivittatum. Next base: position 756,033,858 of record NC_042616.1, read on the forward strand.
GTTTGACTTTATCAACCAGCTCCATTTGTATGAGTAGAAATGCAGCTGAATAGCTATATAAATTTGGGCAGACAAAACTTATTGACTCATATTTATCCCTATTTCTACATATGTACATGTCTCCATAAAGTTAGGCCTATAGTGATCAATAAGGTTCTATCCAGCTTGAGGAGCACCTGGGAGGCGGTGTGGCGCTTTATGTCCGGGATGGCATAGAGTCCAACTGGATAAACATCCTGCATGAGACTAAATGCAAAATTGAATCTTTATGGGTAGAAATCCCTTGTGTGTCGGGGAAGACTATAGTGAGAGGAGTATACTACCGTGCACCTGGTCAAGTTGGTGAGACGGTCAGTGAAATGCTAAGAGAAATTAGGGAAGCTAACCAAATTGGTAGTGCGGTAATAATGGGAGACTTCAATTACCCCAATATTGACTGGGTAAATGTATCATTGGGACATGCTAGAGAGATAACGTTCCTGGATGGAATAAATGATAGCTTTATGGAGCAATTGGCTCAGGAACCGAAAAGAGAGGGAGCAATTTTAGATCTAATTCTCAGTGGAACACAGGACTTGGTGAGAGAGGTAACGGTGGTGGGGCCGCTTGGCAATACTGATCATAATATGATCAAATTTGAATTGACTGGAAGAGGAACAGTATGCAAATCCACGGCTCTCGTGCTAAACTTCCAAAAGAGAAACTTTGATAAAATGAGAAAAACTGAAAGGAGCAGCTACAAAAGTAAAAAATGTGCAAGAGGCATGGTCACTGTTAAAAAATTCCATTCTAGAAGCCAGTCCAGATGTATTCCACACAATAAGAAAGGTGGAAAGAAGGCAAACGATTACCGGCATGGTTAAAAGGGGAGGTGAAAGAAGCTATTTTAGCCAAAAGATCTTCATTCAAAAATTGGAAGAAGGATCCAACAGAAGAAAATAGGATAATGCATAAACATTGGCAAGTTAAATGTAAGACATTGATAAGACAGGCTAAGAGAGAATTTGAAAAGAACATTGGGAGAAATGCCTTAAAGCCATCAATTGGGAGAAATGCCTTACAGCCATCAACTCCCTGCTCACCAACCTACACCTCGCCCTCAACACGAACAAAACTGAACTTCTACTCATCTCACCTCACGCTGCCTCTGCACCTCCGCCATCTGGTACCTCCAAACTCCACCTCCTCTCAACACAACCAGCCGTGAGAGACCTTGGAGTTCTCCTTGACCACCAACTAAGCATGAAGAACTACATAAACTCCATTCTCAAAGCCTGTTTTTTCAAACTCAACGTACTTAAAAAACTCAGACCCCTTCTTCACACCCAAGACTTTCGTACAGTCATACAGGCCACCATATCATCCAAATTAGACTACTGTAATGCTCTTCTTCTAGGACTCCCTTACTCTTCCATCAAACCTCTACAAATGTTACAACATGCCACAGCGAGACTCATTGCAAACTCTCATAAATACGACCACATCACCCCTATACTCAGAGACCTACACTGGCTCCCCATAGCCTCTCGTATTATCTACAAAACACTCACCATAATGCATAAAGCAATTTACACCCACAACTCCAACTGGCTAAACCTACCCTTCACAACCACCCAGTCCAATCGACCGACTAGAACGACCAATAAAGGCACCCTAGTTGTGCCCTCCCTTAAAGCAGCCCATCTCACCTCTACACGTGACCGTGCTCTTTCCATAGCAGGTCCCACTCACTGGAACACACTGCCGCCTGACCTATGCCTTGAACCATGTATGAACAACTTCAAAAAGAAATTGAAAACATGGTTGTTCAAACATGCCTACCCAGAATAAAAACTCACACCTCCTCCAATAAAAAATAGACCACATTGCGTCTGTTCCATCTTCCTCATACTGAGGAACCATATGTTGTTATCCTCTCTCCTCGTGCACACCGAGGAACCATGTTAATGTTATGTTATTTCTCGTCTATCCTATTTAATTATTTACCCTCCTCCCAGTTTCTAATTCCCTGTTAAAATGTAACTTCCATACTTTACCAGTTTTGATGTAAACCAGCATGATGTCCACAACTAATGCCGGTATATAAAAATGTTTAAATAAATAAATAAATAAATAAATAAATAAATAAATAAATAAATAAATGTTGGCCGCAGAGGCAAAAACTCACAGTAAAAACTTTTAAAAAAATATCCGAAGCAGAAAGCCTGTGAGGGAGTCAGTTGGACCCTTCAATGATCGAGGGGTTAAAGGGGCACTTAGAGAAGATAAGGCCATCGCAGAAAGATTAAATGATTTCTTTGCTTCGGTGTATACTGAAGAGGATGTTGGGGAGGTACCCGTACTGGATAAGGTTTTCATGGGTAATGATTCAGATGGACTGAAACAAATCACGGTGAACCTAGAAGATGTGGTAGACCTGATTGACAAACTGAAGAGTAATAAATCACCTGGACCGGATGGTATACACCCCAGAGTTCTGAAGGAACTAAAAAATGAAATTTCAGACCTTTAAGTAAAAATTTGTAACCTATCATTAAAATCATCCATTGTACCTGAAGACTGGAGAATAGCAAATGTAACCCCAATATTTAAAAAGGGCTCCAGGGGCGATCCGAGAAACTACAGACTGGTTAGCCTGACTTCAGTGCCAGGAAAAATAGTGGAAAGTGTTCTAAACATCAAAATCACAGAACATATAGAAAGACATGGTTTAATGGAACAAAGTCAGCATGGCTTTACCCAAGGCAAGTCTTGCCTCACAAATCTGCTTCACTTTTTTGAAGGAGTTAATAAACATGTGGATAAAGGTGAACCGGTAGATGTAGTATACTTGGATTTTCAGAAGGCGTTTGACAAAGTTCCTCATGAGAGGCTTCTAGGAAAAGTAAAAAGTCATGGGATAGGTGGCGATGTCCTTTCGTGGATTGCAAACTGGCTAAAAGACAGGAAACAGAGAGTAGGATTAAATGGACAATTTTCTCAGTGGAAGGGAGTGGGCAGTGGAGTGCCTCAGGGATCTGTATTGGGACCCTTACTTTTCAATATAATTATAAATGATCTGGAAAGAAATACGACGAGTGAGATAATCAAATTTGTAGATGATACAAAATTGTTCAGAGTAGTTAAATCACAAGCAGATTGTGATAAATTGCAGGAAGACCTGGTGAGGCCCGAAAATTGCACATCAAAATGGCAGATGAAATTTAATGTGGATAAGTGCAAGGTGATGCATATAGGGAAAAATAAGCTATGCTATAGTTACACAATGTTAGGTTCCATATTAGGTGCTACAACCCAAGAAAGAGATCTAGGCATCATAGTGGAGAACACATTGAAATTGTCGGTTCAGTGTGCTGCGGCAGTCAAAAAAGCAAACAGAATGTTGGGAATTATTAGAAAGGGAATGGTGAATAAAACGGAAAATGTCATAATGCCTCTGTATCGCTCCATGGTGAGACCGCAACTTGAATACTGTGCACAATTCTGGTCGCCGCATCTCAAAAAAGATATAATTGTGATGGAGAAAGTACAGAGAAGGGCTACCAAAATGATAAGGGGAATGGAACAGCTCCCCTATGAGGAAAGACTAAAGAGGTTAGGACTTTTCAGCTTGGAGAAGAGACGGCTGAGGGGGGATATGATAGAGGTGTTTAAAATCATGAGAGGTCTACAACGGGTAGATGTGAATCGGTTATTTACTCTTTCGGATAATAGAAAGACTAGGGGGGCACTCCATGAAGTTAGGATGTGGCACATTTAAAACTAATCGGAGAAAGTTCTTTTTTACTCAACGCACCATTAATCTCTGGAATTTGTTGCCAGAGGATGTGGTTAGTGCAGTTAGTATAGCTGTGTTTAAAAAAGGATTGGATAAGTTCTTGGAGGAGAAGTCCATTACCTGCTATTAATTAAGTTGACTTAGAGAATAGCCTCTGCTATTACTAGCAACGGTAACATGGAATAGACTTAGTTTTTGGGTACTTGCCAGGTTCTTATGGCCTGGATTGGCCACTGTTGGAAACAGGATGCTGGGCTTGATGGACCCTTGGTCTGACCCAGTATGGCATGCTCTAATGTTCTTTATGTTCTTATGATCTTATGATCTGGATGTTCATAGCCCGACTTGTGATAAAAAATGGTAAATAATCAGTGAAACTTTTTGACATGTCACACAAGAAGTCATCATTCTTAATTTTTGATCATAAGTAGCTTTATAATTACTAGCAGATTCTATAACATTTTTGTTTTGTGCTTTGTTTTTGCTAGACTGGCAGATGCCACAGAAGCGGAGATGAAAGATAGAAATTGATGTACTAGCAGAAAAGTACTGGACTATAGGGTTACAGAAGTTACGTTTAGAAACATCGAGGTTGTGCTGGCACTTCAGGCCCATAGATAACATTTGCAAACAATGCAAGGATTAATTTACATGCAGAAGAAGAGCAAATTAACATAAAGCCATCCAGATAAATTGTTTATAATAAAAAAACAAATATAGAAATTTTGACAATTGTGTAACCTAGTTTAGGGGCTGGAAATGTACAAGTATAAATGCTATATAAGGTCTTATTATCAGTAAAATCATTTGAGAGAGAGTTTTATATAAGTGCTTTTGTTGCGTCCGTTGGTCTTCGACAGCTTCGCCCCGCTACCTCTCTTCTACTTGCGGCTCCTCCCGCTCACCTTGGACTGATGGCCACCACGGCGTCTGCTTGCCGACCTCTCCGGTGTCCCTGGACCGGCTTTGGTGCTGTCTCCCGCCATTCTCCTTCAAGGTAGCTCTAGGGCGCATGCGCGCACGCCGCCTTCATCTTTATTTCCACGTTGGTGCGAACCTCAGGGGCACTCCAGGGTATATCTGCCTACTACATTTGCTAACTCGGTGAGTTAGCAACGGAATTCGTATGGATGGGATTCGCTCTCTGTTCCTATGCTACTCTGCCACTTCAGCTCTAACTGGAACTCTTACTACCCTTCGGGGTTACTCCTATTCTCTGTATGCCTACTACTCCAGTGATGCCAGGACTGCCGCCTCAGTATGCATCATTTCATGATGTGTTCTCCAAAGAAGCTGCTGACATCCTTCCGCCACACAGAACTTATGACTGCGCCATAAGACTGAAACCTAATGCTGAACCTCCTAAAGGACGTGTTTACCCCCTGTCGGTGGTGAAGAATAAAGCCATGTCAGAGTACATTGAGGAGAATTTGCAAAAGGGTTTCATTAGACCATCTAAGTCTCCTGCAGGCGCAGGCTTCTGCTTCGTGGGGAAGAAGGACGGTATACTGCGTCCTGTATCGATTATCAAGGTCTGAACGAGATCACAATTAAAGACTGATACCCCTTACCTCTTATCTCGGAGCTGTTTTATCGACTTCAAGGGACAAAGATATTCTCAAAACTTGACATGAAGGGAGCCTATAACTTGGTTCACATTCGTGAAGGCGATGAGTGGAAAACATCTTTCAACACTCGAGACGGCCATTTCGAATATTTGGTGATGCCTTTCGGCCTGTGCAATGCCCCCGCCATGTTTCAGAACCTGATGAATGACATTCTGCGGGACCTTCTGTACAAATGTGTCGTTGTCTACCTAGATGACATCTTGATCTTTTCACAAGATATGCCTACTCATCTAGCAGATGTCAAACAAGTATTACTGAGACTTTGAGAACACCGTCTCTACACCAAATTGTCGAAATGTGAGTTTCACAAGGAATCTGTGCCTTTTCTTGGCTACATCGTATCGAAACAAGGCTTCCAGATGGATCCCCAAAAATTAGCGAGTATCAAGAATTGGTCTCAACCTACCAGTCTGAAGGCCCTGAGATGATTTTTGGGGTTTACAAACTACTATAGAAGCTTCATAAAGAACTATTCTTCTTTAACAGTTCCCTTAACTGCTATGACATGGAAAGGGGCTAACGCTTCAAAGTGGTCTGCGGAGGCCATTTCCGCATTCGAGAAATTAAAGACTGCCTTTTCCATCACCTGGATCCCAACAGACCCTTCATCGTGGATATTGACGCTTCAGATGTTGGAGTAGGGGCCATGTTGAGCCAAACTGGAGATTCTAAAGCCTTACATCCCTGCTCCTTTTTCTCGCAGCACTTTTCTCCTGCAGAAAAGAACTATGGGATCAGGGATAAAGAGCTCCTGGCTATTAAGATGGCATTCGAGGAATGGCGGCCCTGGCTCGAAGGCACCCAACATCAAATTACTGTATTCTCGGACCATAAGAATCTAGAGTATCTCCATCATGCGCAACGTCTTAACCAAAGACAAGCCAGATGGTCCTTGTTTTTTAATCGCTTTGACTCTGTGCTCATATACCATCCCAGAGACAAGAATACCAGAGCTGATGCCCTGTCTCGCTCTTTCCTCTCTGAGGATGTTCCTGAAGAACCACAGCATATCATCGACCCGTAGAAAGTCATCTTGGTGGCTACCCATTCCGTGCCTGCCGGTAAAACGATTGTTCCGAAGAACCTCAAAAAGAAACTACTACAATGGGCTCATGATTGCAAGTTGGCTGGCTATCCTGGTCAACGCCATACCCTGCTGAAATTACAGAAGTACTATTGGTGGCCTACTATCAAGGAAGACACGTACTCCTATGTAGCGTCATGCTCCAACTGTGCCAAACATAAGCCTACTTCTGGTCAGCCCTGGGGATTGCTGCAACCGCTGCCAGTTCCAGAGGAGCCATGGACTCACATTGCTACAACTTTGTAGTTGATCTGCCTCCTTCTGGAGGAATGAATACTATCTGGGTGACGGTTGACCGTTTCAGTAAGATGGCCCATTTCATGGCGCTGCCTGGCTTACCCTCAGCCTTGGAGCTTGCTAAGCTCTTCATAGTCCACATCTTTCGCCTACATGGCCTACCGAAGCACATTGTCTCAGATAGAGGATTGCAATTCATGGCAAAATTCTGGAAGGCTTTGTGCAAGCTATTTGACATCTCTCTGGATTATACATCTGTCTATCATCCTCAATCTAATGGCCAAACTGAGAGGATGAATAGGACCCTAAAACAGTTCATTCCTACCTATGTGAGTTGCAGTCAGAATAACTGGGCCGAACTGTTGCCATGGGCAGAATTCGCCATTAACTCACATCCAGCGTCATCCATTGGATCAATACCATTCGAAGTGGTTTATGGACGACTACCTTCACCACCACTCCTTCAAGTTATCTCTAGGGCATGCGTGCACGCCGCCCTCATCTTTATTTCCACGTTGGCGCAAACCTCAGGGGCGTCCCCCTATTCTGACGTCACGACTCCAGGGTATATCTGCCTATTACATTTGCTAACTTGCAGGCCGATACAGTACAGTGCGCTCCGATGGAGCGCACTGGACGCACATTTTCCCTTACCCCTTATTCAGTAAGGGGCGGAAAACGCACGTCCAACCCGCCGAACCTAATAGCGCCCTCAACATGCAAATGCATGTTGATGGCCCTATTAGGTATTCGCGCGCGATTCAGAAAGTAAAATGTGCAGCCAAGCAGCACATTTTACTTTCAGAAATTAGCGCCTACCCAAAGGTAGGCGCTAATTTCTTCCGGCATCGGGAAAGTGCACAGAAAAGCAGTAAAAACTGCTTTTTTGTGCACCCCCCGACTTAATAGCATGGCAATATTAAGTCGGAGGTCCCTAAGAGTAAAAAAATTTTTAAAAAAAGAAGAAACAAATTTGAAGTCAGCCAGCGGCTGTCGGGTCGAAAACCGGACGCTCAATTTTGCCGGCGTGCGGTTTCCGAGCCCGTGGCTGTCAGCGGGCTCGAGAACAGGCGCCGGCAAAATTGAGCGTCGGCTGTCAAACCTGCTGACAGCCACTGCTCCTTTTGCCCGTTTCTACCGCCGGGCCTCATTTGAATACTGTATCGCGCGCATAGGTGAGTGGCCTGTGCCTTCGCCCGCTCTCCCGCGGACTTTACTGAATCGGCCTGTACGTGAGTTAGCAACAGAATTCGTACGGATAGGATTCGCTCTCCGTTCCTATGCTACTCTGCCACTCCAGCTCTAACTGGAACTCTTACTACCCTTTGGGGTCACTAACGGGGTACCCACTCCTCGGGGGCCTCTCTGCTTCTTTCAGGTGCTAGCAGGAAACTGGTATTCACTCCTCGAGGTCCCATGTTCCCTGTTTCGCTGTCTGCAACCTCTACCTTCTACTTGGAAGAACTAACTACAGTCACCATCAGTGAGTACAGAAAACATCTCTCTCTACAGTACTGCTTCGCCAGAATCAGGTTCTCGCTCCTCGAGGGCCTGCCCTCTGCCAGACCTCTCGTCTAGTGGAATCTCTGCTACTGCTATTGAGTACAACGCTACCGAGTCTTTCTGCTCTAAGGGATCAGGTACTCGCTCCTCGAGGGCCTGCTCTCCCTGTCTTGGAGCTCTACTATTCTACTTGGGACTCTGAATGCTAATTCTATTGTGTGCTCATAATTCTCAGTCTCTTTCCATTACAGCACTGCCTACAGAGGTTCCACTGTTCCAGCCGGGCACTTCAACCACTACTCACTACTGCCACCTCTGGTGGTTCCATATACTGTTTAATAAAAGATTCAAATCTGTATTTGTCTGTCTGGAGTTTAGCCTGACACTGTGGTCCCTCACGGGACTGCCCCCCATGGGCATGGTCAGCTGCCACAGTGTCCAAGGATCCACCCAAACACCAATAACCATAACAGCTTTGCATAGCACTCTGTCTCTCAACTCTCTCTCTCTCCATAAGGTATACACATCAGACTGAATTTGTCTCTGACCCTGCCCTCATTTTGTCAGGATAACCTTCTCAATAGAGCAATTTAGTGCGGAAAAATTTACCCAAAGAGGATACTTTTAAAAAAGCAAAGATTCAGGCAGGTAAAAGCCAATTTTACCTGCAAAAAACTTCTGAATATCGGCCTCAATAAAAAGCAAGTTTGATTATCATAAACAGTGTTTTCCATAGATAGCAGGATGAACTAGCCATTACAAGTGGGTAATATCATCCAGTGGCACTGAAAAAAACTAACCTCTCCAAGCTAGTAGAGCTTTGAGCTTTACTGAGCATGTGCAAGATTTCCTTCACAGGTGTTGCCTCATGAATCTCTTCAGTCAATACCAGAGCTAATCTAGCTATGTAGGCGACACTCTAGGGAGGTAGGTGGGTATTCCAAAGCTAATTCATCCTATCTACGGTAAACATCATTTATGGCAAGCAATCATGATTTTTCCATCAATAAGTAGGCTGAATTAGCAATTATATGTGGGGAGTCCCAAGTTGAGGGTTGCAGCAGGACATTTACTTAGTAAGCAACCAGCTTTCACCATGGAGAGTGGACTACAGTGAGACCAGATTTTGCAAAACTGTTTGTCCAAATTTATTGTCGTTCTTTGAGAGGTTATCAAGACAATAGTGGAAGTAAAGGTGTAAATGGAAGACCAAATTGCAGATCTGCAGATATCTTCAATAGATACTTCTTTAAGATAAGCAACAGAAACAGCCCTGGCTCTCACGTGATGAGCCTTTAGAGTCTGTGATTTGCAGTGCTACTAAAGCATAGCAATGTTGAATGCATTCAGCTACCTAGTTAGACAAAGTATGCTTGGCGACCACTATTCCTAGCCTCTTGAGGTTGCATGAGAATAACAATTGGGAGGTTTTATGACGCGGCTGAGTTCATTTCTTGTAATATGCTAAGGCCCTTTTCAGGCCTCAGTGTGCGCATGGGGCCTAGGAAACAAGGTAGGCAGTATGATGGATTGATTGATATGTAAAGCCGAGATGACCTTCGGCAGAAGCTTCTGGAGAGTACGGAGAAACAGCCTGTTATGGAAGAATTGATTGTACAGAGGATAGTGAACACGAGCTTGGAGTTCACTGACTTTCCTAGCTGGACTCACTGTGACGAGGCACACCACATTCTACATTGAGTATTTTAGAGAAGCTGACTCCAATGGCTCAAAGGGAGGCTTCATTAGTTGGGAAAGGACCACAATCAGGTCCCATGGAATCAGTGGCTTTTATACCGGAGGCTTGACATGCCATAGATCTTCCATGAAACAAGATATTAGTGTATGAGTAACAATCAGTTTGCTATCTACTCAAGTATGGTAAGCAACTATAGCACAAATGTGCACTTGCACTGAAGAGGTAGCGATGTCTGAGTATTTCAGTAAGTATATCAGTAGGTGCTTAAGGTCGCAAGAAAATGGGGTCTACAGCATTTTGTTGATTCCACTTGAAGACATATTTTCTTCTCGTTGAAGGTTTTCTACATGAGACTATTATGTCCACAATATCTTTAGGTAAATGGAGATCAGCGATCACTGAGCTCTCAACATCCAAACTGTGAGGTTGAGGGCTAAGACGTTGAGAAGGTAAAATGTCCTGTCTTCCTGAGTTAATAATGCAGGGTCCATTCCCAGATGAATGGGAGGGATTGCTGGAAAGTTGCATGAGATATGCCTACCAGATCTGTCTGAGCTACACCAAGGCAATGAAGATCAGACAAACTTGGTCCTGAAAAACCTTCTGCATTGTTCTGGTGATAAGTGATAGTGGTGGAAAAAACATACATGGGGCTTTGTCCTCAACTGAGGAGGAAAGCAGCTTGAACTAGCATGCCAAATGGCAGAACTGAGAAAAATTAATTTAGTTTTGTCTACTGCTGTAATGCAAAGAGTTCCACTGACACTAAACACCATACTGTCAGCCACTTTTTGCTCTGGAGACCACTCGTGTGATTGAAATACTCTGCTGAGTCGATCTTCCAGAGTGTTGGAGATGCCCAGTAGATTGGTGGTTTGTAGAACAGCTTGATTTCTTTCCGCTCAATCCCAGATCTTTCAGCTTCCTGGCAGAAAGGCCATGATTCTGTTCCTCCTTGCTTGTTGACATCAAACATCATCACCTGGTTGTCTGTTTAAATCAGGATGCTCTTTCCTTGAAGAAGATGCCCAAAAGTTTACAGAGCATATTTAATTGCTCTTAACTCTAGAAGACTGATTTGATAGCAGCTCACTTAAAGAGTCTAGATACCTTGTGTTTGAAGGGTCCCGATATGTGCTCCTCACCCTTTGGTGGAGTCATCTGTTGCTAGAACCACTTGTTAAGGGAGCAAGTGAAGAGGGGCTCCTTGTATTTCCTGGCAATAGAGATAAGCTGTTACTACCACGAGGGATTTTGTAAAGACTCTTGGGACTAATGAGAAGCCAAATGGGAATACTCTATACTGGTATTGGGAAGTATCCACCTGGAAGTGGAAATAGCACCAGTGCAAAGGGTGGATGTTATGTGAACTTATGCATCCTTTAGATCCAAGGCTCACATCCACTCATCCTTCTGTACATAAGGCAAAATTGTGCTGAGGAATTTCATTTTGAATTTGTCCAGGTATATATTTGTTCAGACATTTCAAATTGAGAATGGGCCATGGGAACCCTTTTTTCTTGAGTATATGGAAGTATTGGGAACAGAAACCCAGTGCATGTTGGAACGCTGGGATTCGCTCTATTGCTCATCACTGGATAAACGATTGGACTTCCAGTCAAAGATGCAGTAAATTAGATGGATCCTAAGGTAGCACCGAACTATATGGGAGGGATATGGAGGCCAGGAGTAATGTGGTCAGTACCCAGAGTGCACAATTTGAAGACCCAAGGATCCTTGGTGATCTGATGTCACTTCGCCATGAAATATTGGATTCTTCCCCCTGCTGGGAGAACTTGAAAAAACCGATTGTTCAGAGGTATCAGAAACTAGGCCCTGGTTTTAGTTGGGCATGTTGTGCAGATTTCTGTTGATGGCATTCTTTGACAAGGCCTGGTTGGAAGGGGTGGTAGACTGTATTGTTGAAAAGACTAGTAAAGCTTCCTGTAGAAGTATGGTTATTTATATGGCTAGAAGTGATGTTGCGCTGTGGCAATCTGTTCAGGAGCCATCGTGAGTGACTGCACAACTACATTCTGGTCCTTAATCTGAGTAACTATTTCTCAGAGGTTTTTGCTGAAAAGACTGGTCTGTCAGTTTTTTGTGGATGTCTTCTCAACTGCTACTTGCCCAAAGCCACACCATACATCCAGCCCCAATAGAGGTGGATAAGGAACATGAAACAGAATCAAAGGATTCATATACTGATCAGAGGAGACGGCACATGCCCTCTTTTGCATCAAGGAATGGTTGTGGACAATAGTCACTTAAGTAGCCACAAGATAGAAAAAAGAGTGGAGCAGACTTAGCTGATTATCACTTCCCAGAAAAGTAAGGCCAAGCTTGGGACTGGCGGCCTGATCCCCCCTCCACCTAAGTCCTCTCCAAAGAAAACTTCAAAGTGTAAAGCCTGTCTAGCCGATTGGCACTCCTGCCCCTCAAGTTGTTAAAAATTACTTACCTCTGACCCCTCCACCTGCTCCCTGCCTCCCCATCAAGCCAAGACTAGCCCTCCCAGCCCATCTAGACACCACCAAACCCCTAAACGTGACTGCTTGGAACTAGCATCCATCTTCCAATACATCCAGGCCACAAAATGATACAGTCACAGGTTTCCAGCATATTCAAGTAGTTTGAGTACAGCACCAAAAAAAAAAAAAATAAACAAACAAACAGGCCACATGGAAAACTTAAAAACAGCAATGATCTTTAACAAAAGATTGCAGCAAAAAAAAAAAGCTAACCGCCTAATAAGAGCCATGGGCATTTTGAAGCACAATGCCCCCATCTTGCCTAGTCCCATGAGGATCAAAATAAAGTCAACAACTCACATCATGTCACCTCAGATGTGCCACTCACAGCAGCTTTAGAAGGTACTGAGTAACCTCTACAGGAGAACTGAAAATAATGGCCTTCACATCACGGAAAATTCGAAGTTTGGCTGGGTACAGCATGAAATAAGAACAAACACCGTTCTGCTTAAGCTTCTGCTTTACCTCCAGAAGCTTTGACACCTTTTCTGCACTTTTTGAGAAAAATCTGGAAAGATAAAGATTTTTCTTTCCCTGAAATAACAAATCCCCTCTCGGTCTCGCAGTGTCCATAATTTGCTGCTTATCGCAAAAGTTATTCAGATGAGGGATGATTGCTCTAGAGAAGCCATTTTTATCTAACACTGGGCGAAAGCCCAATGTGCACAATCGAAGTTTTAGAAGGCTTTCCCTCGTCTCAAGGTCTAGCAGCTCTGGAAGCCATTTAACTAGAAAGTCATCAGGGTTTTCAACCTTCAACATGCTCTGGCATCCCTCTTATACACAAATTAGTCCTGCAACTGCGATTTCCTAAATCCTTCTGTTTCTGTTCCAGAAATCTAATCTTTCACGCTGCAATGTACAACCTTACTACCATAAGTGGTTAATACATTCACCAGATCGCAGATCCAGAGCATCAATTTTCTCACCTTCTTCACACACAGAAGAAAACAGTTGTGCGACCTTCTCGACCAGAATCCCCAGCTAAGAAGTGATAATTTTAGAGAATCTTGTTAAAAAGATATTTAGAACAATTTTCAACAGGTCAGCTGACTCAGCAAAGTTGCAGTATTCCAATACTCATTTTCAGACATAGTAACATAGTAAAATGTCAGCAGTTAAACTAAAGGTCCATCCTGTCTGCCCAGCAAGTTGCTTTTGTTAGTAACTTTCATTCCATGCCATTTACCCCCATGTCTTCTGTTAAGGGTGGAAGTAGCAGATTATCCCCATGCAGAAATGTTACACCTAAAGTTAACACAGGTTACCACAACTAGTTTGAGCACCGAATTCAAAAAAGAAAAAAATATAAACAGGCCACCAAGAAACTTGAAAACAGCGATGATCTCTAACAAAAGGGAGCATAAAATAAAAAAGGCTAACCACCTAAAGAGACTCATGAGTCTCTGCTCTGCTCAGAGGCCTGTTTCTCTACAGATGATTTCTCTGCAGAACTTGGTATCTTGGGCTGCCTTATCAACCCACATTTTGGTAATACAATGTTTGGGCAACTCTGGTATTTTAGGAAAAAAATATCCATTGGTTTGAGTATGCAAAAAATTATTATTATAGCTGGGACCCGGCTGGGAGACATGTTGCTGCAGCTTCAGAGAATCACATGGTCCCCCACAAGGTAATATTTTAAAAATCCTCGATTTTGTTGAGATCTAGTTTTACAGAAGTAAAAAAAATATTTATTATATTGCATCCAAGAGGCACTATTTTTTTAATGTCTGTATTGGTAATTTTTATTCCTAAATTTTGAGAAAACTGTAATATGCCCAGTGGCGTAGCTAGACAATTTGGCGCCCGGGGCAAGAGACTTCTTCGGCGCCCCCTCCCTCCATCAAGATTCCAGTCTTAGTCATTTAAAAATATACATTTTCTAAAGGCTTAAAAAAAAATAGCAAAACCATTTCAGATTGGAACTATTCTAGTCTTCATGCTTAAATTATGCTAAAAAAAAAACAAAACCTGGCATCAGTATCTTAAATTTGTGATTTTGCTGAGATGAACATTTAAATAGTTTAATTTTTTTTGCTTTACTATTTGTCTCTAACCCACTTTGCTAAATTTTATTTTCTAGAAGAGGGATTGCTTAATATTCAGTAATTTAATCTTTCATCCAACTTTTCAAAAGTTGCACTACCAGCACACACACCGCTCCTTTCTCACATACACACAGAAGCACCAAGGTTGAACAGCTGGTCTCCGGCGGCGGTTAGCAGACCGGTGTTCACTTCTTCGGCCCCCGCCGCCTCGATTTTAATGTCTTCGGCCCCCGCCGGCCTCAATTTTAAGTCTTCGGCCCTCTTGGTCTCCGGCGGGGGCCGAAGACATTAAAATCGAGGCCGGCGGGGGCCGAAGAAAAGAAGATGGGCCGCCGCCCAGTCGGCCCCCGTTTGAGGCTGGCTGGGGAGGCGCCCATCTTCTTTGCTTCGGCCTCCGCCGCCCTCGATTTTAATTTATTCGGCCCCCGCCGGCCTTCGGGAGCCGGCTGTCTCCAGCGGAGGCCGAAGAAATTAAAATCAAAGCCGGCGGAGGCCGAAGAAAAGAAGATGGGCTGGGAGGCGCCATCTTCTTTTCTTTGGCCGCCGCCGGCCTCGATTTTAATTTCTCCAGCGGGGGGCTGGCTGGGAGGTTCCCATCTTCATTTCTTCGGCCCGCGCGCCGCTGGCTTACCTGGCTGATCTTCTTTTCTTCGGCCCCCTCCGGCCTCGATTTGTATTTCTTCAGCCCCTGCCGGCTTGGCGAAGGCGTTGAGGCTGGGCTGAAGAAGAGCCATGCGGTCGAGACCACGTGACCAGGTAGACCGGCCCACCGGGGGATGCCCGATCCCCCGATAGGTCAATCCGCCCCCTGACCATTACTATAAATCTCTCATAACAAAACAAAAACAAAAAAAAGACGATCTGCCAGTATTCAACAACACTTACATCTGGGCTTAAAATACTAATTTCTTTTTTTATTTAAATAGCTTTTTGGCGCCCCCTTAGACCCAACTCCCGGGGCGGCTGCCCACCCCTCGCTACGCCACTGAATATGCCAGCTAAGGCATACTACACAGCATCAACAATAACAGCAGCAGACCTGCGCAGCTTTCCGAATCAGTGGGTCCTCTTCCTATTTCCTCCAAAAAAAGAAAGCCTAGCACCAAACAACGCAGGAAGAGGACTTGCTGAGAGGATCTGCAGCTGTAAACAATAGTGAATCCCTTCAGGAGGCCTGTGCAAATACTTATGTTAGACATAGTAACACAGTAAATGTCGGCAGAAAAAGGACACAGGTGATCCATCCAGTCTGCGCAGCAAGCTTTATTGCATTCTTTTAATGTATTTATTTTTATTCTGTTTAGTACAGTAACTGCCTCTCCGTGCAGATTACCTCCATGCCTTCTGTCAAGGGTAGTAATCACTGCTCTGCTCTGTGCATATTACCTCTTTAGCCAATAGAATCCTCTGTATTTATCCCAAGCTCTTTTGAATTCCATTACAGTTCCTGTCTTAACTACCTCTTCCAGGAGGGCATTCCATGATTCCACAACCCTTTCCATGAAGAAATATTTCCTGATGTTATTCTGAGTTGACCCCCAGTTCAGCAGAGTTGCTTACCTGTAACAGGTGTTTCCCTTAGGACAGCATGATTTTAGTCCTAACACATGGGTGAGATCAGATAGAGCCCAGCAAGGAAAACTTATGTGAAAGTTTCTAGAAACCTTGACTGGCACACTGAGCATGCCTAGCATGCCACTATCCACAAATCTTCAGTCTCGTAATATAGAAATATGAAAAAATAAAACGTACATAATGAAACCCAACTCCAAGGGGTGGCGGGCAGGTTTCATTAGGACTAACATCCTGCTGTCCTAGGAGAACACCTGTTACAAGTAAGCAACTCTGCTTTCTCCTAGGACAAGCAGGATGGTAGTCCTCACACAAGGGTGAATCCTTAGCTACAGGCTGTTTCCTAAAGAACAGAAAGACCAACCAGCATCTAACCAGGTGCCAACAGGCATAACAATACTGGTGCGGTTGGTAACAGAGGGAGACGGCCTGAACCCGAACAATTGGGACGTAGATAGGAAGAGTTGGGCTCTACAGCTGAAAGAGATTGGCCATCCCTGTTCAAACAGTAGTGGGTGGCGAAAGTGTGCAGAATTCCACGTCACAGCCTTGCAGATCTCGGCCACCGGAAATCGCTCTCAAGTGGGTTACCAAAGCTGCCATGGCTCGACATGGCCCCCAAGCTGCAGTCCCACTTGCAGATAGCAGAAGGAAATGCAATCCACCTGCCAGTTGGACAGGATCTGCTTGGGAACCGCAACTCCTAATCTATTCTTGTCAAAAGAGATAAATATTTATGGGGATTGCCTGCCGACAGCTCCAGGTAGAAGGACAAAGGCTCTGTTGCAATCCAAGCTGTGGCAGAGCCCCGTTCACCCTGGTGCGAATGGGCTTGGGAAAAAAGATGGGTAGGATGACCAACTGGTTAAGATGGAAGTCCGTCATTACCTTAGGCAGGAATTTAGGGTGCGTGCGCAGAACCACCCCTTTCATAAAAGAACTTCATGTATGGTGGGTACATCACCAATAGCCTGATACATGTACTGACCCTCTGCCGAAGTGACCACGACCAAAACCAAGACCTACCAGGTCAGGTACTTCAAGTCACAGGAGCACAGTGGCTTGCAAGGATCCTTCATGAGCCAAGCCAACACCACATTGAAGTCCCAGAGCACAACAGGAAGCCGCAGGGGAAGCTTCAACTGAAGCAGTCCCCACATAAATGCGTTCTATGGGTGTGCACAGAGATGGGCAAACCATCCACACCCTGGTGATAGGCACAATGGCACTCAGGTGTACCCTGACGGAGTTGGTTTTCAAGCTAGCATCCAAAAGGTGCAGTAAGTTATCAAGCAGTTTCAGTGTTAGGCAGGAGAACGCATCTAAGCTGTGATGCTCACACCACATGGAAAACCTCCTCTGCTTCAGGCCATAAGACTTCCTAGTGACCACCAGGACCCAAGACACATCGTCCAACAGATCAAGGGGCTGCAGAATTAGCCTCTCAACATCCAGGCCATCAGAGACAATACCCTAAGGTTGGGATGGCGCAGTTTGTCCTGATCCTGCATGACGAAGTCGGGGGAAGTCACCAGACCAATCAGTTCCCGGATAGATAGATCCCGCAGGAGGGGAAACCAGATCTGCTCGGCCAATGAGAGACTATGAGGATCATAGTCCCCCTGTACTGTTGGAGCTTCAAGAGAGTCTTCATCACCAGAGGAAGCAGAGGATACATGTACAGAATGCCTTTGCCCTAGGGGCGGGCAAAGGTGTCAGAGGCTGGTTTACCACCCTCTCTGTACAGGGAGCAAAATTGTTTCACCTGCTGTTGCAGGGGGAGGTGAAGAGATCCACGTCCGGGGCTCCCCAGAGTCGGAAGATCCATTCTGCCACTTCCTGATCCAGGGACCACTCGTGGGAGTCGGAAGGCTCAACTCAGCCACATTCTCCATCCGGCAAGATAAATAGCTCATAGTAGCATACTCTGGGACCGAGCCCACAACTAAATCTGAAATGCCTCCTGGCACAGGAAGAAAAACATCGTACCTCCGTTTGTTGATATACCACATCATCACTTGGTTGTCGGTCTGGATCAGGACCGCTTTGTTGGATAGGTGATCCTGAACGCCGAAAGCGCATAACGGATCACTCGAAGCTCCAGGAAGTTGAATCTGGCACTGAGCTTCCTGAGCTGACCACAGACCCTGTGTGTGGAACCCTTCCGTGTGGGCGCCCCCACCCCAGGGTTGACGCATCCGTGGTAATAACAACTGGGTAGAGGGAGACTGAAAAGGGACCCCCTGCACAAATTGGCCAGGCTCTCCCACCAAGACAAGGATGCCTGGAGAGGTGGAGTAATGCAGATGTGTAATGTGGAGGTCCTGGTTGGCCCGGCTGCCATTGGGAACCGTAAGGACCATTGAGCTCTGCACATATGTAAGCGAGCCAAGGGAGTAACATGGATGGTGCAGCCAAGTAAGCCAGAAGTCAGAGCATGTGGCGGGGCCAAGACCTACCGTTTCAGTGAAACCACTCCACAAGGGACGCCAGTGCAAGTGCCCAATCGCGAGGAAGATAGGCTCTGGCTTGGCCGTGTCCAGCCAGGCGCCGATAAAGCTCAACTGAGGTGACAGAGTAAGATGGGACTTCGGGTAGTTGATGACAAACACCAGGGACTCCAACACCCGAATGGTCAAGTGCAGGGACCAAAGTGCTCCCTCCTGGGTGGCACTCTTGACCAGCCAACCATCCAAGTAAGGAACACCTGCATCCACAGTTGGTGGAGGGTGTGCACCCCACTACTGCCAGACACTTGGTGAAGTCATGTGGGGCCGAGGCGAGGCCAAACAGCAACACCCTGTACTGAAAATGCCTCTTCGCTCACGATGAACCAAAGATACCTCTTGTGATTGGGGGAGATCTCGATGTGGGCGTATGTGTCATTCAGATCAGGGAGCAAAGCCAGTCTCCTCTTTACAGGAGGGGAATCAGGGTCTCCGGAGAGACCGATTTGAACTTTTCTCTTCTTAGAAAACTTGTTCAGAGCTCTCAGATCCAAAATAGGGTGGAGTCACCCTGTTCTCTTTGGAATCAGGAAATAGCAAGAGTAGAACCCCTGTCCTTGCTGCTGCAGCCGAACAGGTTCAACTCCTCTGGCCGTAACGAGGGCGGAAAGCACCATCAAGAGTATTTCCTGATGAAAGGACAGACCCCAAGAGGGCACGGGGGAAAGTCCGAGGAAGACACTCAGGAAGTTTAACAGATACCCTTAAGGAAAGATGGACAGAATTCATTGGTCAGAGGTGACATTGGGCCAGCGGTCCACGCAGAGCCACAGTCGGCCTCAGACTGGAGGACCCAGTGTCAAGGGTATGGCCGATTGGCTTATGCTCACTCACAGCCAGTCAAAACCCCATAGCCGGCCTCGGCTGGGGCGCCAGCTGAGGCCTGGGGGTCCACTGCTGTCTAAAGCAGCCTCAAGAGCCCACGCATTGAGAACGGGCGAAAGGCAGGAGGATAATACTTCCTCTGGTGATAAAAGGACCTCCTCGTGCCCTGTCATGAGGATTTCTTGGCAGAGGATGGTGGGTCCAATGTTCTAAACACTCACATAACACTGGTCTTATATTGGAAGAATCCAACACAATCAAGTGAAATGAACCATTCAACCAGACCTCATACACTTTAAACAGTGCTGGTTTGCACAGGATAAATACCACATATTTTGAAAAACTTATGTGTAGAGTGGTTCTAATCATTGGTCATTAGTTGTTCGGTTCAATCCCATATTTTTCATTTTTTGCTTTTTATACTTTTTATACTTTTGTGTTTTTTATTCCATACTGTGGAAAGTACTTGTCTTAAACGACATTATTTTGTAAGAAGTACTTATCTTAGACGATGTTTACAGCTGAATGTCTTTAAACTTTAGACCGGAACGCCGGAGGAAAAGAAACAACTACGCCCGACGCGGCTCACGTTTCTTTTTTTGCTTCTTCAGGGGCTCTTAGTAAGTTGTCTGTAAACACAAACGCTGTATTAAACAATGTAGTTCAAAAACCAATTGTAAAATATACTTGCTCTTTTATCCATACATCAGTTAACTAGTCCTGTGTCTCCCGACTTCCACAGTCTGCAAAACAGCTGTTCCCTCCATTTTAGAAATTTAAACCGGCGGCTTTTTAAACCAACTCACGGATCGTATCCCAACCAATCGGGGCGGTCCAACTTCTGACAGCTCCAAAACGTAATGACGTTATAGACTCTCATACGTTTTGGAGCTGTCAGAAGTTGGACCGCCCATTGGTTGGGATACGATCCGTGAGTTGGTTTAAAAAGCCGCCGGTTTAAATTTCTAAAATGGAGGAACAGCTGTTTTGCAGACTGTGGAAGTCGGGAGACACAGGACTAGTTAACTGATGTATGGATAAAAGAGCAAGTATATTTTACAATTGGTTTTTGAACTACATTGTTTAATACAGCGTTTGTGTTTACAGACAACTTACTAAGAGCCCCTGAAGAAGCAAAAAAAGAAACGTGAGCCGCGTCGGGCGTAGTTGTTTCTTTTCCTCCGGCGTTCCGGTCTAAAGTTTAAAGACATTCAGCTGTAAACATCGTCTAAGATAAGTACTTCTTACAAATAATGTCGTTTAAGACAAGTACTTTCCACAGTATGGAATAAAAAACACAAAAGTATAAAAAGTATAAAAAGCAAAAAATGAAAAATATGGGATTGAACCGAACAACCAATGACCAATGATTAGAACCACTCTACACATAAGTTTTTCAAAATATGTGGTATTTATCCTGTGCAAACCAGCACTGTTTAAAGTGTATGAGGTCTGGTTGAATGGTTCATTTCACTTGATTGTGTTGGATTCTTCCAATATAAGACCAGTGTTATGTGAGTGTTTGGACCAGGTGTTACACAAAGGTTGAAGCAGTTTTTGAACATATAGGGTCCAATGTTCTGGCAGAGAGATGCTGAAGGGTCTCATGGTGAGATCCTTCAACTGAGCCACAGCATCCCTCACTTTGTCACTAAAGAGGTTTTCACCAGTACACAGCAGGTCAGAGAGCTTCTCCTAGACCTCTGGCTGGAGATCAGCAGCTCAGAGTCAGTCCACCCTGCAGGCATCAATGCCCACTGTTGCCACCCTAGCTGCAGTTTCAAACACGTCGAAGGTGGCACACACCTCATATTTGCCACATTCTAGGCCCTGCTGGGTGACCACCAAAAAATTGTTCTGCTGTCCTTGGGGTAGGCACTCGGACAATTCCTGGACCTGCTTCCAGAGGTTCCAAGAGTACTTCATCATGTACAGCTGGTAGGAAGCAATGGGTGATCAACATGGGACCCTGAAGCACCTTTCTACCCAGCGCATCCAGCACCCTGTGCTCCCAACCCGGAGGGGCGGATGCATGAGTGCGGGAACGCTTGGACTTTTTGAGGGCAGACTCTACCATGACCAACTGATGTGGGAGCTGATGCCTCTCAAACCCCAAGGCATACTGTACCAAATAAACAGCATCAGCCTTCCAATTCACAGGAGGCACAGAGATGGGATGTTCCCAAATCCTAAGCAATAATTCCTTGAAGATCTCATGGACATCCACCACTTCCTTCAGGGCATCGATAAACTGGAGAACCTCCAACATCATATGCCTGCCATCAGAAGCTGAATGGAATGGTTTCTGCCATAGACCGGACAAACCCTGCAAAGGTCAGGTCCTCTGGTGGGGACTGGCGCTGCTCCTCCGGAGGAGACTGCTCTGAGGGAAGATCCCCGAGTCATCAGCCAAAGACTCTGAGGTATCATCCCCCCCATGGGTCACACTAAGATTGCCCAGAGACACCAGTGGAGGGCCCCTTCCCCAGTCCCTCGGCTTGAGCACAAGGGCATAGAGGACCCCGAAGAAACTGGCACTGGACCAGGCAATGCTGGCCGGGGAACCAAGGGCCTCGACGGTGCTGTGGGCCGCGAAGGCCCTTCCTCCTCAGAGGAACCCAGTACAGGGGTAGCTTGGAAACTGTCAACACTTGAAGCCACAATAAAATTTTCATCGAGTTCAGAATAAAAGTTCCACTACAATCAGAAATCAGCAATGCATGCAATGACTATGCTGGGAGAGAGAACAAGAGATCTGCACTAGAAATCCCAACAATTTAACATCATATGACCACTTCCCAACTTTACTCCTCTTACTTATCCCTAAAGCTGCAAGAGCTGAATTATCCTGGGTTCAATTTTTTTCTTAAAAGAATATATCCAGAACTGCAAATGAATACAGTAACCACTGGAAAGCTTTCCATTGGTATGCAGCATTCATTGACAGACAAACAGGTCTGGAGATAAGTTTGTTTAAAAATATTTTTTTTCAGTGATTCAGTATTTAAAGTGCAAATGATTATATTGCATTTCTGCTGGCCATTCTTTTATTACATGCAGGATGAATCATTGGCATATTCTTACAATCATGGGGCTAAGCCACTAGACTATCTACCAGTTAGCATAGTGTTCACATTTGTATTGTTTTCACTGTTTGGGAAACTCATCTGATCAGAGATTATTAATCATAATAACCCATTGTAATATTTAAAACATTACATGAGGATGGATTTCCATCCAATTATTCTGTGGTCTCCACAAGAAGGTCAACAAAGTTGGTACAATCAAGTTGGATACAGGTTTGACTGAAACCTAAGCTCAAATAACCAAAATATGAATGGCAGCATGTTTTGACCCCATACTCTCGCTAACAATAGCTATTATCACTAGAAAGAATAACATGAGCCAAAATTAGAAAGAATAACTAACATGAGCCAAAGATGCCACTAAGGATGCTAACCCTAATTTGGGACTGAAGAACCAATTTGCATATAGAAGGAAAATTCAATAAACAAGGTCTCTGGGGTTAACAAAATCTTGCATCATGGAATGCAGTGGGAAGAATGAATAAATCTTCAGAATGCTATAGAATAGCCCTTTTAACTGCTCAATTAAGAAAACATTCCAAAATGTTAGCTGGAAAAACAACATACTGCACTTCTGAGCATCACATCAGAAAGCCAATGAGTGATGTAATTCTCTTGCAAACAGTTCAAGTGGCTATAACAGTTACTCTGTCACTCTATTCTCCCAGGCCTTTTTTAGTATCTTCAGAAAGATTCAAACTGGCCACCTAACCTAAGCTAAAACCATTTATAATTAAAAGCCATTGTACAGCAAAGATTCCTGAAAAATACACACAAAAAATGTTCAGTGTCCATATCTTCTCACAGTAATCTACTAGATAAATGAAGCTTGACCGACGTGCCGCAAATGCGCAGTAGAGAGCAACTCTACCACAAATGTGCGGGCAGCACGTTGCCAGTAACCAAAATGGCACGGCGAGGAGCACGAGCAGTAACGGCGGCGATGGCGGCGAGCAGTAATGGCAGCGACGGCGGGACCCCCCCGGAGATCTTCCGTCTGCGCCATCTGAAGGGGTTGTGAATGAGGGGAGGGGAGGAGGGAGGAGAGAGTGACTGAGGGGAGGGGAGGGAGGAGAGAGTGGGGGAGGGGAGGAGGGGAGAGAGTGACTGACTGAGGGAGGAGGGGAGAGTGACTGACTAAGGGGAGGAAGGAGAAGTGACAGGGGGGAGACTATGTGAGGGTATGGTAAGGAAATGGACTGAAAAAAAAAATGTTAATGTAGCCCGTTGTTACGGGCTTAACGGCTAGTTTATATAAATAATATTCTGGTTAGAAATTAGTTAACTATATTAGCTTCTGGCACAAGAAAATATATAGCACATATGGAATATAACGTGAGTACCTAGCATCAACATGATTGCTGGAGAAAACGATGCAGTTAAAGAGGGCATGAATGTGAAAACTGGACTGCAGCACAAACTGCATTGCAGTACTGAAGAGACAAAGCAGAGGAAAATACGCAAGCACTTACTTTGCTAAACATTTTTATTTCATGCACATGATTCCAGATCATAGTAAATGATGTTAGATAAAGACCAAAATGGTCCATCCAGTCCTGTCCAGCAAGGTGTTCAGGGTCAAACCTGCTACTTCCGTGCAGGTTACCCTCTCACCTTTTAGTTCAGGGTCATTATTGTACTTCCCCTTATGTTACTTTCCCCAGTGCTTCATTTCCATCTTCCTCCTTCTAAGGATCCTCTGAGTTTATCCCATGCCTTTTGAATTCTATCACCATTTTTGTCTTTACCACCTTCTCTGGGAGGGCATTCCAGGCATCTACCACACTTCTGTGAAAAAAATATTTCCTGATGTTTCTCCTGAGTCTACCCCCCTGAAATCTCATATCATGATCCTGAGGTTTGCCGCATGTGCATTTTTTAATACTTTTCAGGTATTTAAATCTTCTCTCCCTGAATGTGTTTATACAGAGTCAATGCAAAAAAACATGAAGAAAGATGATACATTAGTGAGACAAGCAAGAATTAAACACACGAAAAACCTTTATAGACATATTACAGAGAAGAACAGAGAGACGCCGCAGTACGGAACATTTCTAAAAGGAGACCTCACAGTTGGGGGTACTTAAAGGGAATTTTAGGCATATAAAAGAACACAAAATATTTTAAATGAAAACACTTTGAAACAAAAAAGAACCTAGTAAGGATGTTGGCTTTTCCACCTATTATCATAAATAGGCCCCTTGGAACAGTAATATTTTATTGCCTCTGTCACCAATATTCACCCCACCCCCGCACCATCCTTATAACTGATCTGGAATGACATATTGAGTTAGTGCAATAAAAAATTATTGCCTACTTCTTGTTGCTGGCCCTTATTTCTACACAGGGCAATGGACAATACTTGCATCACAAATTCCAAACCCAAATCTAACATAACTGGCCATGTCTGTCTGCTATTCAGTAGCTTTTCATTTACCAACACAACATTCCAACAACCTTCAGCTAAATAACATAGCACAGCATCCACTCATCATATCGATGCTCTTATGTATACTTTGATGGAAAAGCATTCATCTTCAGAGTTTCCAAAATCTACACTTGCCTGGGGCAAGCGAGTTTTCTCAGAGAGAAAGACTTTAGTATTTTTGGCATCAAGCAGAGCTCAGAAGGAGAGAGCAGAATTTCAGACCCTGATTGGGGCCCAGGAAGCAGCAGTGGAGTTTTCAGTCCTAAACAGGAGCCAGGAGGAGCAGCTGGGTTTTTATGCCGCAACTTGGACCCTGGAGATGTGAGACAAAGGGGTCAAAGAGGATTATAGAGGAGGACAGTGAGAGGGCTGAGAGTGGGTAAGAGAGTGGTTGGAAGGGAGAAAGGAGAGGAAGGGAAGTGGGATTAGATGAGGGCCTAGAGGAGGATAACTGCATGCAGGTGTGAAACTGAACGGAGAGACAGAGCAAGAACCCTGCAGAGGAATGGAGTGGGGAGTGCTCTCATGAGGGAAGAAAGCAGAGTTGCTTATCTGTAACAGGTGTTCTCCAAGGACAGCAGGATGTTAGTCCTCACACATGGATGACATCATCAGATGGCGCCCCAATCTGGAAAACTTATGTAAGAGTTTCTAGAACTCTGACTAGGCACACACTGTGGAAAAAGAGAGAAACCCCACATGGACGCGTGGTATAGGGCAGCGGTTCTCAACCGGTGTGTCGCGACACACTAGTGTGTCGCCAAGCACCAGCTGGTGTGTCGCGTGCTCCCGGTCTCTCCCGCTGCTCTTTCTTCCCTGCTGCCGTTGCCGCCGGGCTATCAACACGTTCAAGCCCAGTGGGAACGGCAGCAGTGCTAAAAGAAGCGGTGGCACTTGTGGCTGGCCTTTTCTTCTTCCCGCGCCTGCCCCCCCCCCGTGACCCGGAACAGGAAGTGATACGCGGTGCGCGGGAAGGAGAAAGAGCAGTGCCGCGTGATAAAGTAGCAGCAGCGGCTGCAGCATCGGCCCCCGAGCAATTGAAGCAGCCGGTAATCGAGAAAGGAGACAGCAGCATGAGCCTCCCGCGGCCGATGGGATTCTACTTTCTTGGCTTGCGGGGGGCTGGAGGAGGAGGCTGCTGTAGCTACCATTTGTGCTCGGGGAGGGGCGGGAAGAGGAAGTGAGGTGAGAGAAAGAAGCAGCCAGCCTGCGTGTGATTGAGAGCCTGCGTGTGAGTGAGAGAAACTGGTCAGAGAGCTGATGTGTGTGTATATGTGAGAGACAATGAAAGTGACTGCTCAAGGAGATGACTGATGTGTATGTGAGAGTGGTGAGACCTTAGTCAGGGAGGTGACTGATGTGTGTTGTGTGTGTGGTGTGTGTGTGTGTGTGAGAGAGAGAGAAAAAGCATTGAAGTGAGAAATCTGGGTATGTGAGAAAGCATGGGCGTAAGAAGCCTGCTGTTGGGGGGGGGGGGGGTGTGTGTGAAAGAAAGCATGGGAGTTATTATAGGGCAGCGGTTCTCAACCGGTGTGTTGCGACACACTAGTGTGTCGCCAAGCACCGGCTGGTGGTGTCGCGTGCTCCCGGTCTCTCCCGCTGCTCTTTCTTCCCTGCTGCCATTGCCGCCGGGCTATCAACACGTTCAAGCCCAGTGGGAACGGCAGCAGTGCTAAAAGAAGCGGTGGCACTTGTGGCTGGTCTTTTCTTCTTCCCGCGCCTGCCCACCCCCGTGACCCGGAACATGAAGTGATACGCAGTGCGCAGGAAAGGAGAAAGAGCAGTGCCGCATGATAAAGTAGCAGCGGCGGCTGCAGCATCAGCCCCCGAGCTGCATGCATGAAAGCGAGAGGCTGGTTGGTAAGGTGACGGTGTGTATGAGAGAAAGAGACTGGTGTGTGTGAATATGAGAGAAAGAATGTGATTCAGGGAATGAGAAGCCTGTGCAGTGGAGAGCGAGCATGGAAATGAGAGAGAGACTGGTGTGTGTGTGTGTGTATGTATGTGTGTGTAACAGAGAGGAAGTGATTTTGGGAATGAGAAGCCTGTGCATGTGAAGAGAGTGAGCATGGGAGTGAGAAACCTGGGTGTGTGTGAGACACAGCATGGGAGGGAGAAGCCTGTATATGTAAGACAGAATATGGAAATGGAAGCCTGTGTGTGTGTATGCATGAGCGAGATCAGGTGACTGGTGTGAGTGTGTGTGTGAGAAAGAAAGTGATTATGGGAATGAGAAACCTGTGCATGTGAAGCATGAGCATGGGAGTGAGAAACCTGGGTGTGTGTGAGACACAGCATGGGAGTGAGAAATCTGTATATCTGAAAGAGAACATGGGAGTGGGAAGCCTGTGTGTGTATATGCATGAGAGAGATCAGGTGACTGGTGTGTGTTTATGTGTGTGTGTGAGAGAGAAAGAAAGTGATTATGGGAATGAGAAGCCTGTGCATGTGGAGAGAACAAGCATGGGAGTGAGAGACTGGTGAGTGTGTGTGAGACAGAGAAAGTGATTATGAGAGTGAGAAGCCCATATATGTAAGTAGAACACGGGAGTGGGAAGCCTGTGTGTGTGTATGGCATGAGAGAAACTGTTCAGGAAGGTGACTGGTGTGTGTGTCAAAGACTGTTTGGGAGAAGATTGGTGTGTGAGGAGACAGAAACTGGTCATGAGGGCATGACTTGTATGGTGTGTGTGTGTGAGAGACATGGGATTAAGGAAGAGGGCCATGAGTATAGAGCTTAGCCTCTACTGCTGCTTCTGCTGTGTGCTACGGCCTGCATGGAAGAGGAGTAGGAGAGCTGCTGGAGGGGGTAAGTAAAGGTGGCTTTTTAAGTTTATTTTTCTTGATTGACTGCCATTTTAATTATTTAATATTATGTGATGTGTCTTTTTTTGAAATATTTTATTGATGTTTGGAGAATTTTTAATAGTTTTTATGAGTTTTT
This sequence comes from Rhinatrema bivittatum, assembly GCF_901001135.1. NCBI lineage: Eukaryota > Metazoa > Chordata > Amphibia > Gymnophiona > Rhinatrematidae > Rhinatrema > Rhinatrema bivittatum. The sequence continues at coordinate 756,061,731 of NC_042616.1, forward strand.
AATTGTTGGATGTTATTCTGTTCATAGCTGTTTAGAAACATTTATTCTGCTTATTAGTATAGTTTTACAATTATTTCTGTGTGGGGATCTATAGCTGCTTGCTAGTTCTGTTTTCCTAATAAGAGGTGTATTGGCTTTTAGGGCCTGATTTAATATTTATAGTGTTGCCTTTTCATAGATAGGGTTGCTCCTGTTTGAGTGTATTCCATAATACAGGTGTAACTGTGTGCGGATTAGTTTATGTGCATTACTACGATCCTGGGAGTATGTTAGGTTGGTTCTGTGTCTGTTACCGAGATGAGGTATTTTACTAGCATGTAAGAGTTTTATCAGTCTTATTTGTTGTGTTTTCTCAAGAGGACATGCATTGGTGGTAAACTGCTGTCTTTTCATAAGTAGGGCTATTGAGCCTGGAAGGAGAAGGAGTTTGAGTTGCTGTTACTGAGATAACACCAGAACCAGAATATCTTTTTTGTAGGGTGAGTTGTATGGGGAATGTCATAATTCTGCTTTACATCCATTATTGTGGGTCAGGGGGGTTCCCGTGGATGCAAACTGTACTTTACATCTAGCCCCGTGACGATCATGGGTCAGTGTGTCACGCATGTGAGAACCATCTGTCAGGTGTGTCCCGACAGAAAAAAGGTTGAGAACCACTGGTATAGGGCATACTGGGCATGCTCAGTGTGCCTAGTCAAAGTTCTAGAAACTTTGATAGTTTTCTGCATCTGATGATGTCACTCATGTGTGAGGACTAACATCCTGCTTGTCCTCAGAGAAATGCACTCAACATGTATTCCCATGGCTCACTCTGCCTCAAAACAGATTACTGTAGCAGCGAGAGGAAACAGGAGCACATAGCAAGTGAAAACTGGAGAAATGTTGGAATCCATACTCATGTTCAGTTTGAATCTGAATTACAGTTTTATTTTGTTAACTGAAAATATCAAATTACTTAGAGTTGTCTTTCAATTTATAATGCTAAGGACTCTCTAACTTGAAGCAGTCATTTGGGCCTTTGAGGCTTTAACTTAACTGTGACAGAATGCATTCTAGAATGCTTACCCATCAAGAGAAACTAAAAATTAATTATACTGTAATTCAAAACAATACTTTACTTAGCTATGCTGAATCAGTACTTGAGTGATTTTTCCCACAAAGAGAAGAAAAATCTTAGTGACGTCCTTTACAAGAGAAGTTATGCCAGAGAAATAAGCAGCTTTACAGCCATCAAACACCAAAATGTGCAGGGAACCAAAAACAACAATCTCCTGCCACCTGGGGCCGAGGGAACAATAGCCAAGAGAAGGTGCAACAGCTTACAACACCCAGTGAATATTACTGAAATCAAAGCCAGGAATCACCTTCGACATTTAGCAGCACTGCCAAAACAATTTCTGCCTTATCAGAATGCTTGCATACTTAAAACAAAGTCTTCTAAAAAGCTGACATTAAAAATACCTATTAACTCACTGGCAGAAAAGAGTTTAACATGTATATTATTCTAAACTATACTTACTGTTTTGAATCACTGTGACAGACCTCCAGGGTTGGATCATTGTAAATGAAAGCTGCCTCCAATTCATTCACTCGCACTCTGTATATCCTGCACTGCTTGCTGTTCAGTTTAATCCTAGTCAGGTTTGCAACTGTGGGAAATATGGTCAGCTCCACAAAACCCTACAAGTGTATAAAATGACAGCATAATTATGTTTGTGTAGAAATGACACAGTGAATAGTACATGATGGGAGACAAAAAAACGCAAATCATCCATCCAGTCTGCCCAGCAAGGTGTTCAGGTTGCAATTCCATGCAAGTTACCACAATACCCCCATGCTTCATTTTTATTCTTTTGACACTAGGGATCCTTTGAGTTTACTCCATGCCCTTTTTACACAAGCCTCTGCAATAGAGACTCTTGCATTTTACAAAATGTGCCTAAAAATATAAAGGTCAGAAAAGGAAAGCAAAACGAAAAAAAAAAAAAAAGAGCCCTTTAAATCTGGGCTCCTGTCTGCGGTGCCGCGCGCCGGGCGTCACGCACCCTAAGGGCCTGCCCCTTGGTGCGCCCCTTAGGGTGCCCCCTGCCCCAACAGACTGGACAGAACTTCCATCCCAATCGACTATTGGCTCCACAAGCAAATCCAGCCTACTTAAGTTTCTCCCCTGAATTTGTCCTGCCTTCCATTTACTGCGAACCTCAAAGACCCCTAAGGGTACCTCCGGGCTCCCCACTAGGCCCTACAAGGTCAAGGAGAAGGCCACCTCGGACCGACCAAAGGGTAGGCCACAAACGCATTGCCAACGCCGCAACTGGGACAGGGAGACTCAAGATAAGGCCGTAGACCTGCCCTCCCCCACAACAGGCCCACCGCCCAGACCTACCTCCTCGACAGGCCCAGGCCGGCACACCCATCCCAGGACCTAATCGATCGGGCATGCCACACAGATTGGCACCCGGACCTACCTCCTGCATCTCCTCGGGCTCCACCGCCCTCTTCAGCAGACCAACTAACACCACAAGCCACCCCGAACTCCCAGGAAGGTACCACTGGCCCCTCCCTTGACCCCGCCCACCAACACAGCGAACTGGAACCGGATTGGACACCCAAAGGCCCTACAAAAGAAAAAAGCAGAGCGCCTCTGGCACCATGGGCCTAAGGAGCGCAACAAAAGGGCCTCCCCCTCTGTGCGCCCCCCTCGTAATGCCACTGAAAGATGCCACTCCCCACCCCCTTCCCCCCTCCCTTCCACAAAATGGATACAAGATACCCACAACTCTACTCAAGGATTCTACCCTCCCCCACAAACACCACCCATACAATACACCAACAGGAAACATACACAGAAGACTACTCCAGATTCCCCTATTCCATGCCCCTCACATGGCCGCACAATCAGTTCTCACCCTCTTATTACTGAATGCACAATCCATTACAAAGAAAATCCCCATAGTAAACGACCTCCTTTTTGACCTAAAGCTGGACCTACTATATATCACAGAATCATGGCTCAAAGATACAGACTCTCCTCTCATTAATCAACTTCCAACAAACAATTACAACATCTTCTCCATACCAAGACAAAACAAAAAAAGGAGGCGGCCTACTGTTCCTAGTAGCCAAAAAACTTAAATTCAGCACACTCCCCATCAACTCCCTACTATCTATCGAAGTCAGTCTCTTCAAATCCAAAACCCTCCAAATCCTGCTGATCTATGCCCCCCCCAGGCACTCTCAACAAAGATCCTTGCCCTCTCATCGAAACCATCGCATCTAACATCAATACCAACCACCCCACCATCATCCTAGGAGACTTTAACCTCCACTTTGACAAGTCTCCCCGCTCCCCTTCAGGTGAGCTCCTCCTCAACTCTCTATCTGCCATGGGCTTCATACAAATAATAACTCCCCCATGTAAAAATCAGGCCACATCCTGGATCTGATTTTCATTAACAACAAAATAACACTCAACTCCACTCCCACCACCTCGCCTGTCCCCTGGTCAGATCACATGGTAATAAAACCAAACTCCAATTGGACTACACCCACATCCACACCCTAAAAGACAAAAAAACAGATAATCTTCACCAAACCATGCTCCAGTGAGACCCTAGAAAAACCTTACCAGACGCCCTAAAACAACTAGACACCTCTAATACCATCAATGCAGTTAACTCATGGGCCACAATCAACATGGAGACAGCGAAAAAGATCTGCCCAACCATCGAAAAGGAAATCGGAACCACAACAAAACACAAATCACCCTGGTATAACCAGGATCTAAAAAACATGAAACGCCAACTAAGACAAGCAGAAAAAGCATGGAGAAGCAACCCCACAAGCCAACTACGTGACCGATATAGAACTCTCCTATACATATATACAACTGACATCAACGAAGCCAAACAGAACTTCTACTCCCAAATAATTCACAACTACCAATGCAAGTCCTGTTCGAGTATTTAACTCAGCGGACGCAACCCATCAACAACCCTTCACAAAAAGAAGCTTCATCAACAATATCCAGCCACAGCTTCGCCCAATACCTCATAGAAAAAACATCCAAATTTAACGCAAAAGACCATAAATCCTGAACCCAACACACAAACATCCCTTACAGCAGCAACATGGTCATAGTTTGAGACCGTAGCCTCTACTGAAGTGGAAAACATTGTTCGAAAGATCAACCCAGCAGCACACCCGCTCGACCCCATCACAACAAAAACCCTCAAGCTAATTCCGAACTGCCTAGCTAGACCCATCGCTGACATCACCAATCTCTCCCTCGAGCAAGGAGTACTCCCGGATTCCCTTAAATGTGCTGTAGTCAAAACCCATCCTAAAAAAACCACAACTTGACCCGACCATCCCATCCAACTATCGACTCATCTCGAACCTACCATTTTTGGCCAAGATCATTGAGAAGACAGTCAACCACCAACTCTCAGAATTCCTGGAAAAACCGCAACATACTGGCCCCCGCTGAACACGGCTTCAAAAAATTTCACAGCACCGAATCACTACTACTCACTCTCACAGACACTATACTCCGAGGGTTCGACAAAGGCACAACCCTTCCTCCTATCCTACTAGACATCTCCGCCGCATTTGACACAGTCAGCCATAAGATTCTAATTCACAGACAAAAGAAAATAGGCATCACCGGCACCATTCTCCAATGGTTTCAATCATTCCTCACCAACAGAACTTTTAAAGTAGCCCAAGGAAATACAACATCAGAAAGAATCCCCCTCTCACAGGGAGTCCCACAAGGCTCATCCCTATCCCCTACCCTCTTCAATGGCTATATGCTGCCACTATGCAAATACTTAGACAAAACAGGGCTCACCTACTTTCTTTACACCGATGACATACAGATCCTGCTCCCCATCAGAGACAACATCGGCAATACCCTAAACCGATGGGAAGCATACTAGACAAACATAACCTCTATCCTCTCAGAAACGGCACTAACGCTCAACCAAAGCAAGACGGAAATTCTTCACCTCTCCATAAAAACCTCATTACCCATCTCTGACCCCACAACTCTATCCAAGTATAACATGCTCCCAATGGTTAGAGACCTCGGAGTCACACTGGACCAGGAACTGAACTTCAAACAGCATATCAAGACGCTGATAAAAGAAGGATTCTACAAACTCCAAATCCTGAAGAAATTCCAACCTCTACTTCATCCCCCAGACTTACGGACGGTCCAAAATCGACTATTGCAATGCCCTCCTAACTGGCCTTCCCGCATCCACCCTCAAGCCCCTCCAGCTCCTACAAAATGCGGCCGCACGGTCACTAACGAATAAGAAGAAAACAGATCACATCACGCCCATACTCAAACAACTTCCACTGGCTGCCCGTCCCGTTCAGATCTCAATACAAAACACTCATGCTCATACACAAAGCAATCCATAATGACAAAGCCAGCTGGTTACAAGGACCTCTGACCACTTTGCAACCCCACTAGAAATCTCCGCTCAACCAACACAGGCCTACTCCCCATTCCCCCCCGCCAAGGAAGTACATAGAGTCTCCACTAGAGAACGCACTGAATCCGTAGCAGGCCCTCACCTCTGGAACAACCTTCCAGCCACTCTCAGAACTGACCCATCTACACCCACCTTCCGAAAGAACCTCAAGACCTAGCTCTTCCAGAAAGCTTTCACACTAGACAAATAATCCCGCCACAGCCCCCCCCCCCCACCAAATAACAACCACCCCCACCCCCCCCGCCTCCTAGCCCTCCCAGTTTCCCGACCCTGCCACTGTACATAGTTAATTTAACTCTTAATAAATTCTGTAAGAAGTTATGCTTTTAAACATGTTATATTGTAATACTATCTTGTAAAACAGTTATATGTACGTAACCAGTTACTCAATTAAGCTGTTATATTGTATCATGTCATTATAAGGCTCGCCTTAGACATCTTGTTATATTTCAAATCGAATGTCAGTATAGAAAAATAAATAAATAAATAAATAAATAAATAAGGACTTATTTTAAAACAAATGGTATTTTCAAAATGACATTAAACAATGAGGGATCGTGGTACTCATCTATAGTAATATTTAAAATATCTGCAAATAGTTCTCCTTCAAAACTGTTCACAAGCAACAGATCTAGTAAAACAGAATGTTTCATTTAGGTTATGTTTGTAAAACTCATTATTACTTGAAGATCCTGAGAACAGAAACCTTACATAAAACTAATTTTAGAAATTGTACTTACTACTACAGACTTTCTTTGGAAATTAATGTTGTTGATGCAGACCACCTGGTGGGTTGTATAGGAAAAAAATGGAATAAAATAAGTGCAGATAGGCACCAAAAAAATACAAGAACATGTGTTGGAGTATGCAAACAGCCACAGAGAGTCCAGTAAATACTAATGGGTGTAGCAGGGAATGAGTAATATAGACAAACTAAAGGTTTTGCACTCAGTCTCTAGAAAATCAATGCCTCAGAGAGCAAAGAGGGAGAAAAAGAATAAACATTTCATTTTTACCCCAAAAAAGAGTTCATTCAATTTCTAGTCTGCACTTCCAAAGATCAGGATAGAATACAATAAGATACAAACATAACACTATGTTAATGCTACTTCTCCAGCAATGTTCTAGGGCAGGGGTAGGCAACACCCCAGACTTTGGTAGCTATGATTTATCCAAAAATCATGAGCTGCCAAGATCACATGGTTCCTCTCCTACCACTACTCATTTACATAGCACTACTAGATGTACAGTATGCAGTACTCTACAGAAAGACATAGGAAACAGTCTCTGCTCCCTGGAGCTTCCAATCTAGTCAAATAAGAGAGAGTAACTAAGCATCTCCCACCCAACAGATAACACTCCCCATCCCCTCAGATGTCTCTGCCTTGTGAAGCATAGGTGTTACGGGTGCAATAGCATCACTGAAATGAAGAAATGTTGCTGTCTGATATAGGGGTCAGAAGAGGAACCCATCATTCCTATGGGTAAAATTCATGGAGTGCTCTGAAGGAAAATATCTGAGTTCATCCAGTCTCATCACCCTCTCAAATTACTGACCAGCCTCACAGGGAAGCCCCTCCCCATCTATTAGTCTGCCTACATCTAGTAGCACCCATTCTGCTCTTCCTTCTCCCGGTCACTCTCTGTGCCCCATTCTTCTCCCTCCTGTCAGTATCTCTCTGCCCGTTTCTCCCCTCTTTGCGCTCATCCCTCGCTCTGTCAATATCTCTTTCTCTCTCTGATGCCACCTCTCTCCCATCAGACTTTCTCTATCTGCCCCATCCCTCTCTTTCCTTGTCACTCTCTCTGCCCCAGCCCTTTCTTTCCTGTAGTTTATTTCTCTCTTGTCCTCATCCCTCTCCTGGTCAGTGTCTCTCCCTCTCTGGCCCCGATCCGGCGCGAAATAAGGAAACTACTTATAGCTTGTAAGGTCGCGGGCTCTCGAAGCCCTTGTCTTTCTTCCGATTCATCCTGGGCAGCTGTACGGATCGTCAGCGTTGCCCGATTGGGCTATTTCGCGCCAGATTGCGTTACTTTTTTTTCCCGCTGTGCATGTTGAGCTAGTTTTGGGCTGGGAAACTGAACAGCTGAGGGCTAGCAGCCCTCTATGTCCCCGGCGCTTTTTTCTCTGCTTCGGCACGCAGCCCAACCAGCAGTCGCAGAATGATGACTCATCGGCAGCAGCCAATCAGCAGGGCAGCTGTAGAAGAGGGAAGGAAGAGGAAGCTGTACCCGGCGGTTGCATACAGGGAGAGTTCTTCCAGCACACGCTGTCTGCTTGTATTTCCATCATGGTGTTCTCCGTTTACTGTTGAACCCGAAGCTGCTGATTTCCCTTCCCCATTTTAACCGCGTTGAAGCCTCTTAATCTAGTTGTTTTCTGGAAACAGCTAAAGTAGAGGCGAGATTAAGGGAAGAAGCTTTTTTTTTTGTGTTTGCCTGATTGAAGATTAGCTTCTTGGGAGGAAGGGGGAAAGAATAGCACTGTAGGATAGGTGGAGGATAAAAGGGGGAAGGAAAGGATGTTGAACACCAATGAAAAGAGGACAAAGCAGAGAAGGTCGAATGTGAAAATTCTGATGCATTATTGAGGGTAGATTCCTGCCAGACCAATCCATACGAGTGGGATTCGTAAGCCCCCCGACCAGCAGACGGAGGCAGAGGTAATGATTTACATAAGAACATAAGATATGCCATACTGGGTCAGACCAAGGGTCTGTTTCCAACAGTGGCCAGTCCAAGTCACAAGTACGTGGCAAGTACCCAAACATTAGATAGATCACAAGCTAATATTGCTCATTAATTAATAGCAGTTCATGGATTTTTCCTTTAGGAACTTATCCAAACCTTTTTTAACCCCGTTTCACTAACTGTTGTAACCACGTCTTTTGGCAATGAATTCCATAACTGAACTTTGCACAGAGTGAAAAAAAAATTATTCGATTTGTTTTAAATGAGCTACTTGCTAACTTCATGGAGTGCCCCCTGGTCCTTCTATTAACTGAGAGAGTAAATAACCAAATTACATTAACTTGCTCAAGTCCTTTCATGATTTTGTCCCTATATAGGCTGGTGCAGCAGGAAAAAGAATAAGTAGTTCTCTGCCTCCAGTAGGTGATAGGAATCAGTTGATCCAGCAGAAAGGAGGAGAAAGAAGCTCTGAGAGGCAACAGCCTTCTTTAAGATTGATTTCCACAGGGAGAGCTAGGGCTGAGCCAGTGGGACCCTCCTCAGGATGATAATCTTCATAGAGCAGATCTTCCTTCCCCAGCACAATCCGGTTTGTGTGCTTGTATTTCCACTGATAAGAAGTGTGTCTTTGACTTTAAAAAGAAAAAACAAGAAACTGCAGCTGAGCGACAAGGGAGCAGCAGGAAGCTCAAGGGCAAAGCCCAAGCAGCAAACTCACAGGTCGATCCAGTAAAGTGTGCTCCGTCGGAGCGCACTGTCACCCTGCTCTGGACGCGTGTTTTCCCTTACCCCTTATTCAGTAAGGGGAGGAAAACACGCGGCCCACCCGCAGCACCTAATAGCGCCCTCAACATGCAAATGCATGTTGATGGCCCTATTAGGTATCCCTGAGCGATCCAGTAAGTAAAATGTGCAGCCAAGCCGCACATTTTACTCTAAGAAATTAGCGCCGCCCAAAGGTCGGCGCTAATTTCTTCCGGCGCCAGGGAAGTGCACAGAAAAGCAGTAAAAACTGCTTTTCTGTGCACCCTCCGACTTAATATCATAGCGATATTAAGTTGGAGGTCCCCAAAAGTAAAAAAAAAGTAAAAAAAAAAATAAAAAAATTTTGAATTCGGCTCGCGGCTGTCGGGCCGAAAACCGGACGCTCAATTTTGCCGGCGTCCGGTTTCCGAGCCCGTGGCTGTCAGCGGGCTCGAGAACCGACGCCGGCAAAATTGAGCGTCGGCTGTCAAACCCGCTGACAGCCGCCGCTCCAGGCCAAAAGGAGGCGCTAGGGACGCGCTAGTGTCCCTAGCGCCTCTTTTTCCTCGTTTGCACCGCGTCGCCTAATTTAAATACTGGATCGCCGGGAGAGCGGGCGTTAGTCCGCTCTCCCACGGACTTTACTGGATCGAGCTGTCAGCTTGCAACATATTCCTCCCCCATAGTCTCGCTGGAGCCAGAGGTATAGAAAGCGAAAGAAGAAACTGGGTGCGGATCTCAATGATTTCCAAGCATTAGGGGCTCAGTGAGTTGTGTGATGATCCCGAGGTGGGAGCTGGCTCCTAAGAGCAGTGCGGTCAGCGTTTCCCGCCATGTTTGAGTAGGTAAAGTTGCAGAGAAGAGAATTTTTAAACCCAGCTGCACTAACATTTGCTGCACCTGCACCCCTAATAGTGAGAGTAGCAGGGGCAGGCTATATATTTTTTTTTTGGGGGGGTTTCCTACTAGTGTATGGCTCCTGTGGACTGCATTGCCCAGTAATTTGAGTAATTTCAGTTAGGCTTTCAACTTCTTAAAAATTTTTTACCTATTTGTCAAGGCATTTGCTAACTACTGATGCAGGAAAAGTTTTACTTTTTGGAGGTTCAGTTGTTTAAATGATTTGTAAATATATTATATATTGTATTATGTTTGTTTTTAATGCTCTTATGTTGTACACTACTTACTGCAACTCATTTTTGTTATATGCAGTACAAATTTAAAAAATAAATATATGCACAACAGGATGGGTTCCACCCATATATACACTGCTTCTGTGTGGGTGCTACCTCTCTGCTGCAATGATTTCCACAGCAGTGTATGCAGCTGAGGTTCTGGAAATAGATCCTGCAAGAACAATATGTAATCTAGTGGGCACCACAGGAGCCATACACAAGCAGTACCAAGTAGCCAGACTTTGCCTCAGCTGCCACCACCCCCCGGCACTAGAACTTGAGTTCTCTCTGACCCAGCAACCCAACCACTGCCTATGGCCCTTCCCTGCTACTGGCAGTGTAGGGGTGATGAGGTAGCATCAGCACAGAACCAAAAAAAAAAAATAATAATAATGCTGGCAGGGTTCACATTTGCTCTGCTAATGCAGGAGTGGCTTACATCTTTTGAACGTCATGGGCTATTACTTGGTACAGCTCTTCAGAAGACATCAACTTAGCGTGCTACAGCGCAGCTGGTCCACCATTGCATCTGAACCTGTCACCCTGTAGAGCTGATGCCAATTCTGCCATCTGCTGCTACAACCCCCGTATGCCATTGACTGCAATTGCAGGGTAGGGTGTAGCACAAGATGTGGAGGGGGATAGGATTGAGGTGGGAGAGAGGTAGAAGCATTATATGAGGGATGTATAGATCCTGGTTTAACTTTTTCTCTCACCCTCTCTTGCCTCTTTCTTCTGTAGTTCTTGAGTGAGGATGTTGCTGATCAAGAGTTCAAGTTAATTTTTCAAAGTCAGAACTAGTCCCAATGTCTTCCTGTGAAGAATGGTGATGGAGGGGGTTTCTCTCTTATTGTATTTATGCAGTATATAGTGCTGGCATACTGTTCATACACAAAGTTTGTTTTAATACATCACAAATTATTGAAAATATTTATTTATTTAAGAATTTTTTATATACAGACATTCTTGATACAAATATCAAATCAGATCGGTTTCCATTATAACAGAACAGTCGCGGTTAAGGCGTTACATTAAACAAGGTGTCAGAACAATAGAACGTAATATTAAATATCGTAAATGAATCGAACAGCGTTAATATACGTAACAAAATAAATAGATGTAACAAAATGAATAAAATAAAACTGAATGATACATGTAACAGCGAACAATGTTAATGGGTGTATGTATATGAGCAACTAATGACTTTTATAATCAAATATGTGCTATATGAAATATAGCACATTTAAAAAAAACACTTATGGGGCCTGCAGTTGCTCCCCCTCCCCATTTGGTTATCTTCTAAAGAGGAAGTGTACCACTGCAGAGTGAGGTGCTCTTACTTTGTCTCCTCCTAATGCCAGGGCCCCAGCTACTAGGAGACATTAGGCATGGAGCACTTCTGAACTGAAGGTTGACCACAGGTACCAATGAACAGACAAGAGGGAAGATGGTAGCCAATGCATGCTAGTTAAGGGGAAAAGACATAGAAAAAAAAAGGATGATAGACAGATCCCCCCCCCCCAAAAAAAAAAGGGTTAAGAAGGGAAAGGTGGTAGAAAATTAGGATTTATATATCACTAGGGATGTGCATTTGTTCGCAATGAAATAGGAAATAGACGACATTTCCTATTTCGTTGCATTTCGGGGGGGGGGGGGATGAAACAATAAGAAAACCCCAAAAATTGTGTGGTTTTATCGTTTTTTGGGGGGAGGGCACATTAAAAAAAAACCCAACCCAAACCCACCCCAATCCTTCAAATTTAATTGCAGCCCCCCAAAACTTACCAAAAGTCCCTGGTGGTCCAGCGGGATCCCAGGAGCAATCTCCCCCTCTCGGGCTGTCGGCTGCCAGTAATCAAAATGGTGCCGATGGCCTTGCCCTTACCATGTGACAGGGGCTATCTATGCCTTTGGCCAGCTTCTGTCATAGTAGGAGCAATGGACGGCCAGTGCCACTGATCGGCCCATTAAGATGGGGCCGACCAATGGCACAGATAGCCCTGTCACATGGTAAGGGCAAAGGGCCATCGGCGCCATTTTGATTAGTGGCAGCCGACAGCCTGAGAGGGGGGAGATCGCTCCTGGGAACTCCCTAGACCACCAGGGACATTCGGTAAGTTTTTTTTTTTGGGGGGGGGGGGTTGTAATTAATTAAATTTGAAGGGTTAGGGTGGGTTTCATTTCGGGGCAGCTGAAATAAAATCAGCCCGAACCTCAGGAAAACGAAATTTCCCACGGCGGGCCGATAACCCGAATCACATCTCCATATATCACCATTTCTCCAGCTTCCAGCATATTCAATTTTGAAACAGACAGACATAACTATTGGTACGTGTACCTGGGGCTGGGCCAGACCATGACTAGATGTCCTGTCGCGACTGCAGTAGGATGTGGCCTAGGGCCCAGTGTCAAAGAGCCGAAAAAATCGTGAGGCTAAAGGAGAACATGTCATCGGGCTCATATGCACAGACACACTGCTCCCCTCAGTTGGCACCAGCATCAAAGCTGAAGAGGCCAATGCCAGCTAAAAGATGGATGGTGCTGGAGCCGATTTCCAAATGCCAGGGACAGGTGGGGAAACCTCAGAGCCTAAAGCTAGGGGTTTGGGGAACAAACTCCCAAAAGACCTGACAGCTCCATCAAAACCAAGAGCCGCCCCACAGGAGCTGGTGGCTCCAAAAAAGTCGAAGCACGAAGCAGCTTGGCACACAAAGCAGACTGGCACGGCATGCACAACACAATGTTCAAAAGCGTTTGACACAGGATGATCAAAGACACATGGCCTGATGCTGATGCAAGGTTTATCAACACATGCATTGAAAGGAAAATTAAAGATAGACATTTGGCACAGGAACACCATTCGTCAAACACATTCAACACACAAGCAGCATAAGGTGAAAAATCCAAAAGGAGCATCTCAGGCTCAATGGCATCCAGACCTACAGGTGGTTTTCGCTGCAGAGGAACTCTGGGATCATGCAGACTCAAATATAGAGATCATAAGGGTCTCGGCTGGTTCTTCAGCTTCCTCTCCCAGGGGTAATATTTTCAAGCCTGACATCTCTAAGCAAGAACAGCCTCCACTCCAGAAACCCCTGCTTAAGAGACAGAAATACCAGGCAGCTCAGATCCAGTTGCACAGGAACAGGGGACCAGATTCCTCAGTTCTTTTGGCAGCATTACCCTCTTCCAAGACCAGATGGTCAGCCCATTCCGAAAAGAGGGAACTGACAGTTTCGCCTTCCCAATCCCAAATTGGGTGGTGCGGTCTCACAAGCCATGTTCCAACTTTTGGACATTCTAGAAACCTTCTTTGCCTCTGTGCTAGCTACTCACCACACTAGGCTATCCTCTAGTGATACAGCAGACAACTTGTCATCACAGTCACTTCCTTCTTCCCCTTTAGGAAGCAGGAGTAGAAGAGGGCAGCTGCCAATGCCTGAGTCCAGCATTCGTAGAACAAGACAGGGACATTCCAGCCAACGTCTCCTGGCCCGTCCACGGGAATTCATCAGACCCCTCAGAGGAACCACCAGAACCCCTCATCACCTCTGGAGGACTTGACATACTCAAAGTTCATTAAAAAGGTGGGTTCCCTATTGAAAATAGAGACAAAAATGCTGCCCAATTGAAGAACCGAGGTGCATGGGATTCTCAATATCTTTGATATCCCATCAGAACCAACAGCGCTCTCATCTCATGCAGTCCTGGCAGGCCTATTGGACAAGTTCTGGGAATCTCCTTTTTCAGAGCCTCCCATGTCACAGAAAACGGATCTGAAGTTCAGAATGCACAAATCTTCCCACTATGGGTCGGTATAGCTACCTCACACATAAGTAGTGGTTGAGTTGGCAATGAAGACATGTCTATACTCCAATACACCACAGGGGAGAGAAATACCTGAATGACTTCAGTAAGAATGTTTTCCAAGCAGCATTTCCTAGTGTGTAGCCAAATGGACTCAAGACCAATGGGAATAGTGCTCTTCTGCTAGCAGATGGGAGACGGAATCAGATTTCAAAACTGATGTCACGCTAGATATACTCCTGCAGTAACCTCAGCTCTTCAGTATTTCTCCATCTCCTAGCAGATGCGGACACTATCCCACACACTAGAATAGTGTTAAGAACTACAGCAAAGAAAAACAAAATTTACCTTAAAGAAGATCGAGCCACGCTCTCCTGCGCGATACCTAAGGGTCCCTCCCCCAGTCAAGAATTCCTGAGGTGATCTCTGATATCCCTCAGAGGTGTGCCTTGGTCCGGTAGCCGGTTCCCGGTCCTCAGGGTGGCTGAAAGGCAGCGGGTGTAGAACGGAGTGTGGCGGTGAAGATAATTCCCTCTCCCCCCGCAGCTAGAGACAGTCCGTCACACGATCGGTAAGCGCTGAGACCAGGTAAGAAAAAATCTTTAAATTCAGGTCTCCGCTCTCCAGAACTTGGATTGCTGTACCAAATTCTTCTTCCGGCGAGGTTAAAAGTGAGCACTGATTGGGTTGAGCAGCCTTGGTTGGGCTAGGCCCCGATCCGGTGCAAGGGCCACACAGAGAGACCCTCAGGGGGCGCCATATTCTCTTCTCGACCGACTGTACGCACAGGGCAGGCCGGTCAACTGATGTTCCTAACTTGCGTGAGTCCAATACAGATGCGCGCACAACTGGGCCGTGCGCACAACTACACACAAAGCTGCGTTTACAGCTACATGCGCGCATTGAAGCTGGAGGCAATGGCACTGGCGCCCAAGAATGCCAGAAGGCACTCTGCACAGCCTGCCACATAAGAGCTGTGCAGCCTGAATTGGAGTAGTGCCTGTGTCAACATTGCAAAGAAGCCCAAGGGGAACCAAAGCCTGGTCCCTTACTGTCGGGAGATGGTTCCAGAACTATCGCCGATAGCTCCCCACATCTAAGCATCTCCGAGATGGCTTCCCCCACAGGAGAGCACCTCTGAGACCCCTACGACTCCCCCTGGGATTAACATGGACCTAGGGACCTTCTCCTGGTTGGAATTCTTCCAGGGCCTGCAAACCTTCATTCAGGTGCAATCACCCCCAGCTGCGCCCCGGGTTCAAACCTGCCGGAAGCACAAGATCCTCCCAGCCCTGCTCAGATGTCTAGAGACATGCCTCGCCCAACCAAGAACTTCCCTGACAGGGACCCAGACACTTCAGATGATGAGGGTGACTCCCTGGAAGGAGAAATCCCTCCAGGAATGGAACCATACTGAACCATGCTTCGCTTCTTCCACAAGGATGAATTACCATCCCTTGTTTCCCAGATCTAATCTATTTTATCGTTCCCAAGAAGAAAGGATCTTTCCGGTCCATCTTGGATCTCAAGAACGTCAACTGTGATCTGCGGGTACTACACTTCTGCAAGGAAACAGGAGATAGCTACTACCTGGACTTTTGAAAGAGTCCAAGGCTAGCCCTTCCCCAAGCCAAAAAACCCAGGGATATTTTACCACCAAAGAGAAACCAACTATTCCCTGCAGTAGGTCTGAAAGACACCAAACCTAAACATAAACTAGAGAAGATAAGATCATATAGGCTTTCAATAAGAGTTGCTGTTACCAAAGAGGAGCAACTTTACTTCCTCACACGCATGACCGTTAAAGAGTCTATTAACTGATTATTTGGAGAATCACCATTTACTTGACATACATCAAAAACAAAGCACTGAATTACTTCTTCCTTTTTCGATATCATTCCTAGAGGCTTGAGGATGGACCCTGTTATTTTCTCTGATTCTCCTTGATCTATCCTCTGCCTTAGACACCATTGATCACGAAATTCTACTTAATAGATTACAGGAAATTGGTATTTTGGGTGACATCCTTCAATGGTCATCATACCTTTCAGAATACAATTGGTTCCAAAACCTCAAAGTGGTATGATCTACGTAAGGGAGTCCCGCAGAGATTAGCTGTGCTATGATTTTTAATATTTACTTAATTCCTTTGTGTAAAATTTTAGCCAGGCTTGGACTGAGATGTAAGGTTTATGTACACGATATACAGTTTTTCTTTCCCATTAATTCTTCTTGATCTACTGCCTATGATTCATCTTTCAACTATAAAGCTATATTAAAAAAACATCTTCTCAATGTGAATAAAACAGAGCTGATCCTACTGAGTCAGACTCCTATGGCAGAGCGTCCCCTGCTTTTTTTTGTAAAAAAGTCATAATATTCCAATTGTACAACACGTTATGAATCTTGGAGTAATATTGGAATCAGACTTGTCATTGACGTTGCACATTTAGCAAATGACACTCTGCTTTTCAAATTATGAATCCTTCACTGATTAAAACTCTTTCAACTGAGCATTTACAATCTGTCCTTCATACATTTATATTTACATAGCTAGATTATTGCAACTCTCTGTACCTAGGCTTCCCTGCTACTACAATAAGGTTTACAGTACTCGGCCACAAGAGTCCTAACAGGTATTAAAATGAATGAATATCTCAGCCCTATTTTGAATTCCCTGCATTGGCTACCCATTCAGTTGAGAGTACACTAAAAATGTTGACTCTAATCTATAAAGTTATTTACTCTGATAATATCTCCTCATGTTCTATCCTCCGCCTCTACCAACCCACAAGTTCACCTCACTCTTGATCGTGGCTTGCTTGAGGTCCCTTCACTCCGTAGTGCGTGCTTTGGTGAGACAGAGTCAGGCTTTCAATTGCTGGTCCATATTTAAGGAATTCCCTGCTAGAATCTCTTTGGCTAACCATGTTCCAAGTTATTTAAGAAGCAGTTGAAAACTTACCTTTTTTGCCATGCATTGGAAAGGCAGCCCCCCACTCTCCCATGTACTTTGCACTTAGTAGCCCCAGTTTTTTGTTAAAGAATACTAACAATAATGAAAGCTTATCAAAGCCTTTTGTATTTTTTTTTTTTTACTTCTGAACATTTGTAACCTTCAGTGAACTATGCAGGCTATACATTTTTTTAAATAAATGGTCAAGCTGCAAGATAAACAAAGAAGGATCTTCCATGGACCCTGCACCAAGAGTCTTTGGGCCTCCGGAAGATGAAGAAAATGAATGAGACTGTAGATTGACCAATATAAATAGCAGGGGTGGCTAACTCCAATCCTTGAGAGCCACAAACAGGATATCCACATTGAATATGCATGACACATTTATATACACTGCCTCTATTGTATGCAAATAGTTTTCCCTTAAAGGGAAGTTTCCCCTGCAAAGACTTAGACCACAAATCCATTGCCCAGTCATGGAACTAGAAAGTCATTCAGCTACTATGGATGAAGCTACCAACCTAGAAGCAATTTTTGAGAATGCAAGAGACATCAGCTAAAAACACAGTAGTTGATTCTAATCATGTCACTTCTTTACTTTCTGGAAGCTGATGAATCCAGGGTAGGAGCATCCATGCTACCAAATTGCCACAAATAAAAATTGGAACAGAACGGGTTGGGACAGTAAACGTGTTTTAAGGGCAGCTCTATTTTCTCAGTCCGAGGGTCTATTACAAAGTACCCCATTGGGAAGTGGTTCTGCCAGTAACTTTTGTAACCAGAGTGACTACTTAAGGCAACTGAAATACCGGACTGCTTCTTGGGAGAAGATATTTAAATTAATTGAAACAAACACAATCACTTCTATGAGACCACTTCCAAAGGAATCTGCTGAAAAAAGACCTTAGAAGACTTATGAACCCTCATAATAATGGGGTCCCAGACAGCAGTGATACCACCTGATCAAATAGTGCCCCAATCTCATCCTTAAGAAAGAGACAAACTATTATGTCATCATCCTTTTCCAAGAGCCCCTCTCCCTCCTTTAAGGGAGCATAGCTAGCACACGCACTCTTTGAATTTGCTGCCAGCTTAACCAAACTACTCGCCCCTCTGCCCCAGACAATGATAACCAAGCCAAGTGTGAAAACCTCGCTTGTTACTTCAACGACAAAATCCTTATGTCACATTT